>NC_141601.1:33224839-33573589 GCF_047967505.1 Dipteris shenzhenensis | reverse complement strand
TAGAGGGAGAAGAAATGGATGAAGTCAATATGGAGGCACTCCCTTCTACTTCAACAATGCAACCACCTCTAAATTTGATTGAAGAATCCCATGAGCACAAGAGCTTTGAAGACTACTATGGAAAAGTAGAATGACCGCAAACATAGAATACAAGCTATGACAGAGACCCATTCTGCAAATTTAGCTGCATTGGATAAAATGGAAAGCTCATTTGAAGTTAGAATCATTTTGAAATGAGAACCTCAGTATTTGAGCTTTAGTAGAGAGGAGGTTTCAATCCTCTCCAATCCTTTAAAAGAGGTTAATGATAATGTTATCTTGGCCATTCTCAGGTAATGTTTGTTTATTTGTTGCTACTTCAATGAGCTAACATTTGTTTATTTGTTTACAGTGTAGTTATATCTCAATTTCCTAGTGCAGAATGCAAATCAATTCTATGAGCTAATGTTTGTTTATTTCTTAGTGTAGTGTAGATATTTCTCAGCTTCCTAGTGCAGTGCAGAATCGTGTCTACATGCTCGATGCTCTCCTTTCTTCTATTCTTAGCTCTCCTCAAAAGACTATAGAAGATGTTTGTACCTGGTTAAGCCCTTTGAATTTAGATGGGGTGCGAGTCATCTTTATGCCTTATCATGAGGAGTAAGTATCAACTCCAACCTTATTTTTACTATTTCTTTGGCAAGTTTGTGTAAAACAATAATCATTTTTAATCTGGTCGTGTAGCTCACATTGGAGCCTGATCACTTGGGACCTTGAAATCAACCATTTGTGGTTTGTGAATTCAATGGAAGGCTATCATGCCAACTCCCCAAGGTAATTATTCTCTTAATATTTTTGTTACTTTCTTATTTTGTATCTTATGATCATGACATATTAATATATTTAATATGTCATGATGGACAGTGCTGCATATCGGCTAGTATCTGCTATCAGAACAACCACGGAGCAACAAGACCAAGTAGAATTCGAATGACATCTACCAGTGGAGCAAAAAGATGGGCACAGCTGTGGGTGGAGAGTTGCCTATAACTGCATTTTGTTTCTTAGAGAGATTTTTGATTTGGAGTTACCACTCAAAATGGAATCATATAAAGAAGCTGATCTACTAGTGTTTCAGGCTGAGAGTATTCAGCGTCTAATTGCTACCATTGGGAAACAACCTGAAAATATGACTCCATTGCAGCATGTATAAAACCTTATCTTTATACGTGTATGCTTGTTCAAGCCTTTAATTGGGATGTGTAAATCTCATAACTTTTTTATATTTTCCTCCAAGAGGAGAAGAGACTGAGTCTAATGAAAGCATGCTATCTTTATACTTCTATGATTATTTAAACCTTTATTTTTATTTGGGATGTGTAAATCTCATAACTTTTTAAATTTTTCCTCCAAGAGGAGGAGAGACTCACTCTAATGAAAGCATGTATGAAACCTTACTTTTTAAATTTTTGCTCCAAGAGGAGGAGAGACTCACTCTAATGAAAGCATGTATGAAACCTTATCTGTATACTTCTATGCAGTCTAATGAAAAAACCATTATTAATGTTGGGAAACAACCTAAAAATATGACTACATTGCAGCATGTATGAAATCTTATCTTTATATTTCTATGCTTGTTTAAGCCTTTATTTGGGATGTGTACATCTCATAACTTTTTTATATTTTTATAGCAGAAGGAGGATGTAGAAGACATAGCAAGTGAAGAAGAATATGATATAGACTACTCTCTCAATAAGATGAGTCATGAAAATATGACTCTACTGTAGCAGATTGGAAGTTCATTCACCGCTATGTTGTTAATTCGAAAACAACCTCATGTTTTTGAATTTGGTGAAGAAGAAATTTTAATCCTCTTGAATCCTAAGAAAGAGGTTAATGTCAAAGTCATTACAACCATCCTCAGGTTTGATGAAGCCTTTTCCTTGGCTTTATACTTTGCTTATTTTGATTAAACCCAAGAAGCTAATACTTTTTTTTTAATATAGTAATGTTATAGCAAATTTTCCTCAAAATATACAAAGCATTTCATATATGCTCGATCCTCTTATTTTAGAAGTGCTTAGCAATAAAGAAGAAACCATAGAGGATGTTTGCAAGTGGTTGAAGCATGTTCCTATGAATGAGGCATGAGTTATCTTTACAGCATATTATGAGAAGTAAGCATCAAACCCTACTTGTTTTTTCTATTGCGTTGCTAGAATTGTCTCAAACATAGTAATTATTCTTTATTGATAATGCAGCTCACATTGGAGTTTGGTGGTCGTGGACATCTTTGGTAAGAAGTGCTTCTTTGCCAACTCAATGACATCCGTCCATGGCACTGTGTTAGAGTAAGTATAGACTACACTTGTTGTCACTTCTTGACATGTAGATTGATATGCAATGCACATATTCATTGTTGTTATATGTTTTGATGTGTAGATCGGCTCGAAAGTTAGTAGGTGCTATCGTGCTATCGACACAGTAATGCGGCAATGTGACTTGGCACAACAAATAGAGTATATAACATGTCAGGTATCACATCAAGAGGATAGCCACATCTATAATTGTGGATGGAGGGTGGGCTACAATTGCTTTTTGGTACTTGGTCAAATTTTTGAGATACAAAATGACACCACGCTGTCAACATATATGGATTTGCATCTCCATGCATTTATAACATGTACCATTTGAGCAATCATTAAGGGCAACATTATGGACCCTCCCACAAGGCAAATAGATAATGGCTCAGAGGAGTGTGAAACGAATGCCGTCAAAGAGTCAAAGGGGATAGAAGACCTCAACTCTACAAACATGGCTTCATTGGAAGAATTGGGAAGCTCTTTTAATGTTAGGGTTATGATTCAACATAGACCTCAGTTACTTGACTTTGGGGGAGAGGAGATTTCAATCCTCTCTAGAGCTTCAAATGAGGTCAATAACAATGTTATGATGGCCATTCTCAAGTTTGATACAAACTTTTTCTTTGCTTGATAATTCAATATTTTGATTAAATCTAATAAGTTAATATTCATTTATTTGTTGGTGTAGTATAGTTATCTCACGATTTTGTAGAGCCGTACAAAACTGTGTGTATATGTTGGATTCCCTCCTTTCTCCTATACTTAGTGATAGTAGAAAGACGATAGCCGATGTTTGTAAATGGTTATAGCCTTTACATTTACATGGCTGCGAGTCCTATTTATGGCATATCACGAGATGTAAGTATCATGGCAACCTTTATTTTCATCTTATACTGGCAACATTGTGTTAAATAATAATGGTTCTTAATTATTCGTGTAGGGAACATTAGAGTCTGGTGGTTTGGGACCTTGAAGACAACTATTGTTGGTTTGTCAACTCAATTGCAGGCTTTCATGGCTCAGGGCAAACGTAAGTATTCTATTAATCTATTGTTACTTCTATATTATGTACCTTATGTAATAGACACACTAAGTTTTTTTAATATGTCATGATGAGCAGGTCGATTGAGAAGTTGGTATCTGCTATCAGAGAAATAGGACAGTATAAAGACTTGTTAGACTTCCAAAAGCATTTAGTAGTAGAGCAAGAAGATGAGCATAGTTGTGGGTGGAGAGTTGCCTATAACTGCATGTTGATTTTCAAAGAAATTTTCTCACTTAAGCCACAAGTCTCATCGGAAGACTCTTTGGAGCTCAAATATTCAAAGGAGGATATATAATTGTTTAGGGCTGAAATCATTCAAGACCTAATTGCTGCCATTAGAATACAACGTGCAACTGAAGCAATATCAGAGCTTGCGTTTAAGGAAGAGGAGACTGAGTCTACTGTGAAAGCAGTGGACACTACAGAAGAAGTAGAGACTCAGTGTACACCTACAGCACCACAGCCTCCACTGGAAGCATCAGAAGAGTTGCCATAGCCTCCGCTTGCATTTAAGGAAGAGGATACGGAGTCATGCTTACAAGTCGGTGGAAGATTCGAAACAGGTTGTGAGGAGAGTCTATGAGGAGATTTGCGATGCCAGCCCTGGTTACGCATGGCCTGCAAGTTTAAATTCTGCTTGTTTTCATGAAGCCAATGCCATAGTAGGCACTTTCGAGGACATATGCTCTCTCTAATGACTTAATAGTCAAGTGATGGAAATTTAATTCCATAAAGACTTATGTGTTTTCTAAAGTAACTGTAATAGACAAGAAATGAAACTACAGTTCCACAAAGACTTTTTAGTTCTCTAATGTAAAGTTGTAATAGACAAGAGAGACAAAGATGAGATCTTCTAGGCTGAGCTAATGGAAGGTGTTTTTTAACACCATATGGCTTTGAGTTATATGATCTACTTCTTGTACAAATGTGTCATGCTTTTTTTTAAATGTACTCTAGTTTTAATAACATGTCATGCTATTTTTTCTAATTTGATTTTTTTAAATCTTACTTTTTGTCTCTTTTAACAATGTGATGTCCTCTTTTTTTAATGTACTCTAGTTTTAATAACATGTCACGTCATTTTTTCTAATTTGATTTTTTAAAATGTTACTTTTTGACTCAAAGTTTTGTTTTATAAGAGCCTCTTTTTTTTTAATGCTTTATCCAAAATTATCTCACAAAACGAATTTGGATAGTGCACCAGTCCAAAATTAATGAAATAGGTGTTATACTCAAAAATCAACTGCACAAGCCATCCTAGAAGCTGAAGCTCACTTTGAAGAACATATGCAAAAGAGTGCTAGAGTCCGACAAGATGACTTGGAGGAAATGAACCTTGGAGACCCCCACAACCCCAACACAGTTTTGGTAAGTACAGGTCTTCCCCCAGCTTTCAAAGTGGCTTTAAAAGACTTACTGATAGAATCTTTACCACCCTTGTCTTCATCACTTTGCTTTTCATCATGGAGAGACTCTCTAGGTGTATGTAGGTGTGCCTTCCCATAGCTGGTGATGTGCTACCTATACGCATTGTAGTATCTAGTCCAATTGCCATTTCTTTGGTCTGAAATAGCCTTTAGAGAATAAGTGATGGTAATGGATGGGGAGATGGAGGAAGAGGTAGACATGAGGATCTAGGTCAACATATCCACATGCTTGGTTCTATTGGACAACCTAATTGTCCCTTTCATAGTATTTAACCACATAGAAATGGCGCCAAAGCTTACAATGAGCTTGATCCCCATGAGCTACTTGGAGATGCAAGTCAAAGTTCTTAGTAAAAATACCAAGCCATTCAATCTCATGCTTCTCCTTGAAGCTTGCTACTGCCTTGGCAACCAAAGCCTTGGATATATTACCCGCACTCTTCTTTAGGCCTATATACTCAAATAAAAATGGAAGAAAGATCCAAGACCTTCATTCACGATCTTGTTGATCAAGTATCCCTGTTAAGACTTCATGAATCATTCATAAAATGGGATCGCTAGACATTTAAAAAATCAAGTGGACAACCATACGTGCAAATAAGATAGTCATAGATGAACGTGACTATGCTATGTGCCAAGTTGTTTCTAAGCTCCTTGGCTTTCTCCCACTTAGTGGAATGGTACTTGGGAGCAAGAATATACTTGTTTTGGGTGTACTCAGTCAAATTCTTGAATGGACCTATTTAATCTAGGTCCTAATGTTGAAATACTTTTCATAATTGACTTGGTTGAAGAGGCATGCGATGCTACGGCAACTTTGGTAGACATCACACTGCATGCAAGGAGCATGAGCATCTTGAAATAGGGTGCTCCACCACAACCTACTTGTAATACTTTTTGAATTGTGACTTCTTCACTAAATTTCCTCTTGAAAGCCCAATGTGTGCCTCTTTTAGCACAGTTGTTTGTTTATGAGGAAGTACCCAACAACATAAACCCTATTTGCTCCTTGGAAATAGTGTTGACCTCTAATTAAGCTGTACTTCCAAGATTTCAAGTAAAGCTATCCATGCTTGGGGCTTATGCTTGAGATACATGGCCTATGATAGATACTAGAGCATCTCATCATATTCACTTAAGATAGATATACCGCAAAAAGCTGAGCATCCACAACCTTGGCTGTGACTCCTTAAGTTTGGTGGGGTAACAAGATGTGAGAGATAGTCTGCATATACACATGACTTGCCCAATTTATGAATGATCATGAAAGTGAATTACTATAATGGACCAGTCGTCTTTAGATAACTACTTGCTAGGAACAACACGATAATGAAACAAAATGTGTAGAATACACTATATAGGAAGCACATAGAATGGAAGAGAAAGATAGACATTAATATACGTGGTTCACCCAGTGTAGGCTATGTCCACGAAGAAAGATAGTCTTGCATTTTTCCTATCTAGCAAGTGAGAAGATACAAGATAAAAGCAATATATCCACTGCTCTCCACCTATGTGAGACAGACCCTTATCCCATAATTTTGATGACACAACTCATGCACCGATTTTGATGTATTTTTGGATTCGGGGGAAATGCCCTCGAACCCTTGCTAAGGGGGGCCTAAAGCATGTTGCTAGCCTCCCTTGGAACCCCACGGTGATAGTCCTAAGGGGGGAGTTGCTCCCCCTACACCCCAATTCATAGATTGGGTATAAACAGGCTTGGGTTCAAAGCACTACCCAAAAAACCTCCAAAAGAAAAGATCAAGCTCTACATACCACGCTACTTTCTTAATCAAATATAGTAGAACTTGGTGATGAATGTAGAAAATGAAAGGATTTCCAAAAAAAATAATGTCAAAATTTTTAAACACCATAAACCATCCCAAGAGCTTCCCACTTAATGGTGCTATAATTGCACTTGGGTGATGTTATAAGCCGACTGGCATCATAAACTAGGTAATCTAGTCTACCATCTTGTTGTGCCGAAAATGATGTCCATAGCATAACTTGATTCATCAACATGAACATGGAAGACAACATCCCACCACCTTTTTAGAATCTAATGAATCCAAAAAGTGATATGGGTTGTGTCAAATTATTGGGCTCTAGCATCTGCTTGATTGCTCAATTCTTTCTATGCTCAATTTTGAAGCCTTCCTAGAAATGACTTGACCAAGTAGTATACCAATCCTAACACAAAAGGCCTTGCCTACTTGCACTTATAAAAGACTTTCTCGGGGCAAGAAAGTGTGCAAATTGTTTCCAAATAAACATAGAAATCATCTAGCTAAATACTCCCTAAAGGTCTCAACCATGAGTCTCTGGAATGTTGATGGCACATGCTACATATCATATGGCATAACTTTGCAGGCACATGCACCCCATTTAGTGATGAATGTAGTATTCTATTGGTCCTTAGGTGGCAATGAGATCTGATTGTACCCATTGTATCCATCCATGAACAAATACATATCGTGTCTTGCAATGAGCTCAGGCAAATACTATTAGATATCAATGCTCCACTCTCGTGTAACTACACAGGAACCAGCTAACTCTACTTGTAAGCCCCCCATATGAGGAGAAGGCATTTGAGTAGCTTGGTTATCCGGTAGGTCCTGGTTTGGACACCAGATGGGGGCCATATGTGGCGTGATGGCTGGACGGAGTTGGCACACTGCCAACTAGGCTACATGCAAGTGCGGGAAGGCATCCCATGACTGACCGCACTGAGGGTAGACAGAGCATTTCTTGGGGCAGCCCACTCTCAGGTTGCGGGGCCCGTTTGGAGTCCCAGATGATCTCGGATGGCTGTGGGCCGAACAGATAACGTAGGTTAGTTGCTCTATTTTACACCACGGTTCTATCGTGTGGCCAGTGGCCTATTTCGGGACCGACCCCTAGTCGACCATTTTGGGCAGACTGGGTCGGTCACCCAATTGGGTCCAACCGACTACGACTAGTGGCTATATAAGAGCAAGCCTGTGAAGCCCATTTCATCACTAGCTACAGCAACCCTGATTCCTTAGCATCCAGCCTCCGTCCTCTACTGTTTCTAACTCACCATCAAAGCTTCTTTCATAGCAGCGCACGGCTGGGAGGCAGCACCATCTATTGTATGAGTTCTATAGTAATCAAATTTTTGATTCTCCATACTATCTGGTTTTCTCTCTTGCTTACGAGATCCTGTTATATGTTGAGCACATACATTGTATTGTTTTCTTACATGGTATCAAAGCTTGGACTCTAGCAAGACGATTTGGTAGTGTGTTTCTATTTGCGAGCAGATTGTGAGAGATGGCCCAGCCTGCAAGACTACGAATCCCACCATTCGGCGAAAGCAAAAAGTTGGACGGCTCTAACTATCCACTCTGGAAGTTCAAGATGAAGACCATCCTAAGCGCATACGAGCTTTGAGATACTGCTACTGGGGTGGATGTGAGGCCGGTTGCGAGACTGGATCCAGCCAATGCAGGACAATAGATAGTATTAACTGCGGATGAGATTCTCACGTGGACAAGAAGAAATGCAGATGCGCTGTGTTCTATTGTCTGTAGTGTAAGTGATTCCATCATGGCATTAATTCAACATGTCACCACAGCAGAGGAGGCATGGACGGTCTTGAAAAATCAGTACGAGACCACGAATCAGATGCGGATTCAAAATCTGGAGACTCAACTCGTGAACGAGAAATTGTCTGAGTCTGAAGAGGTAGAGAAGTTCATCACCAGGGTGAAGAATCTACGCGATCAGATGACTGTGATTGGCATCACCATCACTAGTGAGAATCTAGCACAAAGGTACATACGGATTCTCCCACCAAAGTACGACGGTCTTGTTATGGCACTGAATACGCAGAACAAAAATCCGCCCCTCAACTTTGAGGATTTCAGCGTGATGCTTCTGGAGGAGGAGGTGCGTCAAAAGACGAGGACTAGAGAAGATTTGGTTTTCTACGCTGGATCAAAGAAAGGTAAGGGTAAGGATTCTAGTAACCCATCTTCTTCTGATGATAAAAAGAGAAAAAAGAAGATCAAGTGCTTCTATTGCAACAAGGCAGGGCACAAGCAGAATGAGTGCCCGAAGAAGATTGCAGATGAGAAGAACAGAGTAAAGAAAGAGTCTAGCAACAGTGTGCAGGCAGTACCAATAGAGCTGTTCATAGCAATTGAGGAGATTTGCACGGAGGCAATTCATGTACCTGTGGATGAACCTTGGATCATTGACAGTCGTGCATCATGCCACATGACCAGTCGGAAGGATTGGTATACCTCTCTATAGCAGGTAGGGAATGACATCCTGGTAGCAGTCGCCAATGATGCAAAATGTCTCGCAAAAGGAAAAGGTACGATTGCTCTCAAGTCAAATGGAGTTGTAAAACAGTTGTCCAATGTTCTTTATGTGCCAAATATCAAGAGGAACTTGTTGTCCATTTCTGCGATCACAGATCGGCACCTCAAAGTTCAAATCGATAAGAATGGTGCACAGATTCTGGATATTTAAGGAAAGGTCGTTGGTAAAGGTACATGGCGCAACAACACTACGAACTCTTAGCTTTCAGTGCTCGAGCCGATGTGAAGAACACTAAGCTATGGCATGAGAGGTTAGGTCATCTAAACCTTAGTTCTTTAAAGGAGATGCATAAAAGTGGAATGATTGCAGACCTACCAGAAATTGCAGATCTGCCCGATGTATGTGAAGCTTGCATGATGGGCAAGCAACATCGGCAACCCTTTCCTAAAGAGGCCAGCAGGGCAAAGGCTCCTCTAGAGCTCATTCACACAGACCTCTATGGAAAGATGGAGACGGAAGCTTTGGGTGGTTCCTACTACTTCATGACGCTGATCGACGACTACAGTAGAAGGATATGGATATACTTCCTGAAGACTAAAGACGAGGCTTTTAGTAAGTTCAAGGAATGGCATATAATGGTCGAGAAAGAATCGGGGAGGAAGGTGAAGAAATTGAGATCAGACAGAGGTGGAGAGTTCACATCAACTGAATTCGAAAGTTACTACAAAAGTCACAGGATCAAGAGGAAGAAACCCCCGCCACATACATCACAGCAAAATGGAGTAGCAGAGCGCAAGAAGCACATCATCTGCGAAATGGGCCGGAGTATGATGAAAGGGAAAGATTTTCCAAAGACTTTTTGGGCTGAAGCATGTAACACGGCAATTTACATTCTCAATCGTAGCTACACGAAGGCTGTGAACGGGATGACTCCACTGCATGCCTTATCTGAACAGCCGCATCAATTGGAGGAGGATGCTTCCTTTCCAGACAACTAGGACCAAGATATCCATCCAGTACCACCACCAACAGCAGACCGAACTCCCCCAATAGTGCTTCGGAGGATTCAAGATAAAGAAGATGAAGAAGAGCCTGCAGAACCACAACGGCAATGGCCATTCCCGAAGTGGGTAAAGCAGCTTTTAGATGGTAGAGAACCTCTAGCCATTGACGAGGAACCATCCGAACACCGCCAGTCCAAGAGATTAGCAAAAAAGGGCGCAGGAACACTTGGTCAACTACGCTTTGATGACAGAGGTGATCTGTGCTGATGAACCCAAGTGTCTTGAAGAGGCACAGGGTGATGATAGGTGGATGGAGGCTATGTAGTTGGAGTATGGCTCCATAATGAAGAACAACACTTGGGACCTTGTGGATCGTCCACTAAAACGCAAGGCAATCGGCACCAAGTGGGTGTACAAGACCAAGTACAAGTCCGACGGCACGTTGGATAAGTACAAGGCTCGGCTCGTGGCAAAAGGATTCGCACAGGTACATGGTTTTGATTATCAACATACTTTTGCTCCCACAACTCAACTAACCACAATTCGTAGTGTTTTGGCTTTAGCTACCCAGGGAAGTTGGCCCGTGTTTCAGATGGATGTAAAATTCGCCTTTCTGAATGGAGATCTCAAGGAGGAGGTATATGTGGAACAACCACCACGTTTTGAGATCACCGGTTCAGAAGGTAAAGTATGTAAAACTGAAGAAGGCACTTTACGGGCAGAAACAGGCCCCACGAGCATAGTACCAGTGAATTGATGCCTACTTTCTAGATTTCAGGAGGAACCCATCTTATGCAAATTTGTATATCTTCAGAGAAGGAGGCAAGTGTATGATCGTGGTCCTTTATGTGGATGACCTTGTCATAACAGGGAACCATGAAGAGAAGATCTCACAGACAAAGCATTTGCTAGGAAGAGAGTTTGAAATGATAGACCTCGGACTGATGCATTTCCGTTTGGGGATTGAAGTTTGGCAAGAGCCGAAACAGATCTTCATTTCACAGTTGAAGTATGCTGGAGAGATACTGAAAGCATTTGGCATGGCTGAGTGCAAGACAGTTTGTACCCCTATGGAGGTTGATGTGAAGCTCTCAAACGAGGATTCATCACCACTGGTGGACGAAGCGAAGTACAGAAGGCTTGTGGGTAGTTTGATTAACTTGTGCAACACACGGTCGGACATCAACTTTGCGACTAGTGTACTAAGCAGGTTTTCCAATAAGCCCCAGGAGAACCATTGGAGGGCAGGGATGCAGGTGCTGAAATACATCAAAGACACACTTGATTATGGCATCACCTATAACAAGGGCAACATCTTGATCAGATTCTGTGACTCGGATTGGGCAAGAGACGTGGACAGCAGGAGATCAGTGACAGGTTACGGTTTCTCACTTGGATCTGGAGTTGTGTCATGGGTCAGCAAGAAGCAACCCACAGATGCTCTTTCTTCTACCGAGGCTGAGTACAAATCAGCATGCTTTGCTTCTTGTGAGGCAGTGTGGTTGAGGGATTTTAGGGGACATGGGTGCAGTGCAGAACAAGCCTACGCAGTTATCATGTGACAATCAGAGTTGCATGGCGATTGCAAAGAACCCGGTGTTCCACGCTTGCACAAAACACATTGAGATTCAATGTCACTTTGTACTCGAGCTCATCATGGATGGAGAGATCGACTTGGTGTACTGTCCGACTATAGAGAATGCTGCGAACATCTTCACAAAGGCTCTTGGAAGAGACTTGCTGGAGAGGCATCTTCATCGACTTGGCATTGGACCAAAAAAGTAAGTTCACTTGCGGGTGGACATTGAGGGGGGGTGTTAGATA
Organism: Dipteris shenzhenensis; assembly: GCF_047967505.1. Taxonomy (NCBI): domain Eukaryota; kingdom Viridiplantae; phylum Streptophyta; class Polypodiopsida; order Gleicheniales; family Dipteridaceae; genus Dipteris; species Dipteris shenzhenensis. The sequence goes on along the minus strand of NC_141601.1, from coordinate 33,561,654 downwards.
TCAATGCTCCACTGTCGTGTAACTACGCGAGAACCAGCTAACTCTACTTGTAAGCCCCCCATATGAGGAGAAGGCATTTGAGTAGCTCGGTTATTCGGTAGGTCCTGGTTTGGATACTAGATGGGGGCCATGTGTAGCCTGATGGCTGGACAAGAACTCCACCCAAATAACAAAAGCCAAGAGACAAGGCAACTAAGGCCCAAAGAGGATGGTGATAGACCTGTCAACATGTTGACACATACATGAAGATTGGAGATATCCCTTCTCTACTCCATGTTAAGATATATATGAGGACTCAAGATGTCCCTTCTCTACTCTATGTATATATATATATATATATGAGGATTGTACATATCCCTTCTCTACAATCTAATATGGGGACACAAATGACACATGCTGGCACATACATGAGGGACTAGAGATATCCTTCTCTAATCCCTCATTTGGAGACACAAATGGTGGGAGTGACATAGGTGCTTGTTACAAGATGACATTTTGGTGATGAGCTATTTCTTAGCACCCATAGAGGAAGAGAGTAAAGAATAGGTAGCCTATACCTAGACTAACCACCAACAATGTCCTATCACTGGTTTCTTTCCTCAATGACATCAACCTTCACTAAATGCGTTGTCAATTGAGATTATTTTTTCTATTCTCAGTTGTTTTTTGTGGCCCTAATCCCCCAAATAACATGCATTGATATGTATATGGACAAATGATCTACATGTTCCTTGTCGTGATCTCTTGTAGATTGATATGATTTGCTATGGGATCCTCCTGTAGAGACATCATGGTGTATATCATATTAATTTCTCTCTTTTTTTTAATAAACAAAGATATCAATCTTCGGTGTGGATGCCCACCTTAGTGGCTCCACCACTTATTTTGAATCTCCTAGACCCTTTGGTATTTCAAAGACTATAATCTCTCTCTCTCTCTCTCTCTCTCTCTCTCTCTCTCTCACACACACACACACACAAAAATTTTGATTAGTAAATGTATCTCACACACATAGACACTTATTTTTTTACACACACACACACATGTATACTTTCCCACCTGTGAATTATTCTTTTATGTACCCACCGTGAAATCTCCCATTTACACTCTTTTTAACCACCCCACACACCAAGTCCACTAATCCTCCCATACCTCTTCTAATTCCTTTTCAACCCATGCACTCATTCACTCCTTACTCCACGTGTAACTTAAACTTCACTTGCAACTTCAACTTTTTTTAATCATCTACTAAGAATTCATATGGTTGTCTATATTCCTAGGTAAAGCGATAACAAGCTGAGGCAAATAGGCATTACCTGTCTACCCAAACGTAACCATGATGTTCTAACACCTTGTTTGTTTGGATGGTGGGAGGTAAGTGGATCCCGACCTTGGAACCTGGACTGCCTAAGGATTCGACATCTTTTTTTAATATTGAATTTGTCAAACTCAATATTATTAAAAATTCTTAATTTTGATCGAAAATTTTGCAAACTCTACTTGTTGCATTTTTCAACTTAGACATCTCAAACATTTTTTCCTTATATGTTTCTCTTTTGTTACATTTTATCCAATTGATGGAATTAATTGTATGGCTCAATTATTGATGTGACTTTTTAATCTAAACACACGTTGGTTTCCTAACAAGCCTTTGGTCGGGCTAGTGCCATACAATCAATTCACATCTATTGAATAATTCTTTAGCATGGATAATCCCTAGTCATTTTGTAATCCGCGTTATGTTTTACTTATTTTACAGAAGTGGTTTATGCATCTACTATTAGCATCATTTTCTTCATTTTGACACTTATCATACATATCCACTTTTATTCACTTATTATTTGCAGGTAGGGAGTAAGTTCCACATGTGGGCTTACTCCCCACCATGTGTTCTTAGCCTCTGGGTTAGGGATGCCCCCCCCACACACACATGTATGCTTCCCCAACTCTGAATTATTATTTTATGTACCCCCCGTAAAATCTTCCCTTTACACTCTTTTTAACCACCCCACACACCAAGCTCACAAATCCTTCCATACCTTTTTAATCTCTTCTCAACCCATGGACTCAATCGCTCCTTACTCCACGTGTGACTTAGACTTTTTTAAATTATCTAAGAATCCATATGGTTGTGTATATTCTTAGGTAAAGCGATAACAATCCAAGGAAAATAGGCATTACTTGTCTACTCAAACATAACTATGATGTTCTCACACCTATTTTGTTTGGATGGTGGCAGGTAAGTGGACCCCGACCCATGAACTTGGCCTGCCTGAGGATTTGTTTGGATGGTGGCAGGTAAATGGATCCCGACCTCTGAGCCTAGAATACCTGAGGATTCAACATCTTTTTTCAATATTATGTTTGTCAAACTCAGTATTATTAAAAGTTCTTAATTTTAATCGAAATTTTTACAAACTCTAGTTATAGCATTTTGATCAAAATTTTTACAAACTCTAGTTTGTTTGGATGGTAGCAAGTAAGTGGATCCCGACCCATGAACCTAGACTGCTGCCTGAGGATTTCTGCCTGAGGATTTGTTTGGATGGTGGCAGGTAAATGGACCTTGACCTCTGAGCGTGGACTGCCTGGAGGATTCGACATCTTTTGTTAATATTGTGTTTGTCAAACTCAATATTATTAAAAACTCTTAATTTTGATCGAAATTTTTACAAACTCTAGTTGTAGCATTTTTCAACTTAGACATCTCAAACATTTTTTCCTTATATGTTTCTCTTTTTAAACTTTTTATCCAATTGATGGAATTAATTGTATGGCTCAATTATTGATGGGACTTTGTAACAAACACACACACACACACACACACACACACACACACACACACACACACACACACACACACACACACTCACTCTCTCTCTTAATTACTTTTGGAGACTCTTGTGATCCTTGGGTATGCATACACCTTGGTTACCCTTATGGAACGAGATGGAAGGTTTTTAATATTAATTTTGCTGGACCTGGCATCTCTTATCTTCAATGGGTTGGAGAGGATATCTCCCTTATTTATATGATTTACAATTTCCTTGGATTGTGGCCCTATTTTTATAGTTAAGGGTCATGAAAAACACTTTTGGGATTCCATTTTGCCCACATAGCTCCACCTTGAGAATGCCTAAATGTAGGAGTGGAGAATTTGTTGGGTGTTTATTGCTTTAGTTCCACGTCGATTGCATGGTTCTAACTCTAAATTCTTGAATGGTAAGTACTAGTCTATTAGGCACCATGACAAAGAAGAGATTGCAATAGTGCTAAGCAAGATATGGACAATCCTTAGGGATTTTGGGAGGCATCTCGACAATTGCTAATGTCGTTGCCAGCCCACTAGATGCCAAGGGCATAAGCACATGATATTACTACCAAGTACCCGCCTAGTGGGGAAGATAATGGATTTGGAGGAGAGTGGGAGTTTAAATTAGCATATACTTGGTGAAATGGAGGAGTTGAGATGCAAAAAGACAGGAAATGGAAAAAGAAAAAGAACACTCAATAGACTATTTTGGCCGATACTCTACTTTCCATCTGGCGACACCCCTTTCTTGCATACTGCTCAAGAAGTCTGGAAAAAAGGGTTGTGCATATTCAGCTTTTGTGGAACAGAGAGAGAACTCGGACAGTAATTGAGGGCACCACTCAAGATTGAGTCCTAGAACATAGTGCTCGAGGGTCAGGTAGTGATTGGTATCTGTGACTTAGCATTGGATTCTGCGGGCAACTGTTTTGAGAAGAAAAGATGACTTAATTCAGCTGCAAGATAGCTGGTGCCCAGCACATGTACTCCACACAGGTCCAGCTTGCTCATGCTTTCCAAGAGACCCTACCTATCATTTGAGATGCTTTTACGAGTTGCCCATCTTCTTGAATGTCTTTTCTTTTGCTGAGGGCTTACATCTCTGTTATCTTTGGTACTGCTTTATGGTTGTTCAATCTCCTCATCACAAGCATAAGCATCATAAGACTTCAAGCTCTAACCACACAAGACATACCTAATCACCTCTCTCATCATTTCAGCCCTCCATCCAGGTCATTTGCTGTTGCTATATTACACAAAAACAAAATAACTGACTCCTTGAAATAAATTTTTGTCTGTTAACACATTGACAAAAACATTTAATGATTAATTATTTCTTTTTTCCTCAGCCTGTGCACTGCACACATGCAGAAAAAAGGCATCGTGATATTCACGTGCAGCTTATTTGAAACTAAAGATACTTTCTTAGGTTACTTTGATCCTGAAAATGGAAATATCTAAAAACCAATGCCAGAGAGTATTGCTTGTACACTCCTTGTTATATCATTGCTCTAAAGGATCATGTACTTTTTCAGCAAAAAACTCCAGCCTCCCATCCATAAAGTCATCTCAAACACTGATTCTTCGTGGGCATATCACTCCTTTCGAAAACCACAATGAAGGGATTACAAATGCTACGTGCTTTCAGAGACATCCTTGTTAAGTCCAGTCATATGTGCAGGTACAGTCAACTGGCTATCCATGACGTTTTAAGATCCATCATTGGGAGATTTACCTTGAAAATCAACACATAGATACCTCTGTCCTTCCAAAAGAGTCTCAAAGTTCCCTTTCTGCAGACTCACAACCACTTGAGCATCACCAATTTTGACATCCCCATCCAAGATGTGTTCTTCACCTACCCCACCATTACCATTCATTTTCAAGCACACTCTCGAACTGTAAACCCCATCCCGAGGCGCCTGGTTTAATGCATTCGATATTGGAGCAAAAACTGAATCCCCTTCAATAGTGCAGCCATCAATGGTGAGGACAAGGCGATGCTCTCGTCCAAGTAATTTCGCCACACGTTTAACCTCACCAACACTAAGTGCCTTTCTGACACGTGTTGATGACACCTGCCCCTTCTCTCTGTTCTTCTGTCTCTCAAAGTCCTTGGGTGACATCGCTATTTTCTCAAACTCATCCATGACAGGGTCCACAATGAAAGCTTTCAGGCCAAACTCACTACAAAGCTGTACAAGGTCTGAGGCATCACCCGAAGCCTTATAGCCAAATCTGTAGTTTGCACCTGCAATGCACAGAAGACTCGATTGTTTGGTCATTTTTGCAGCAAAGTCAAAACTAAATGCCAGACCCGCAGCACTTTTTAGACAGTCCAAACGTCTCTTTGCCATGAGATTAGGATACCTTACTCTTTGTCTGCTACGCCCACATGAAGACCAAGCCAGAATGAAGTGTGCTGTTGATGTAACATTCCGTAAGTGTTCACACTAATTTTGTGATTAGAATACAAGTTTAAAACTTGCCTTGATGATGTAAGCATTCCATAGTATTGACATTAATATCGTAATTATGATATTCATATCAAAAGTAAAACTCTTCGTGCACCCTTCCATAAAATGGCAAAGTATTCCCTCGCATAGAAAAGGGCCACCTGAGGGACAGAGCGGCCCAGATGTAGACAAGCAATCTATTGAAGTGTACAAAGACAAATGTGTACAAGCATGGGAAAATCGTATTGATTCGAATGGCCACCATAATGCAATCTCACACCTTAAAATACCTAGATGCCCTATCCCTGGCTGATTTAGGAAGACCTCTGTTGGAGAAATGCCCAAGATATGCCTCACCACTCAAGGGTCGCGCTAATTGATACATGTAAAAGTGGGCTTTGAATAGAACCATGTATAAAAATGTGCTTAAATGTGCCCAGTATATACATGGGTATGGGGCAGGGTGTGGGACTCTTGTACCCGGTGCACTGTGTGTTAGGTGTGTGCATTGTGTGACACATGGACAACATCTGCGCTCTAACATGGTATCAGAGACGGCTGTTACGGTGGACTGTGTGCCTCACACTTGCCCATGGCTGACACATGGCAGCTGATCTGTCTGGGAATCTGAGTTGTGCGTGTGCTGCCTGCTCAGTGCCTGCCTGTGTCTGTGCATGCGTGATTGACTGCGGCAGCTGCAGGATACGCTGTGTGGACCTCGTGACATGTGCAGACTGGCGACAACTGATGTCCTATTGATGGACCCATGGGCTGTGATCATGGCAGTCATGTACTCGCTGTTGATATTGTGTTGTCCATAATGTACTGCTCAAGGGATTTCGGCCCATGAGGGGGTGTTACAGAAAGGCCTAATGTGTGCCTGCGCTAATTGACATATATTTTAAAGGGGGATTGAATAGTCCCATATATTAAAATGTCCCTATATGTGCCCTAGTATATGTGTGTACGTGTAAGGGCCATTGAGCATCCCTCCAGCAAATTTTGGATGCTCTGGCCTGTGCATGGCTACGAGGCAGGGTGTGGGACTCCTGTACCCAGTAGGATAGGCTATGGGGCAGGGCGTGGGACCCCTATACCCAGTGCACTTCGTATGTTGGGTATGTGCTTTGTGTAACATGTGGACACCATCTACTCTAATAACCTCATCATTTGACAAGGAGTGTGAAGTACTGACATGCCTGTCTAGACCAAAATAAGTCCTCAATCCTTCTCGAGATCCTCTAGATCTGCGTCGCATGGGACATCCATCTCCTTGTCCACAACCTCTGCCTCTACCTCTCAACGTTGCACCTCTATGGAAAGAATAACAGACATGGCTATCGATAAGCACCAGCTCCCTGTGAAGCTGTTCATATATCTCTTTCTCCTCATCTCGTAATAAATCATAGAGTCACACTCTAATTTACTATCCTAGATTTACCTCGCACCACAACAGCAAATCAAAAATTTCTATATCTTGGCTGCCAGAGGAGCCACATGTCACAGCCTCGGGTGTGGCGTCCCAGTCCCGCCCCATAGCCAGGCTGGAGCCTCCAGAGCCCCCCAAAAGATCCCAGGAGGGATAGGCTCTGGAGGGGATCACAGCCCAATATATTCACGTGTTACATAAGTGCAAATATGCTTATGGGATTGATTCCCTCCTACTACACGTGCCAGATGCACGCGACCTCCTTCAAATGAACATGCTCCACACACACAAACGAGTGGTGAAGGCCAGTGGACAAAACCCGAGCGTAAACTTAACATACGAACTTGGAGATCAAGCCAAGGGGTCCCCAAAAATTGGATGACATATCCTAAACTACTACCTCTAGCAGACCTCTCTTGCCAAACCCTGTGATGAATTGAACCACATGCCCAAGACCCGCGAGATGTGGGTGATCCGAAGAGGATTCACAACATTTAGGCATATTACTTTAAACTTGAACTACAATACAAAAAGGGAAAAATTAGTACAAGACTCACGAGCTGCAATGTGTATTGCATGCATACAATAGATGTGGACTCTAGAGCCAAAGTCTCCATACATGTAATGGATAGCCAAATCTGGCAGCTGCCCTAACCACTAACCTGAAGAGCCATCTACAGGGGGAACGTGCAGGCCGTTGTCCAAGATCAGAAGGCTCTAATCCTAAAGGCACAAGGTAGGGCAATTGAATTGCAAATAAGCGCAAATATGGCTAAGTGAAGTGGGCTGTAAGGGAGAGGAGAGGGTTAAAATGTTAAAACGATGATATGAGTGCACAAAACTATAGGACCATTATGATTTTACTATGGAAAGATATAGAGACTCAGAGTGGAGGGCAGGTAGGTTTTCGACGCGGTCATGGGACCATGGATCACATACTTACACTCAGAAGTATCAGAAACGAGACTAAGGCACCAAAGTAGAGGCCTCGTGGATTTTTGCAAAGCCTTTAATACAATACCACAAGCTCATCTCATTAGGCGATTGCAAGAGTTGGACTATGGCCAAGAGATAGTTCGGGCTATCATGGCACTATATGAGAGGATTTCTGGCAAAGTTTGGATAAGGGGTGGATGGACAAATGAGATCGTGAGTACCATTGAAGTCAGATAAAGCTGCATACTTTCGTCGATCTTGTTTGGCCTTATATAGGCGAGCTTGAGTCTTTTATGAGGACCTTAGTAGAAGTTAGCTGCTCTTTTTTCAGTTTCTTGCTCCATATTTTTTTATATACTGATAATGTGTTGCTCTTATCTTCGTTTGCTGAGGGGCTCCAGAGACACCTAGATGCACTACTGGCTTTTTGTGAGTCCCATGACTTAAAGGTCAACCTGGGTAAAACCAAGGTTATGATCTTCAACACCTCCCCCGTAGCTACACAAAGAGCAATTTACTTTTGATGGGTCATCAATTAAGATTGTCACATATATAAGGGGAAGCATGCAATAGTCAAGTGGGTCATCACTCTTGACGTTGATCACCTACCTGTGAGAATGATATTCACAAATTGCTGCCCGTGCTTTTGCCAATGTGCTGTCCAGACTCCAGGGTGCCCATGCTTGAAGCTTGTGCTCTGACTTGTGCATGTTGCTGTCTAGACTCCATGCCTTGGAGGTACACTCTTTACGCATGCCACTTGTGCTTTCCATGATTGGACCTATGAAACTTCAAGTACTATTGGAAGAGGATACTATGGGCTGTGAGAAGTCAAGGCTGGAATAAAAGCAACTGACCAGCAAGAGGCAGTGTGGTGCCATACATACGGCGGTACGGTGAAATTTTGAGCTGGACAATTTTTTTAAATCAGATACCTAACTATCCTATAAAGTACCCAACCCCCACACCTAACATTTCTAACAATTAGATGGCAATCTGGCATAAGCATGAGCAAGAGAGTAATTCGGAGATCTATGAGTGTCACTATCACCTACCGAAATCCTGACTTTCTTGCCAATAAAAGTCTAGGGATCTCCCGACTCCAGAGACGTCTCTGTGCCTGTAGAAAGCCCACTGACTTACTCCAAATTGATTTTGGTTCCTAATGTCAGATAAATACACCTCCAGTGAATGGCTCACCCTATCAAGGCTCTCCTCACGAATCGGGAGGTGCATCCTTGCTAGACGGACCATCTGTGAGAGCGAAGGGAATATCCCAATGCCTCATCCAGCTTGCAAAGGCTTAAGCTGGGAGGAAGACAAGATAGAATCTTGAATCTTGAAAAGAGGCAAATGTCCAAGACAGCAGCTCCAAAATATCTTGCACAGCCAATCTGAGTAGATAGGCACAGTGACTTGATGTAGAGGCTGAGAACTCACAAAAGCAGCAACTTCTTAATGCTTTATCACCTCCAGAGAGTAGATACACCGTTTCTATAGAACCAGAACATCTGAACAACTCTAGCAGTCTTCTGCAGACAGTAGGATCAGGAAACTGAAGAAAAATGAGCTACTTCTGAGAGTAGAGGCTGGAAATCAGCTTCCTCCTTCAAACTGAAGCAAACGTGGAGCTTCCTTGTTGGATGGTGGGCTGGAAACTCTTCCAAAGGTGCTAGGGCTTCATAGGAAGCTTAGTGAAGTGCAGATGAAGGTGTCAGAGGGTAAAGAGGAGGCTTCTTCTACAGAGGTGAGAGGAGAGCTCAGGATCTAATGGAAAGGTGACCAACTGGCCCTAAACACCCCTAAAATCTGGCAGAGGGAGATATGGATGCACTTGGGCTGCCCTGGTGGACTGCCTGTGCACAAGTGGTTGTGGCATAAAAGAGAGGGAGACATATGGTGTGGTGCTGCATGGGAAAGAAGAGGAGAACATGTGATGGGGAGCTTGACGGTTGACACGTGTGAAGTTTGACTCCGTCCTCTACCACTCTATTTTCGGCCAAAACTTTGGTTTTAAAAGTAACCCCAAAATTGGATGGATCAGGGTTATGCATAGAAGAGGAAGTTGATTCCTCATATTTTATTCTCCCAAAACTCAGTATATAGATAGAGCCTTCAGAAGTTTGAACAGTATCCTGCTCAACTCTGAAGGACTTCATCTATCAAAGTCCCAGTCACTAGGAGTGATTTGTATACATTTAAATTTGTCTTAACATACATAAAATAAAAAACTTTCAGAGGGACCAAGAGATAGGAAATTGGGGTTAGCTAAAACCTAACTCCTAATCACCCTATCAAAGCAAACACAGAACCTAGGTCAATCTATTATGAACGCACCTAGTCTAAACAAGTCACAGAACATAGCAATTAGTCAAAGCATTAGTATTTATCAGCTCCAAAGATCTCTTTCCATGGTTTTCAGTACGATATTCACATCATCCAGCTACGGTGGTGGCACCATTCATGACGATAGCCACAACGAACACTCGTTTACAATGCTAGGCCAGTCACCATGAGTGATGGGATGTTGAAAGCCAGGGCACTAGTGTGCAATTATGAGCCACTGGACTATTCAAATTTTCGGACCACTCTCCACCTAATCATATGTACAAGAATGAGATACTTCACACATCCATAGAATTTTCGTGCCCACTAGGTTTTTTACGCCAATTGGTTAGTATCCTAACCCCTGCATATACTAGTCCTTAGGAGTGAGTCTTGGTGTGTTAGGCAATGGTGGTGTAATAACATCAGAATGAAATCACTTATTAATTATCTTGTACAATCTCCAGAACCATGTGACATTGAGTGGTTTGTTGGAATCTAGAGGTTTTTGCTCTGACCACTCACATGCACATTAGCTAGTCCACATCAAAACCTAACTACCGTTTTCAGTTTAGGAAAAATAGAAGTTTACTAGCTTAGGTTGTGAGCCTGCCACGCCTACGTTTATGTGCTTGTTCTAGGCCTAATCTTTAGTTGATTGTGTGCATGTAGAGTCATCATGGGGATAAATTTTAAGAGAGAGACCAAGTTCTATTTAGTTTATCTATTTCTATTCAAAACTGCTTAATTAAAATCCAATTATATTAGAAAAATGTTTATTATCAATATTATTAGTTTCCAGCTTTTGGCTTACCCTACATCTCTATTCTAAGCCTTCTCCCTCATTCACAACCTGCTAGAGGATTGCAACTTGATCTAGAGATCTTGCTCCTGCCACCCACCTCTTGCCCTTAGGCACCTATTCTAGCTTCCAAGATCTGCTGCTTTACTACTTGCCTTTTTTTGGGAAGGGGAACGGGGTTCCGAGATCTTTATGAAACGTTTTTTAAATCAATTTCATGATACAAGTTTGAAGTTGAAAGTTGTGTAACTCTCTTTCACTAAATGTGTACAATGTCCATTATCCTGTTGTTTTTGGTTGTAAAATTAGGTCACGTATGATGCAGCCCGAGATACTCACCCTTGGTTCCACCAGGGATCCTATTTGGAGCACTTCTACTCAATTTTGGATATTATTCACAATCTAACTTTCAAGGAGTTGGTTGTAAATAGAGTATTATATATTGAACTCCTAGATTTATTGCTTTCGTCCATATTTTTGAAATTGTATTGTTATCAAAGCCAAGCATCATAGTTTATCTCTAGAAGAGGATGATTGTCGTTTGAGCCCTATGTTACTGTGAAAGAGGGACTCCACTGCCTATTTGCACATATAACTTATGGGGATAGGTATTGTCCAAATTTCTTTCAAGATGGTCTAAGATTGCAATTTGGCATGATCCAAACAGGTACGTCTCAATCTAGAAGCATTGCTTAAACCCATCATAATTGAAGATACCAAATAAAATGAAAGGCCTCCCTTGCATATCAGTGAAGGTTACCAGGGCACACAGATTCCAGCGATACTCATACTCACTTTTCTCATTTAGTTTGCTACAATTTTTTCTAAAGTTGCTTGCTTATAAAGGAAACCAAAGCAAATAACTAGGAGACACAATCTTCCAACTTCAAGAACGAAGGCATGAAATACTGATGCAAAAGAAAAAATTACACTGTGTACCTACCTGCAACAACTCCTTTAACATGCAACTCCTTGGCCAGCTTCTCAACAAAATCGTGTGGGCTCAAACTACGAACTTTCCCAAACTCCAAATGATATTCTTGGGGAATGCTGCCGCCACAAAATACAGCCCAAAGAGACATAATCCGTTTACGATCGCATGGAGCAACAATTGGCAACCTGTAGGAAAGTGACATAGGACGTTAAGTTCATTCCCACAGAGAGAGAGAGAGAGAGAGAGAGAGAGAGAGAGAGAGAGAGAGAGAGAGGCCCAATAGAAACTTTTCTCGGACCCAACACAATTAGAATTGATGCCAAAAGAAATAGATGACACAAGAAATCCAAATAGAAATATCTATCTAGATGAGTCTAGGAACGTGCCCAAACTCATCCTGTCTAAACACAACATAGTGCAATTTCAACCTCATGATAGTCACTCATAAGGTTGAAAACCATAAACTCCATCACGCATAACAGGGGACTAGCTACTATGACATCCCCACTGACGTCATCAACACCCAATAGGGGGTGTGGACCATAGTATAAACATATGATCTCACACATACAAATCCACACACCCACACATACTTGAGCATCCATTTATACAAAGTCTTCATACTGAGTTTTTGCTGGCACTTTGAAGATGAAGGGCATACTCAGTCATGACGAAGGCTAGCACTAAAGGAGAAGGCTAATCATAAGGTAGTCCAAAATCTCTTCATTCAAGCTACAATTGCTTGTGAAGAAACGATTTCATTTTAGCCTCTCCTAGACGAGCATCTAAATCTAGCTGATAGGGCAACACACCACTTAAGATAGATAGAATTATCGCAATACCAACAAACCGCAACATGGATGAAAACTTCACAAGGTGTAATTGTCCACTAATACTGTAGAAGCATATATCTAGATGAGTCCAGGAACATGCCCAAACTCATCCTCTAAAAACACAACATAGTGCGGTTTCAATCTCATGATAGTCGCTCATAAGGTTGAAAACCATAAACTCCATCATGGATAGCAGGGACTAGCTACTATGACATCCCCACTAATGTCATCAGTGCCCAACAGTGGGTGTAGACCATAGTATAAACATATGCTCTCACACATACAAATCCACACACCGATGCATCCCTTTATACAAAGTCTTGATACTGAGTTTCTGTCGGCACGCTGCAGGTGAAGGGCAAGACTCAGCCATGACGAAGGCTAGCACTAAAGGAGAAGGTTCATCGAAGGATAGTCCAAAATCTCTTCATCCAAGCTACAGCTGCTTGTGAAGACTAAACGGTTTCATTTAGTCTCTCCCAAATGAACATCTAAATCTAGTTGATAGGGCAACGCACCACTTAAGATAGAAAGAATTATCACAATACCAGCAGGCCGCAACATGGATGAATATGCCCAAACTCATCCTCTAAAAACACAACATAGTGCAGTTTCAATCTCATGATAGTCACTCACAAGGTTGAAAACGATAAACTTCATCACACATAGCAGGGACTAGCTACTATGACATCCCTACTGACATCATCAGTGCCCAACAGTGGGTGTAGACCATAGTATAAACATATGCTCTGACACATACAATGTTTAAAAATGTTTAGAAGATGTATTCACACAGAAAAGACCACATAAATGAAAGCAAATAATTTTCAACGTCATAAGCACAAGACACACTGGCAGTGGGAAACGAAAACAAGATAGCAAATAGGCAAGAGAAATGGATTAGAGCAGAACAATGAGAATGGAAGCACTTGAACTGCAGACAGTGGATCGAAGACATAAGTATGGCAGCAAAGAGCAAGAGGGATGTGCAAAGAGCAAGGTGGTGAGGGGCACGAACTACGAAGCACAAAAATGGAGCATAAGAAGTTTGTGATCTGCAGTATGACTGTATTAGATGCATCTTTTAAAGTGCTAAGGCCTGCTATATATATATCCATTTACCCTCTACTTATGTAAGAAACAAATTTCCAAGGACCTTTCTTTCCAAAAAGAACAAGAAAAGAGGCACTTATCATTAACTCCTATGCGAATTGATAGAGAGACTACCATATGCACAATATACTCTTTTTTACTCCCAAACTTTTGTAGCTGGTTAGTTTATGGCACCAACTATATATGGAAGTTTTCACTTACCAAGTGATGTTAAGCACTTCCACTGCTAGCTGACACAAAATTTTCCGAGCACATTTCCTCCCTTTTAGTTGTCTACATTTGGATTGTATACCCATGCTAACACTTTTTGGAGAGAATACTAATCTTGACAAAATCGGCATTCCAATCAAGGACATGGACCTACATATGACAGGTCATAAACAAAGCTCCTTCGAGGCTTTTGATAGACCTTGAATATTTAATTTGCACCTTGAATATTTAATTTGCTCCTTTACTACTGAAAACAATCCCTTTTAAGCTGCTGATGGCTCTAACTGTGTTGATGGTTCTCTAAGCTGAAGGTCCATGTAAACCCAAGTCTACTTTAGGAGCATCAGGCTGACGAGCACCTTTGAAGATATAATTCTGGGTCTTTCTTCATTCTTATTTTTGTAAAAGAAACTTTTCATTAAGAAGAATATACATTCATAGCTGTCCCAAAGTGGAACAGCTACTAGTCAAGACTAAAAACACTAATAGAAAACTTCCAATTGGGTCTCCACGAAAATTGTGCATCCTGGAGAGATCGAAGTAAGGATGAACAAAATAAATAAAAGACATTGACAGAATAATGCCCATACAGTCGAATGTTATGAGCATGATAGATAGACCATACAGCCCAAAATTGACACCATGCAAAAAAGTGAGTAAAGTCTGGTCTAGAGGCATTGCGACCAAACAACCAGAACTATCTGCCAAAATTTATGCCAGGAGGAGGAGCATGAAGATCCATCTCAGCCTGAAAAGAAAATCCCAAGGCAAGCAAGATCCTTGCCACATGGATAATATACACATTGATTCCCAATAAGTGAATTCACTACAGCATGCAAAGCCTACCTAATATATGATGGCATGACCATCTTATATCACACCAATCGAATATGCTTTTCTCTTTGAAGAATTGAGAGCATGTCAAGGGTATGGATAATGGTACACAATGCAAATTTTATTTTACATTTCTTCATATATGTGAAATGTGGGACATCGACTGGACCACTACAAAGGAAAAATGATGTTCCACCACGATCTCTTACATAACCCAAATGGACCAATGCCTCATGTCTCCAAGCAGTAGAAGTACCTTAAAGAGTACTCCTTTAGCAAAGCTTAACGTGACTTTGGCAGACTAAATGCACATGCAAGATTCTAGTTGCTTGAAGAAGCCTCAGCAAGGACGACTTGCTAGCTATCACGTGGGTCCTCAGTATGTCAAATCAACAGAGTGAGGGAAGCCTCCTTCACTAAGCTACCTAAATAAGTCACCAGACTTTGGAAAGCTACAGCAGGAATTAGTTTATCCTCACTGTGGACAGTGTCATGGTTGGTGCAGACAATGCTAACTTTACGCATGAGGCATACCTCAATTTGCCTTCTTGGTTTATACACATCGATGTTCACCTAAAAGCTTCACTGACATAGTTTCAATCAGTGCAGCCTCTCATTAACTTGAGCAGGAGCAACATGAAGAGAAGCAGCCCGAAGAGCTTGAATGGGTTCTTGGAGAGGTGGGCTGATGTATAGGCTCACCCCACACGACCAAGGATTGGTATCACTCTTTTCCCCATACCCAGAGGCTAGGATAAGACTGGTGATCCCAGTCATGGTCTGCAGATGTGGTGAGCATCTAGCTGGGCAGCATGATCAGGATCACTGTTTTTTCACTGATTCTGTGACTCTGTGGTCATTTCAGTTCTAGGACCTCTGCCCCATAGAGTTCTATTTCCTCCTCACTTAATTAAAGAATCCCACTGCCAACAAAATGGTGGTCAATTCCTGCTAGACATCAGCAAAATGGATTTGCAACTCGTTTCACAGTTTGTTGGGACAGCGAATTACAGAAATTTCAGTACAGAATGATACTTATTTAGCCCAGTTAGCTTATTGCAATAAGCATACCAACATGCAAGAACATGGGAAATCTGAAAAGGGTCCTCAGACAAAAACAAAGTACATTACCTTCTTTCCCAGTTCAGCACTTCAGCCATCCCTGTGAAAGATAGAAGAACAGGGGGGCCCATCTTGGAGGCCTGAACAGCAAGGGCACGATGGCCCACATGTAAGGCATCAAATTTCCCAAGCGCGACAATACTCCCTGCCAAGTTGCCAGGACCCTGTTAAAGCCCAATCAGGAATGTCATGAGACTCAATAGACCTCAATACTGAGGTCTACCACCTGGAAGTCACATGCAGTTCGTGAACAGATAAATTTACGACCCACCATATTGTTCTCTCTATCACCTGGTTATCAGATATAGGAATCACACATTTAACTTACCCGCAACAGATTTCTTATCAGCTCCATAGTCAAGAAGTGATTTCTCTTGGCCACTTTCTTTGGCTTCACAATCTGTGCTGTGTGCTCCGACTATATTTAGAAGTCCCATTGTATTCCTCAATTCATTTTCTGGGTTTACATATCTCAGCTGCAAGCGTCCATGTATCCTGTGTGACAAAATGACATTAAAACAGATAGTATAGGACAGGAAAGAGAATTTCTTCCTTGGAGATCCTCTACTCAAATTCTTGCTTTCTTTAATACTTGTAAGGTTTTGTTGTTACATATGATGCATATTAGCACATGGAAAAGGAGGGTAAAGGTAATAGAGATTAAAAGTTGATATTCCAAAAATCATTTTAAGAAGAACAAAAACAATATGAGCAAGGCAGATTACCTTTGGCGAGGAGTAAACTCCAATGCTTGTATATGGTACAAAAAGCTGGACTGGAGAACTGGGGAGCGTGGCAGCACATTCATGATACAACCCAGAACCATTGTCCCAAGTTCTGCACCAGAAAAACGTTGCTTTAAAGAACATATAAGCCCGAAATACAAAGACGAAGGTAGAGACGAAAAGTCATGCACAGGAAGACATGAACTCATGGAAGGTCACTAGGCCTGATTAAAATAGAAAAGAAAAGAAGGGGAACTAGAATAACAGCCAATTAGTAGCCACCATGAATACAGGAAAACAATCAACCACAATGAAGTCTCCTCAATGATCATCCACATGTCCAATAAAGACAGAAAGACAACAAAGAGCTCCAGTGAACATCATCAAATAAACAGAAACAATTTCTTCTTGGATAGACATTGGGAAGGCACACCCATATTACACACCTCTTTTAATGCAAGTTGGACCACTTAAACAAAGACAAATTCACTAAATACACTAAATACAAGCAATAATCTTTCTGCACTTGATATCAAGTGGCTTACTGTCTTTAAATTTATTATTCAAAGCAATATTCATGGGAAGGCATGCATTCACATTGAAACAGTTCAGAACGATGGGTCTCCTCATTCACAGAGCAAATATCCCCATTTCAAAAGGCATGGGGCATGATGTATACAAATGCTGTGATCAATGATATTGCTAGGAGTTACCGGTTGCGGGCTTTCATAGGCACCAATCTTAGAAGCAAACCTCCTCCTCCTCCTCCCAGGAGTTCATCCATTCTTGTGCCACCTGAGTGCTGACATCTTGTGGTGTTAAGTTCTTGATTGCCACATGGACTCACTCAGCATTTTTTATCTTCTGTCCTCAATGATGCCCCGACTGTACCACCAACCACTGTCGACCTCCAAATCACTTGTTTCCGAATTCCCACGCTGTAAGAGGATGGAGGATCCATTCTCTCAGATGGATAAATGACAATAGAAAGCCCTATGCCATTAACGTATCTTGTTGCAAAAGCACGAGTACATCTAGTGGATCATTCCTAACCTGGTTTGGTGAAGATGAAAGAGCTTATGTTCCACCACATATCAATACGTGGGACTTGGCAACCTCATACAAGTCATAAGGGACAATGTTTCCAATTGATTGAGAATAGGGAGGAGGTTTAAAGAAATTGACCAGGCGCCTTTAAAACCCCTGTGCTGCACATCACCTAAATGTACGCATAGCAGACATGGGGAAGTTGCGCTTTGGGTGAACATTGCACAAAGACCACGTGTCATCTACAAATGGCATTAATGATGCTTTGGGTGAACATTGCACAAAGACAATGTGTCATCTACAAATGGCATGAATAATGCTCTTTGAGCAATCTGCATGCATTCATGCTTACCTGGCATCAATCAGTTAGACCAGTTTTTCTATCTAGCCATAGGCATTTCAAGGGGCTTGTAATTTGGCTTATTCAAGCGTGGCATTCCATGCGAACATCTAGCACCTGCAGGAGTCCTATAACTGGCAGCCTGAACTGTTGCACTTGCCTTGTCTTGGAGAAACTGGTCTTAAAGTCCAAGGAAATCTGTGTGTGAAGGGCATAGGGTTGGCACTGGCAGAGATAGCAGGGAGAAGCGGCAGCTCAGCTGAAATAGGCTGAAAATTAGCGGCGGTTTGACTAGAGGAGCTCCTAGGAGGCTCTCCTTGCAATGAAACTTGAAGGAAAGATACAAAAGCAGGAAAAACATGACATCGGGCAATGTGCTTGACAACAATGGACTGGTTTAGCAAGTTTGTCATGCTAATAAGATTACAGATAAAGAGTCGACACACTCGCTTAAACAGCATTAGTACCCAATTTGGGGTCTTCCTCATATCATTGTGTTGGAGGGCATGGTTTTGACAACTTTGCCAAAGCAGATATTTCCTAGCTCCACGTACCCACATTCAAATAGTGGATTAACTTTGAGGTATTGAAGTCTTACGTAAGTGAGTACCAGAGCAGATGGGATGCTTTCTTCCACTAGTCCAGGCGACCATAAAGTCACTTATGACTCACTTTCCACAAAAAGTATACAAAGCAAGCAATGTCACAGAGATTGGACAAGAATCGGGTTGGCAAAGCAAAAGAGCTGTAAAGAAGAGAAATCAGGCCTACCTATATATGCTATGCGCATATGCAAGAACTGCCAAAAGCTCTCATACTTAAATTTTTTGTCTGTTCCCAATCACAAAGATAGCTGCACTTCCAGCCTATTCAACGATCGATTCTAGAGGAAATGGCTAAAACCTTACATAGGATCGCAATTGGACAAAGTCAAGGATCTCACCATTGTAGATGAAGCTGAGATGTTAGTCAGTTTGGGGCACCCTATCAAAGTAGGGTTTTCTTCATCACTTGAGCATCCAAGCAAGAGTAAGGAGCAGCCACTTAAGTACGTCATGTCAACCTCACTTGAAATATTTCAGCATTATACCATAGGAATAGAGGTATCTCCAGCCAAAAATTGGACCCGATGGTTGTTTGGGGGCTTAAACATTGATAGAAGAAGAAAAGTTCATCCATGTGTGTAGAAAAAAGAGTTGGGCACTTGGTACAAAGAAAACTTGGACCTTTGAAAGATCTCTGAGAAATCAATAATGTATGAGCCACCCTGGTTGACTAAGTTTATGAAGAGTTAGTAGGCAAGTCTCATTGCAGAATTCAAGGTGGTGCGGTAGAAGATTAGAAGTTTGCTAGGTGACAACGCACACTGTGAACACCAATTACCTCTTATTCCTATACTTGATTTAGAATAACATTTAGCCAACATCTTAGATCTTTGCCATCTACAATAATTGCACACTTTTGCTTAAGTTTGTTTCACTTAGCCAACAAAAACTAAATCAGCTGCATTAAATCTTACTTTCTCAGGGTTTTCATGATTCTTGCAGGCTGCACAAAGATAATAAGGATTGGATAGCGAATTAGCCAGTAGAATTACGAGTGTTTTAAGCTCACCTAGTATATATCTTGGGTGAAGTGTTGAGTCCCGTCTCTACATTAACAGGAGAGAGAGAGAGAGAGAGAGAGAGAGAGAGAGGAGACTAGCCAACAAATTTTCTTGTTAAAAAGATGCCACAGCTAATTTCAGATGTTTTCTGAGATCCACTTCAACAACCGTGCAAACGTAGAATATGTAGCAGATAAAAACAGTAAGAAATGTTATGCAGCATCGACCTACCTTCTTGGTATTGACAAATTCAACCCCTTTCCGCAGATTCGTTCGATAAGCCCACAGCTTCATTGACTAGGAGCTCGCGCGAAGAAGCATGATTCGAAAGCATTGTTTCATCGAACACCTATTCAATTGTGACAAAAAATACACTATCCGTGTATCAATTCTTAGGCTACGACTACAGTGGGCATTTGAGACAGTCACAATAAACGGAGCATGGCATTGGCCGTAATCAACCGTGAGAAAAAGATGGCAGGGGCATGTTTACATTTCCGACGTATGTTTCGCGAAGTATTGAAGACAATTTGCTTGAGGGGCGAGTTCTACGTACTGAATGCGATGGGAAGAAAGGACTGAATTTGGGTATGATGAATTGGACGAGTGGAGGGAGGCGAATTGCAATCTTGCGCTTTAAAGGAGAGCTGGGAGACAAGAATCATAGCTCTGGAAATCGCCCACATGAAAGGAGTGGCGTTTACCTGTCACGTGGCAATATTGGAAACGCTGCCTCAAATTTTGAATGGTTGAAATTCGAGGCAGATCCAAACAAGTTCACTTTGACAAAATTTCATTTGGGCACAATCCTTTCCATTGTTTGACCAAATCGCCCTAGTTGCCTTGATGGACTTTTGTTCCCCAATTGTTGAGAAACTCTCTATGCATAATGAATTTGTGGAGAGGCGTGTCAAAGTCCTTTTGCTCTACACATTTTGATTCGTCTTGTTTTTCAAGAAGAGCACGTAGTCATTCAAAGTCTCTGAGTTGAATTCAACTCTCTCTCTCTCTCTCTCTCTTTCTCAGCTCTAAGGTACACAATCAAGGCTAATAGTCATAAAGCATAGCCCATCCAGATCAAGGAGAGGAAGCAATAATAATGGAAAGGAAGAAAACGAACCAACACAATGCATAAGTATTTGAATCCCACAAGATTAAAACTACCGTGCTAGAATAGGGGCGACGAAACAAAATCATTGTCAACTATGGGTTAACCCATACAAGATTAAACATTATCACAATAATGGGACAATATTCTTGAAGATCTAAAGGGGGGAAAGTAATCCAATGAATGGCATGAAGATCAAAGAGTACTAGTTAGATGCACATTTCGTTTCTTAGGGAAGTCGAAGATCAACAAGGAGAGCATCCAACACAGCAATGGTCAGCTACACACCGTTAAAAGTTTAAAAATGGAATCACGAATGGAAAGTATAGGGATTCAAAAAGCAGAGCCGACGAATTAAATAGTATGATGAGCCCCCATGAGTTGTCACTTTGTACAACACATGAAGCAAGTTCATCATTGAAGGGGATTTTTTTATTAGGGGGACTTATGGGCCATTTATTAATAGGAGGGGGTTTTAAAAATACTTATCTAAATATTATGGTATGTACATGTATGGAGGCCTGAGGGGACTTTTAAAATCAAAATTATAGCATGTATACGTACAAAAAGAGGGGGAAATTAATACTAAAAATGTATACTTTTTAATATAAGGGTATTTTAAATGTGTGCTTGCTTACACTTGTTGCATTGTTTTTTTATAGGGTGATTGCCCCAGGACTAAGCCACGGACAAAGTCCAAGTCAAGTGGAACGAGCCATTGTAAACCCCAAGAGTGATGGAGTCAATGATAGGGACAGACTGAGTGGCCATAGAGGAGGCTGGTCAAAAGTCAACAATTCCACTAATAGTTTTGGTAAGAACTTTGCACAAAAGTCTCGATTGTGTTTACAGTCTTAGCATCATCAGCAAAACAAATTTAGGAGAGATTTTTGTTGGCATATATGGTGCATAGGACATCAGACTCAGCATGAATAGGCAGAGGATCAATTGTGGGGATAAGTAGGATACGTAGCCCTGGGGTGCCAACTTAATATGTAATATGTTACTATCCTCGTCCAAAATCTAGGGTATGGGGGGACAAGGTCCATATATAATATGCATGGATTTTCTTTAAAAATTTCAAATATGCAAGGGAAAAATATGAAAATTTCACGGCCCCCCTCCCACAAAATATAAGGTATGTACCTTGAAAAATATGCAAGATTTTAAGATTTGTACATTCATAATATGTGGGGCCCAAGGGGGGGGGAGGGGCTTTTGGATGAGGGTGCGTAAAACAAAAAATACACTAAAATATGAAAACCCATCTCCTTTCAAATTAATGTAACTTTTTCAAGTGTTACCCAAATTTCAAGGTGTAAAGACATATTTGAAGCTCTTTTAGTGTAGAACACAACCATATTAATTTGAATCATTTCTACTCATGGCACATTGTAAAATTCATCTCATACTCAAGATTTTAATAGGTTTTCTTACTTAAGGGAGTTGGCACCCCAGGTACGTAGCATACTACTATCCCACATTGTGTGTGCGAATATGTAGCAAGGTATTTAGCCATTTTTCATTGTAGCACTTAAGAGAAGAGAATAGAGAAGAGCCTATAGATGCTGCATTCCTCCAATTTATTGCATCTATTTGTGTGTGCAAGAAACATGTCACTCTCTTAACATGGTATCAGAGCAATGACAGTTTAGATCCATCATTCTCTCATAGTGCCATTGTCTTCTCCTTTTTGTGCAAGTATACTTCTAATGTTGTAAATGCCTCTACTTAGCTGGTTCTTATTCTACACTCAAGAGGAAGTTGATGATCGGAGAAACAAGCAGCAAAGGTGGGCAAAGAAGCTATAATGCAGGAAATCATTCTTTTTTGTTGCAGACGAGAAGAAGTCTCTTTATTCTCACAGTTCTCCGTCCATGAGGTTATTGGTGGAGTCTTCCTTGCACAATATATCTAAGAAAAAGTGGGCTTTGAAAGTTGAGCTAACTCCAGTAGGTTGCTCTAGCAGCAGCACCCACAACCTTCACCATAAGAAGAAATGATGGGATTCCTAACAATATGTGCAAATAGTGCAGAGATATGTCAATGATGTGTCAAATGCTCTAAATGCAGTGAACTCTATAGGGAAAAAAAACATATTCTAGCTTGTTTCTTGTAGGATTTTGTGTGCTTGCATGACGGCAATACATGTTGGGGTAAAGGCACATTGCCTACCCTTATATTAAAGAATTAAAGTTAGGACACCTATGACTGTCTTAAGACAGTCATAGGGTAAACCTAATCCTAATAAAAACTTAAGTGAGTTTGTGGTGTGGCTCACTCATCACTTCACACCCGCACTATTGTGTCTCTCTCACTCTCACTCTCTTGCTCTCTTCCTGAACTCTTCCCCCTCACAACTGGTATCAGAGCCTCCTCTCCCTATCCTACTCTCCCTACTCCACTCCCTAGCCTAACCCCTGTCTATCTGGCCCGCCGTACGAACGTACGTCGTCCGTACATCCGTACGGACGGTCGTCGCAGGGCTGTAGACAGAAAAAGGTTTTTGAGCGGCGGCGCATCGCGAGCAGGCTGCGCCAGGCAGCGCAGCGAGCAGGCAGGGCCAGGCGCCGACCGTACATCTGCTTCTTCTGTACGGCGCCGTACAGCCGTACAGTGGCCGTTCGTCCGTACAGCTGTACGGACGACGCCGTCACACTCACAGGAGATTACACAGTTTTTTTTCTCGATCTGTGTGTAGCAGGGAGGTACATTATCTCGGGATCTGTGTCCAAAGTTTTCTTTTTCTTTGGATCTGGCTGTTGCAAAAGTACAGCAAGTACGAAAGTACAGAAAGATTACATTTTTGTTTGGGGAAGAAAGAGAGGAGAAAGAGCATTCTGCTCTTCATTCCTCTTGATTCAAGGTCATTTTCAGTTCACAAAACTGTCTTAACTTGAAAGTACAGCAAGTACTTTTCATTCATCTCGTGCTTGAGGTGAAGGAACCACAGTGTGTGGTTGATTGCACAGTTATTCTGTTCTGGAAATGTAATGCCTTGATTTTGCAAGAGGACATATGCTTTTACTGGGTTTGAATCTCAGTTTACAGGTGAGCAGATCATAGGGCTTTTGCCCGGAAGGTGATGCATTGTATGCCTTGAGGCAGTGTGGTGCCAGAGAGCACACTTTTGTCTTGATTTCCGCAGTGTCGAGGTGACATTTTCTTGCAGGTCACATTTCTTGTGCAACACTCAGAGAACTTCAGTTGAGCCACGCTTGGCCAGGGCGCATCGAGTTTACTCAGTCCCTAACTGTCCATCGTTGACAGTGCTCAAAAGGTTCCTCATTGAGTGTTTGTACGTTGGGATCTGTGTATGTCATTTCTACACAGGGCAGTATATGCATTACACTGGTGGATGATTTTGTCAGAGAGATTTTCATATTGCATGCTACCTCAGTGTTGAGGTGTTCTCCACTTGGTTCAGGTGTCAGATCAAGGGGCTTTTGCCCAGACTTTGTTTGACAACACTTGGGTTACCTACAGATATCTTCAGCTGCATTTTCTCTCCTTGGTATAAGGGTGATTGCTTGGGATTTATCCCATTTACTGTTGCAGGTTTTGTGACAGGCTGAAGGGTCATTTACTGTTTTTTTGGGGTGTTTGTCAAGTGATTTCTGCAATTTGAGTCAGTGACATACCTCATCTGAGGTGGGAGAAGTGATCAGTACAGTCAGTACAGCAGTGTTTACAGCAGTCTGAAATGGTTTTGTCAGATTAGTATGCACTGTTAAGCTCTTGTTGAGCAGCAGCAGCAGTCTGAAATCACTGTTTTATGCCTTCTTTGAGCTCAGAACAGTTTGTCAGAAGGTACAGTATTTGCAGGGACATTTATTGTTTTGCTGCAGATTTTACTGACAGTAAAAACAGCACCTTTGAGAGTGCTTCTGGCTCTTGAATAGAGCAGTCTTTTTCTGAGAAATCAGAACCTTTTTTTATTCAGTCTTTTTACTTCCAGGGAGTCAGGTACTTTCCTCATCTGATATGGCATCAGGAGGAGGTGATTCTTCAATTCTAAACATAAAGAAACTGGAAGGAGCACATAACTATGCATTATGGGCAGAACAGTGCTTGAATGTTCTTCTGTTAAAGAAGATTGCTAAGCCCATAAGGGTAAAGGGTGTCAAGCCATCTGATATGGCAGCTGATGATTGGGAAGAGCTTGATCTGTCTGCGAGGGCAGCTATCATGCTCACTATTTCAGACACTCTTGTGTTCAATGTACAGGCTGAAAAGACCTCTTATGGTCTATGGCAAAGACTAGAAGAACTGTATGCCCAAAAGAGCTCAGCCAGTAAGGTTTATTGGCTGAAGAAGCTGGTCGATCTTCGCATGAAGGAAGGTACAGCTATGACCTCACACTTGAGTGAGTTCAATGCTATCTTTACACAGCTGATTGCACAGGGGTTGAACCTTGATGAGGAGTTCAAGGCTACTTTCTTGTTGTGTACTCTTCCTGAGAGTTGGGACACTTTCAAGACCACCCTATCAAACTCAAATGCCACTCTTATTTATGCTGATGTAGAGAGCTCTCTCCTTATGGAGGAGATGAGCAGGAAGAATAATGCGGGCAGCAAGTCTTCAAATGCTTTGCAGGTACAGGATAGAGGCAGGACTCAGCAGAAGGGGAGATCTGCTAGTAAGTCCAAATCCCGCAGTCAGTCCCGTGGCAAAAAGGACATTGAATGCTTTTATTGTGGCAAGAAGGGACATGTGAAGTCGAAGTGCTTCAAGTTCATACGGGATCAGAAAGCCAAGAAGGCTGAAACACAAGATGCAGGAAATGCAAGCAAAGGCAAAGGCAAGGCCAAGATAGTTGAATTGGATGCAGTGAATGTTGCAGCAGAGGACAGTGACAGTGACATACATGATGTTTTATGCTCTTCTGCTGTAATAGCACATGCTTTGGTTATTGATGGCCATGACATGCACACCTGGCTCTTGGATTCAAGTGCCTCTTTTCATGTTACACCTCATAGGGAGTGGTTTACTTCCTACACAGGTACTCATGGAGTTGTTCACCTTGGGAACAACTATGCATGTCAGATTGCAGGGGTTGGCAGTATACAGATAATACTTTCTGATGGACAGTCATTTATGCTTGATGGTGTTCGCCATGTGCCGCAAATCAAGAAAAATCTGATTAGCACTGGCTTATTGGATGACAGTGGTTACCACACCACATTTGGAGATTCCAAATGGGTGATTACTGATGGCCATACTGTAGTGGCTGAGGGTTTTAAGAGTGATACCTTGTACCCTCTTTATGTTTCCAGTGTGGGTAATCATGTTGTTGCCATAACCGAGCTGCCAAAGGTTTCATTGTGGCATAGCCGGTTGGGACACATGTCTGTTAAGGGAATGCAAGAACTGTCACGTTTGGGTTATCTGCCGCCTCTCTCTTTTTCAGATTTGCCTACTTGTGATCATTGTATTTTTGGCAAGCATTCTGTGACTCCTCATAAGAGGAGAACTCCCCAAAATAGAGCACCACTTGATCTAGTGCACACTGATTTGTGTGAGATGCCACAATTATCACTAGGGGGTGCCAAATATTTTATTACTTTCATTGATGATGCCACACGTAAGGTGTGGGTCTATTTCTTGAAGCATAAGGGAGATGCCCTAAATGCTTTCAAGAGATTTGTCGCTCAGGTGGAGAATCGGACAGGTCGTAGGCTGAAATGCCTCAGATCCGATAATGGGGGTGAGTATGTGTCACATGCTTTTGTGCAGTTTTGCCAAGCTAAGGGCATCAAACAGGAACTCACAGCCCCTCATAATGCATCTCAAAATGGTGCAAGTGAGCGGATGAATCGAACTGTTCAGGAGAAGGTTCGATGTATGTTGTCTTATGCTGCATTACCCCATGGCTTTTGGGCAGAAGCCGTGCAAACAGCAATTCACATTATTAACAGGTCACCAAATAAGGCTTTGGAGTTGAAAGTGCCAGAGGAGGTGTGGTCTGGCAAGCCACCTTCATATAAGCACTTACGGGTATTTGGCTGCGAGTGCTTTGCTCATGTACGCAAAGATCTACGCACCAAGCTGGATCCAAAGTCTATCAGATGCATCTTTATGGGATATGGTGATGAAGGTGAAATGGGGTACAGGTTATGGGATCCCGTTAAACGGAAGATTATACGCAGCAATGATGTCATCTTTAAAGAAGATAGTGTACACAAGGAACCCGTGCAACCTGTGGAATACAGGAGGGTTATTTATGATGATGTTGGACAGCAAAGAATGCCCATTTATATGCAGCAGCAGTCTGCTGCAGATCACCCTGTTCAAGAGGGTATACAGGCTGAAAATCAGCCAGATAATTTTGCCAATGATGCACCACTGGATGTGCCAACAGATGGGGCTGTAGAACAGCCAGATATGGTGGTACAGCCACCCGTCATGCATGAAGAACAGGCTGGACAGCAGCCTAATCTGGAACATTTTGTGAGGAGGAGCACCCGTGCACAACGGCCTCCTGCCAGGTTTGTTCCAGGAGCCAATAATGTGGCTGATTTTATCATGTTGACAGATTGTGGTGAACCTTCCAGCTTCAAGGAAGCTATGGGAAGAGCAGAGAAAAAGAAGTGGGAGAAAGCCATGCAATCAGAAATGGACTCCCTACTTCAGAATGATACATGGGACTTGGTGCAGTTACCTGCAGGCAGAAAGGTTTTGCCATGCAAGTGGGTTTACAAAGTCAAAGTGGATTCAAATGCTTTACCTCGGTATAAGGCCAGATTGGTTGCCAAGGGATTTAAGCAGGAGAAGGGCATTGATTTTGATGAGATTTTTTCCCCTGTAGTCAAGATGACTACTTTGAGAGCAGTGTTGGCTCTTGTTGCTCATGCTGACATGGATTTATGTCAGATGGATGTCAAGACAGCTTTTCTTCACGGAGATCTCCATGATGAGATCTATATGAGTCAGCCAGAGGGATATGCTGTTAAAGGGAAAGAGCAGCTTGTGTGTAAGCTCAAAAGGAGCTTGTATGGACTCAAGCAGGCGCCAAGAGAATGGTACAAGAAGTTTGATGCCTTCATGCAGTCCCAAGGGTATCATCGGTGTGAGACCGATCATTGCTTATACACCAAACGGGCAAAGGATGGCAGTTTGATGCTACTCATTCTATATGTGGATGACATGCTTATTGCCAGTAAATCTCAGCATGAGATTAGTGCTTTGAAGAAACAACTGCATAAGTCTTTTGACATGAAAGACTTGGGGGATGCAAATCATATTCTTGGCATGCGTATTACTCGTGACAGGTCCAAGGGACTTTTGTTTCTGTCACAGAAAGAGTATATTGACAAAGTACTGCAGAGGTTTAAAATGGAGGGGGGGAAGTCCATTAGTACCCCGTTGCCTCCACATTTAAAACTCAGCAGTAAGGACAGCCCCAGATCAGATGATGATAAGGCTGAAATGGCCAAGGTTCCGTATGCATCTGCAGTTGGATCTTTGATGTATGCCATGGTTGCCACTCGTCCGGATATTGCTTTTGCGGTGGGAGTCATCAGCAGGTATATGGCAAATCCAGGCAAGCGGCATTGGGAAGCAGTGAAAGGTGTCTTGAGGTATCTCAAAGGTACCAAAGACTTGTGCATATGCTATGGTAGGCAGGATGCATTGGTGCATGGTTTTACAGATTCAGACTATGCAGGGAATGCAGACAACCGGAAGTCTACTACCGGTTATATTTTTACATTTGCAGGAGGTGCTATATCATGGGTGTCTCGGTTGCAGAAATGCGTTGCACTATCAACCACAGAAGCTGAATATGTTGCAGCCACTGAGGCTTGCAAGGAAGCAATATGGCTTACTCGGCTGGTGGGAGATTTGGGCATTACAGGAGATATGCCAGTTCTGCATTGTGATAGTCAGAGTGCTATCATGTTGGCAAAGAATCCGGTCTTTCATCAGAAGACCAAGCACATAGAAGTGAAATATCATTTCATCAGGGAGGTACTGGAAGACAAGCGTCTTGAGCTTGTGAAAGTACATACTGATGATAATCCTGCAGATTTGCTCACTAAGAGCTTGCCTACAGAGCGGTTTGCACATTGCCGCCACATCATGGGATTAGGATGAGACCATTCTTACTTTATGGTCTTGTATACAGTAACTGTATATTGCTGTATTTTTATTCTTTTCTCCCCTTTAGGCACATTGGCCTTTAGGTGGGAGGTTGTTGGGGTAAAGGCACATTGCCTACCCTTATATTAAAGAATTAAAGTTAGGACACCTATGACTGTCTTAAGACAGTCATAGGGTAAACCTAATCCTAATAAAAACTTAAGTGAGTTTGTGGTGTGGCTCACTCATCACTTCACACCCGCACTATTGTGTCTCTCTCACTCTCACTCTCTTGCTCTCTTCCTGAACTCTTCCCCCTCACAATACATGCAGTTGTATGCCTTCTTGACGGTGTGAGCAGAGACTTCTCAGTTTGGCATTGCATTTGGTCTGTAGTGGACACATGCTTGTGCTTTGATGTATGCACAAGGATGGTGCTGGCTTTGTGGACATCTTTGTGACAGGCTATCACAAAGATTTTTGCAATGGATAGCTGCAATTTTTGAGGGGAGATTCTATCGAATTTTTGGTAGGAAGTGCATAGTGAGCCCGAAGGGGTTCACGAAAGTATATGTAAGATAGCATGTGCATTCAACAATAGGGGTTTTATTTTCTTGTGGAGTTACAGAAATCTATATACATAAGGGGTACTTAAAGTCCATTCTATTGAAGTTGAACGCACGTGATATAGGGGATTTTTACATAGTGAACCCTCAAGATAATGAGAGATGGCTACTAATAGGCACAGAAGTCGCAAGGAGATGATGTGGATCCACAATTAAAAGTGTGGAAGAAAAAGACGCATCAAGCTATCCATTACATCTTAATCATAGTAGAGGATAGCATAGTTGGCCACATTTAGTATAAGACAACAATGAAGGATGTATGGGATGTAATTGATAAGCTCTTTGAAATGAGCACAAAGGCTTACAAGTTGCAACTCAGGCAGGAGCTTCAATGTAAGAAGGAAGACCTCGAGCATCCATAGTAATATAGACGAGTTGGGAAGCATTGGAGTGAAGGTAGAACATGATGACTTAGCAGTTGCATGCTTACACAGACTAGGGAAGGAGTACTAGTCGCTTATCACCGGCATCTCCATGAGGGAGAATATTCTAGGTTTAATGATCTTATCACTTTGCTCATAAGTGAGAAGACAAGAATTACAAAGGAAGGTACGATTGCCAACATAAGCCGGGCATCTTCAAGCAAGAAGGGACAAGCCTTGGTTACATGTGGTCACAGTAGAGGCCGTGGGAAATAATGCCAGAGGCCAAGGTCAAGGCCAAGGACATGGAGGCTATTAAGGCCAACAAAATCAACAAACAAATTAGCCCTCGACGATTAAAATTGAGCTAGCATTTCTTGAGGTATCGTGGTTGTGGAGGAGGCCAAATATAGGGCACAAAACCTAGATCATGTAACTATTGTGGAATGGTAGGACACTATGCATTTGAGTGTAGGAAAAAGCAAGACGATATTCTACTCCAAAAAAGAAAGCAAGCAAACATATGCTCAGGCAAGATTTTGCTGGAAATTATGCATCAAATGACCTATCTCATGCAAGAGACCTACTGGCTATGTAGCATGTGTTTGGTTCTATGCATAAGACCGATGAGGATTGGTATATGGATCGAACCACATGACTCCTCATGTTGAGTGTTTTGATAGTATGAAGCCCATTCTGCAAGCATCTTTGTGTGTATGGGTGATGATAGCAAGCACAATATTACTCATACATAAAATGTGCCCATAGAGTCTGACATTGGAATGAAGAAAATCTTGGTTATGTCATGTATGTACCAAGTATCACAAAGAATCTTGTATCAGTTGATTAGGTAATGGAGAGAGACTTGGAGATTAGATTTAACAAGCACGGATGCATAGTACATGATACACCTCAACATATCTGTGTAGTAGCTCATGGGAACTTGGAAGAAAGCCAGTTGTATGTTTAAGCTTAGTGCTATTATGCCTAGGGAAAGGTAGGATAATGTAGCTATGTTAAATGTGAGATTTCTCTGACTTAGAGATAACTGTTCGTATGAATTACCAAAGATTGCAAAGTCGCCTAGGCTTAGGGATTGTGACAGGTGTTTCGAAGTTTGAAGGTGGTCAAGCTATCATGTGTGTGCAGTGCTTGTCAATTTGCAAAGCAAGCATGGAAACCATTTTTGTTGGAGGCAAAGAGAGCTCGTAGAGTGCTAGAGCTCATGTACACTAATGTATGGACATCTCAACCTAGCATGAGTGGCTTGAAGTATTTTGTATCTTTTATTGATGACTATCCACAAAAAACATGGGTCTATTTCATGAAAGGAAAGACAAACTTCAGCAATTTTTGGCCATGGAAGTAAGAAAAACTAGACAACGCATTGCGACCATCCGTTTGGAAGGAGGGGGAGAATATATGTCCAAGGACTTTCTGCTTACTTGGATGCGCATGGCATACTAGGGTAGTTTTCATGTGTGAACATGCCATAGCAAAATGGCGAGTCGAGAGTAAGAAGAAGAGGATGTCCCCCACCTTTTGGTATGGTTGCTAGCTATCCTTTTTGTTTCTTTTGCCTCCACATTATGGAGGGTAGTTGGTCACCCTAATTTTTCCCCTTTTGTCCAACCCTTGTAGGGGGCAATTGTTTATGGTTCTTGAGGATGCTTGTCTACCTTTTTTCCACCCTTTTCCCCATTTTTCTTGTGTCTAAAAGGCTAGATTTGTGGCTCTTTTTACAAGATTTGTAATTTTAAAAAAAGAATAGGCGTTTTCTTCCCCTTTTTTTCTATTTCATTTGCAATGAATGCCATGTTCCATATCGTGGTTACATATTTGAAGGTACATTTTTGCTTTGGTTGACCTTTCTTGTATATCAATGTTTAAGGGTGTAATATTACGTACATTAGTATGCTCAGCTATAGTTTTAGTATGTTGCAATTGTGAGGCACATGTACTTTACAAGTTTGGGTGTAGAGAGAGAGAGAGAGAGAGAGAGAGAGAGAGAGAGAGAGAGTGCTTGCATGTGCACGTGCGCATGCATGTGTGTGTGTGTGCGCTCGCTCTTCAACCCGAAGCAACTCGAAGTCCTCGATCCTACAAGCTATTCTAGCCCAATAGATGTGATGCTTTGTCTCACGAGGGTGTGATTTTTGGTGCATGCATGTTGGCTTGCATATGGGCAGGACCTTGAGAAAACAAGGAGTGAGGTCAAGGGTTGCTTGATGTGCTAGAACCCCTAGCATTTGTGCCTTGGTGGCACATGAAAGGTCTAGGGCCAAGAGGGGCCCAAAGAACCTTAGGATTCTAAGTTGGTGATTGGTGGGCTTTTTAAAAAGTCCCCACTAGAGGGGGCCTAGGGGAAAATGAAGGCCCTTGGGGGCAACCCAAGGCATGGGCTACCACGTGGCAAGCCCATGCAGTCCCTTTTGGAAAGGAATTCCATGGAAGGCTCCTGGGAAGTCGATGGGCAAAGGGAGGAGGCATGAACTTGGGGGAGAAAAGTTGATGATGACTCATGACACCTGCAAGGTGAACAATGAAGGTGGTTTATGCATGGGGGCTGGGAATGGCCGTACGGAAGGTTCATAAGGGTGGCCTTGCATCGGGCGATGTGCATGGGTAGCGGGCTAAAAAGTGCCGTATGGTTTGCATATGGGCTTTGTACGGGCTTATGAATGGGATCGTGTACAAAGGGCATGGTTGCTAGGTACGGATTATGTACAAAATGCCTATGGATTGCTGCAAAGATCCCGTACGAATGCTAAGGACTTTGTACGGACTGCTCATTGACTGCGTATGATCATGGTACGAGCTAGTTATGGACTGTGTAAGGCTATTGAATAGATTGTGTGTAGGCTGAGGTTGGTTTGGCATATGGATGGACCAAAGGGCTGCATATGCACCTCTGTTGATCACAAAGGCTTACCCACGTGGGTGCGCTAGGAGCTGGCCTAGTCAGAAGTAGTTGACTATGAGTCTCTCTGAAGAGCAAGTGCACAACGCAAGGTACCTTGGCCTGTTTGTGGGCTGTAGTTGGTATGGGCTGTATGATTGTCTCCCATTTGCCTTTGAATATGGATTGTTTTGGAGAAGCCAGGTTGGCAGAAGGATTCCCAGTGAATGCTTGCAATTCAAGATTGATCTCAAATGCTATGGGTAGTTCATTTATGCTTTCACCCAATGCTTGGATAATCTAATAAGCCAAGGATAGTGGGGGAAGTTGTTCATTCCCGTGTGGGATTGTCAGAGAACAAATCCCAAGCCACATGTTAGTGCTTGGGTAATCCAGTAAGCCAGTGGACCCCAGGGGTAGTGGGGGAAGTGGTTCATTCTTGTGTGGGATTGTCAAAGAACAAATCCCAAGGCACATGTTGGTGTATGGTCAAAGATGGATACTCATTGTCATTGGGGTGTGAGAGCTAGCCCCACAGGGCTAATGTGTTGTGATAATGATGCCTACGGAGTGTGGGAGGAGCACTGAATGCAAGTGGGTTGAATTCATTTTGTTGCTAACTTTGGCAAGTAACATGTTTCATGTGGGAATATGTTTTTGGTTTCTCTAGGAGATGGGTCACATGTAGGTAGTGGTTGCTAGGCAGATGGCACATCTTGAGTAAAGCCTCGTTGTTGCTGAGTAGGTTGGGGTCGAGGTTGGGGTCGAGAATCCATGCTTGGAATGGGAAGTATCCTTGAAACCCCGAGAGGGATGGTATAGGTGTGACTACCATATATTTGATGTGTTGTGATGCCAGTTCTCTTATGGGAATCAAGTTGATGTATCAGGATATGTGCAACCCATAAGGTGAGAGACTATTGGACATGGCAATCCTGGACATGGAAGAAAGGTTGTATATGCTTTCTTTCTCTACGTTGAGCAGATGGATGACTAGTTGGGCACTAGTGACAACTGCAGGGAAATGAGTGGCTAAGGGGTTGCTAGTAGGCTGTGTGAAGCTTCTTGGACTAGGGATGGAGACCTACTGCCAGGAGTAGTGAGAGCAGTGAATAGTAAGGGCTATGCAGGGTATGTGGATGCCCACTGGGATGTGGAATGCTCGAGTTGTAAGAAGAAGTGTATCCTTTATGTAGCTTGGATTTCAGGGCCTCTCACTTACTTAAAGAAATACCAAAAGGGGCCCCAAGGTTTGGGGCCAATCTGTGTCTTTGTCTTGGTGTAGGGGCCCTCTAGCTCCCAATCCGCTGGTAATACTTTTGCTGAATTGTTAAAGTAGCAGTGTTGATTGAGTGCTTGTTAGTTTTACTGCCCTTTGATTTTATTGAAGGCCGGTTTCATGCTCCCTTTTGGAAGTTGGAGACGTTATGGCTTTGAAATCGGGGAAGGGCTTTAAAACCTGCAATAAATAAGGCAAGCATATGGGCAATCCAACTAGATGAAGGAACTAGCAAAGCCTTAAAATAAATGTAATATGCATGTGACGAGCACGCAAAATGAAAAAGGCACTCCAACTAAGTGAAGGGATTACCCTTTGTTCAAACTATGATCTATCTATTTCAAACGGTAATCCAAGGAAATTTCGCTTGCAGTAGATCCTGGGGAATTCCAAGGAAATTCCAACATGTAGTACTCAACGCTAGTGCCTCTCTCACAACCATTAATTAAACTAGGGTAGATATAGCTAAAGTAGCCCTTCTCACGTTATTTACTGCCATGCCAGATCCCTAATTATATACCAAGTCTACTATGTGTTTATATCATTAAATCCAAGTATACCATTGTGATATATTTCATGAAGAGAGATGCATTCATAAAGTGTCCAAAGCATATCAAGCATGCACATTTTATGACTAATGCATAGAGATCTTGGCATAACAAACATGGACGATCCTACCCCTCCAAGCCATGGCTATGAATCACTCCTATGTCTATGCCAACACAAAAAGTCATGGGGCTGAAAAGAAGTCACAGACAACAGAATATGAAGAGTCATGGAGCGGACACCAAAAGTATCCTAAAAAGTAAAGAAGAACTTAGGAAAGGTAGTTCCCTATTTAGATAAAAATATACATATGTATAAAGTTTTAGAATGAACAATTATCATGGACTTTTGCATATCTCTAATGCTGTATTCACCCGGGGCTTGTAGTCATCGAAGGTCATGAGAATGATTTTCTATGCTTCTAAGAGTTATTCTTGGTATATCTCAGCTAGTGGATGAACTCTTAAAAACCTTTGCATTCATAAGTAATTACTTATAATGAAAGGACAAAGAGGGAGAATTTCCTTAGGAGGAATAGGACTGCATATTAGGCTCTATTTTTCAAACAAGAAATTTATGATAGCTCTCAAGTTGTTCAAAGAAAGAGTAAAATATATGCATCCTTCTCAAAAATCTCGAGGGTTCCTCAATCAGTAAAACAATTGAAAAAGGAGACATAAAAAGATACAGATTGAATGAGGAATCATGGGCTTGGTCCATGGAGAAGATGCCCAAAATATTGTTGGAGTGTGCACTATCATATGATTGATTCAACTACTATTATGCTTTATCTTAGTACATAGGTTCTGCCCAAAGCTATAACATGAGAGCTATTTCATCCTTAATACTCTCAAAGTAAAGGTTTCTATCAGCATCAATCCTAGGTAGGCCTCCCAAAGGATATGAAATAATGCTTTGGATGTCTACTTTCCAATTTTGTAGTATAGGGCAGGGTACAAAGTAGTGGAAATAATACTATACTATTAGATGCGTATGCAGACCTTCCATATTCTCATGCTTAGCAATCCTAGTCATAGATTAGGCAACCTAAGACATATATGATACTAGGGGCCAATGTATCAATTAACTTGTCCATCCCACACATAGCATAAATTTTCTTATTTTTGTAGGCTGTTGACTCATCAATGGCCTTAAGTGGATAAAGTCAATGGCACAAGTGAGAGATATCTCTAAAAGAAAGAACCAAGTCTTGATAGTGTCTAGAGTGAAGCACTTGGTTAGATTGGCCTAGGGCACCATCATTCTAAAATAAAGGTTCCATTGGCTCGTGAGGCAAGTAGGACTTAATATTATCTGTATTTTATGTAGCTCTCACTTATGTATGATAAGTAAGCAACACACCATTCAAGGGTATTGTGGTATTTAAATAATACTTTTTAAGCTTAGAATTTAAGCATAATCATTTGCACTCCATCTCATTGAGAAGTTATGGTGACTAACGTCCCTTCGGGCACTTTTTAATATAGTTATTATGACTGACCTTGTTGGCTCCCCAACCAACCGGCCTGGTTGGCTCCCCCCATCACAACAAAATGAGAGTTCGAACAAATCATTTAAGTTGTGAAAGCTAGGCTTCAATGCTGGCACATAGTTGTTATCACTCTATCTAGATTAGCATTAATGAAATCTTGGCATTCTCATATTTTACAAGCATTCAAATGTTGGCATTTTACTTAATGTTTATGGAAATCTATAGAGGAACCCTTTAGACATCCAATAAAGAATTAGACAAGTTTTAAGCAACTTTCAAAAGCATGGTAAGTGTATGCTCTATCTTCCTCCAATAAGATACACAGGACTGCTCATGACCATCCTTAAGTGTGTGCTCTATCTTTCTCAGCACTCATACTATTTTTGTGCATCCTGCCAAAGCAATTCTATTCTACTTATAAAAATATAATAATAATCATCTCATCCCCTATCCCATAGAAAACCTAAAACCATTTCATGTTGCGTGTAGAGAGAAATCCCAAGTAGAGAGAAATATTGTAAAATTATTCAAAAAAGAAACTCCCTTGGAAATATTCTGCAACATATGGTCCTGTAATAATCTCCAATTTTTGGCTTGATGTTGGCTCTTGAAGCTACCCATTGCTGTCATTCTACTCCTCCTGAAAGGCCCTCAGCTTGAGTGTCTATCTGTAGATATCAATGGGCTACATGCTCATCTACTGTTCTTCATCCATATGGTGATCTGCAAACTGCGTGGACCTCATGGAATGCCAAAGACTCCCAAATGGGGCTTTTCCATAGGGAAAATGCTTTGCTATTTTGGCTGACAAGCCTAGGGCTGGGTTGACCCAAAAACTATCACTTACCTCCTTAATTAGTCAGTTATCTTTTCCAAAAAAATGTCAAGCTTAAAGAAAGGCCAATAGAGACATAAAGAATTTTGCAAACCTATCCTTTAAAGTAAAGAGCCAAACATTAAGCAACAATAGAGAGTATCGATGGAGCTTTTCAAGGAAGTCATTGTCAGTCCTCATCTCCTGGCTACCGGTTGTGTCCTGGTATCACAACTTACGGGCCATTATTCCAATGGACTAACAAGCAATATTTACTAGTGTGATGCCAAAAATTGATATTTTTTATTTGGCATTGGTATTGTTTTCTTCTATGATAAGAGTTTGAGTATCAAGTGATAGCCTAGCGGCTCTCACTTATTTCTATCCTCTAAGATATTGTATGGGATTAAGAGGATGAGTGGAATGGATCATTGTAAATACCATGTGTATGAATGATAAATGCCTTGGTATTGGGTGAGAGTTATTTGTGTATGAAAATAGGAAGAGTGATTCATATAAAGAGGTGGGATTATGTCCATGTGTTCCAATAACATATGGAAAAGAGAGGGTCCCTATGGGCTCCATGTGGGGAGACTCTTGACTTTCTCAATATTTTAAGAGTTTTGATCATCTTTTGATGGGACACATGGCAAGAGTAACCAAAAAGGACATGGATGGGGACATACGGGCTTATGTGATTGATGGGGAAAGGAATCTACAGGCAGCAATCGTAAATGGATGAAGGAGGGTGACAAAATCTCTATAAAAGGAGCCCTCCTCTTCCTTGTTCAACATCTCTTCTACCATTAGGCCTCATGTTGTTGTAGCTCTAGTCTCCTCAAGCATCTTCCATGAGCCTTCTCTCCCTCTTGTAGATATTCTCTTATGTAAACTCGAGTCCATCTCTCTCTAGTTCATTCTCTCTCTACGAGTAGTCTTGGAGCTTCCGCTCCCTCTTGTATGCATAAAACCTCTTCTTCTCCCTTTTGTTTATAGTATTTTGAGTTGCATTGGAGTGGAGTCTCACTCTATTGGTAATGAAGGTCACTTCAAGTTCTCTCTCTTGAGTGTCTCTTCCCTTTTTCCATTGTTTTCTCTTCCAAAGTGCTCAAAAGTGTTGTCTATTCGGCCACTCATTGCGCATACATGGTTTATCTATTTCCCAAGTCACGAAGGTAGCTCTTCCTTTCCTCCTAGGTGACCTCTATGGGACTTGGATCGTTGATGAATTCTAATCATGGAGGTAGTATTCTCCCAAGTCGACACCAGTAGGAGTAGGTGTTTTTCATGACAGTTTAGCCCCTTGTCAGTATTTTGCTCATAACTTTTCGCTTGATGGTCCAATTTAAACGAAGCTTATATCAACGCGAAGCGCTCTTCAAGGAGCATAATCTATGCCTTCAGATATTGTATTAGATTTTAGACCAAAAATCTATGACTCTCTGTGTGTGACTATTTCTTTTTCAGATAGTTTTTACCCCCGTCCAGTAAACTGCCCATATCTTTCCGACCGCTTCTCTGTTTCTTAGGAAACTTATATCAGAGCGAAGCCCATTTAAAGTGCATCTGGATATGTGTTTGAATATTTTATATCATGTCTCTGCTGAAAGTTATGGGTTTCTGTGTCTTATGACAATTTGGAGAGTGTTTTAAGCTAAGTGTAAAGGTGTCTTATGAAGGAGGTGCAATGTTTCCTCAGAACCTACCCATCTGACCCAATCAGCCCCTTCGAACTCCTAGATATATATCAGTTCATGTGATGTTGAGCTGCAAGATCTTTCAACAACATATCGCTCTTCTCTTTGGTGTAGACTGGCTTTGTTGAGATTATGGCCTGTGCTGATCCTTTCCTTCTCCCTATGCTTGAGTACAACATCACATGGGATGTTACCATCTTCATTCTCATATAAGGGAGGATAGTATGGTGTGGTCTCTTGGTACAAAAGCTTTTTTTTTAAGGTCCCTTTCCTAGTGATGAATATCTCTATCACTCAGTTTAAAAGCATCGGGAAGTGGAGGTGTGCGTGAAGTTTATTACCCCCAACTTCATGTCACATCTTTTGGTGGAGACGCTGTGTGCATTTGGTATTGGATTCATCCCACCTTACTAAACGATCTCGGGTGTACTTGATTGCATGTTATGCCTAGTATAGGCATGTGTTTGCTGATGTGATAAAGAAGATGCCTAGAAGAACTCCATTAGAAGAGATTGCAGCCCGTTTAAGAGAGCTAGAAAATTATGAAGGTGATGCTCAAGCTATTCGCACGGTCATCATGATCATATCCTTTATGTTTGCACTCTTGAATATGGTTGTGAATCAAGAACGCCGACAGCAGGCACAATGATAGATTGGGGATTGTTTCATGAACTAGCAGCTTGGTGTGAAGAAGAGTTGAGTCTTTGACTATAACCATGGAGTGGTGATTCTCAATGCTTTCAACTTCTTTTGCTATGCAAATGATGAAGAGTACAATATGTTAAAGCTTTTATGTGCACTTCCAATTGTGACAAGGGTGATTCTGGAATGCATGTATACACAATGTTTTCATGGTGATGATTGGTCACTTATTTTTGAAGATTTTATTAAGGATCACATTGTGGAGGGTTTTCAACAAGTGGTTATGCATAATAAGTTGGTCTTGGTATACTAAGTCTCTGTGGGATATTGTTTGGGATATTATTTAGATCTTGGTGTTTCCTTTTTGTGTTTCATCATGGTGAAGATTCTAGTGTTTCGAGGGACCCAAGGGGAAGACCCGGAGTGCCGGCTTTCTGGATGGTCCATGAAGGATCGAGCAGAGATTTTGCCTGATTTTCTTGAAAGTGTAGCCTTGAGTTAGCATGAGGCCTTGCCGGACTGTACCAAGGAGGACTAGGACCAAGTGGTGGTTGCAATGAAACAGAGATTTGGGGTAGTGGAGTCACCAAATGCTTTGATGTTGCAGTTGGACCAGTTCTATTAAGGAGAGGGTGAGATGGTCTTTGTGTTAGCAATCCAATATGAAACTTTATGGACAAAGTATGAAAGGGCAGCTTTGCGAGCTGTGGCATCTACATCATCGACCCCTCAAAGTCTCGTAGGGATGGAGAGCCTCGTCTTCGCTCGAAAGTAATGAGTAAAAATCCAACAACACACATGGAGGCACTTCACATTACGACCAAGAAAGAAGCTTCTCTAAAGATCGAATCCTCTTTTGTGTCTTTAACAGCTTCAACTTCTAAGGTGGAGGTAATGGGCACTCCTCAGGTATTAAAGTCCTCTGAGTTTGATCAAATATCTCCCAATTCATGGCATAGTTTGTTGGTTTGAAATTGCATTTGGTCAATGCACGACAACCTAGAGCACCAAAGAGTGAGGATAGGTCTCGAGATAAGAGTGGGGTCACTTGCTATGAATGTAATGAAAAAGGTCACTATCACCCTGAGTGTCCTAGATTGAGAAAGAAAGAAGAAAAACAAGTATACTTGTTAGAAGCTTCTTCAAGGGATGAGGAAAGAGAGGTAATGATGGCTAAACGGGGGCATGATAAAGCAAAAGAAGAAGAAGAAAGCAAGGAAGAAGTAGATGAGGAACATCAGGAAGAGGAATGCCGTAGTAAGAAAAAGAAGGCATCCAGAAGGAGTATTATCAATGCTTTTGTGATGATTTCATAGAGATAGTGCATCCCATGAACTTGTTGACAAGAAAAGGAGTTTCTTTCCAATGGGGTGTGGAGCAACAGGAGTCTTTTCAGCAACTTGAGGAGGCCATGAGTAAGGGCCCAATATTGAAGCCCCTTGATTGGTCTTAAGACTTTTATGTAAATCCGAGTGTATCTTTGCATTTAGGTGGTGCTGTATTGCTACAAAAACGAGAGGTAGGTAGAATGCAACCCATCTATTATGCCAACTAACAGCTTACAGAGGTGGAAACAAGGTGTGAAGAAATGGAGTAGCAAATTGAGAAAGTTTTTATAGGTGGAATGTCATTTTTCTCCCTCTAGGGAGATGATGTTTTTTAGCTCTTTGAGCCTAGAGGCTAAGAGATCAGTAAGTGAGGAGAAGATGCAGTTATGGGCATTGGTAAGCCAATGAAAGCTATGTTTGTGTGCCTTATAGGTACACATGAGATAGGGTAAAGAGTTGAAAGTAAAAGAAAGATTGAAGCAAGGGATGAAAGAGTAGTGGAAGGGGGGTTGGATGAGGGTAGGAATTCAAGGGAGTTTAATCTTTCAAGGATTAGGGTGTGTACTAAAAGTTTGCAAAGAATGATGGGGGTTTAGGAGGCCTTATCTAGACCAATGATGAAAACATGGCCAAGAAGCCAGTTAACTTCGTTGAGAAGAGTTTATCTTCAAGAGGAGACTTTGGGATTTTAAGGAGGGGAAAGAAGGCATGGAAATCTTTCCAAAAAAGAAGGGAGATGTTTTTTAAAAGGGGGGTAGGGTCCACGTTTAGGGAGAAACAGACGTCATGGAAGGTTTGGATGAGTGCTTGAAGAGCAAGATATGGATCTAAGGGTGTGATAGGAATGTGATTAAGGCCATAATGAATGTGGGAGCAGAGAAAGGGATGATGAAAGAAGCTAGGGTCAGAGGTACAAATATGAAGTTTGTTATCAAAGGATTTAAGAAAGGGTTTAAACCTTTTGAGTGAAGTGCAAAGACAAGACGAGGTGAAGTTTTTTGCTAAGAAGGTAAGTTTAGGCTTATAGAGAAGGAATCTAAGGGGAGGCATACATTTCCAACTAAAAGCAAAAGTGTCAAAGGTTTGTAGAGTGTCTAAAAGGGAATTGAAATGTAAAAGTAGAGTATTTCTATAAAGGGACTTGGGAGGGATTTTAGTTCGAATTTTGTTAGCGTACAGAACATGAAAATAATGAACAAGGGACAACTGTAAATGCTGTAAACCATTGTTGAGAAGAGTAGTAGTGCGTACCTCAGGTGAACCAAAAGGGGCAATCTACAAAATTGAAGAGCTGAAGTAGATCAGTGCTTATCCCAATCGATGGAGTAGTGCAGATCATCATCATCAAGAGCTTTAACTTTGGGAACTAAAGCAATGGAGGAGGTCAGCAGGGAGTTTTTAACTAGGGAGGCTTGTGAAAGATTAATCTCAAGAGCAAGAGGGGATGTCTTCTAAAGTTTGGGTGTATACTTGGGAGGGGGACTATGTCCGCGTTTGAGTGAGAGGTTGGTTTTTGAAGAGGAGGGAAGGGAGAGAATGCTGAGAGCAAGAGAAGAGAAGGTTTTGGAAGGAAGAGGGGAAGGTAAAGTCAACGGAGGGTGCAAGGGATTTGGCAATTTCAATAAGTATGACTCGAAAATGATAAAAGGTGATAAGGGGAAAAATGACTTCTTTGGTAACTGAGAAGTCCTATTGAGAAAGGCGAAGAACTTAGCTTAAAGGGAGCCAAGAGGAAAGAAGATGTCTAAGTGATTAAGCATGTACCATAAAACATGGTCAAGCCACAAAATGGAGGACTGATTGGTCTTCTTGATAAGGCAGGTACATTTAATGTAAGGATGAAACACATTCCATCAATTTTTGACATAGTAATTATCATCTTTGTTTGAGAAGCCAGAGTCATGTCAGTTGGAGCCTTTGGATTGAAAAAACATCTCCTTAGTGAGACCACACTTGGAGTGATCAATGGTTTTAAGAAAGAAGGGGATGTTGAGGAAGTAATTAGAATTCCAATGCTGACGACCATGGTAGGCATCATTTTTGCATTGTTTGACCTCTTTGGAAGAGAGGTTACAAAGGAAGGCAAGAGACTAGATGGTGAAAGGGGAAAGGAAGCTAAGATTGTCGAGGCACCATATTTTGTGGTCAAGCAAAGGGGCCTTCATTTCGATGTGTCTAAAGGGGAGTAATGGAACACATGAGGCAAAATTCTTTAGCTCCTTTCCTTCAAGGGGTTGAGGAGGCTAGAAGTGAGATTGGGAGAGGGTCTCAAAAGAAGCTTTGTCCTCAGGGGAGAGGACGTCAAGGTTGATGAAGGAATGAAAGGTGATGTTGGGAGGAGCAAGGTCAGCAGGGATGTGGAGCAGGAAAGCACCATTGAGGATGAGTATGTCGTTGGCGACACCGGGGATGATGGAGTGATACTCATTAAGAGCAGTCGTATCACTGAGATCAATTGTGGAAAGATTATCAGCAACTCTTTGAATTCTTGCTAGAGTGCCATCAGTTTTAGAGTGGGAGAATTTCAGAAGTTTAACCCAATCATTGAAAGAGAGGGTTTTGATGAGCAGAGGGGAGTTTTTTGCCGAAGCATTAAGATCATGAGTCCTGATAAACGAAAAGAACTCAAACACTTGAAAGCATGAGAGTATTGCCTGAGAAGT
Organism: Dipteris shenzhenensis; assembly: GCF_047967505.1. Lineage (NCBI taxonomy): Eukaryota > Viridiplantae > Streptophyta > Polypodiopsida > Gleicheniales > Dipteridaceae > Dipteris > Dipteris shenzhenensis. The sequence goes on along the minus strand of NC_141601.1, from coordinate 33,518,595 downwards.
GGGAGAGGGAGCAGTAAGAGGGTTGTTGAGAGTCTTTGCCTGGAGCGAGACATCCCAGGAATGTTTCTATAAAGGAGGGGAGAAGAGAAAAAAACAAGTTAGATCAAGGAGTCAAAAAAGCCGAAAAACGGCCTTGATGACTTAAAGGAACTATGTGCAACCATCCAAAGTTACAGGGGAAAGTGTGTGTGTGTGTAGTAGACATTAACAACACCCCTTTCCATAGTGAAGAGTAGACAAATTTGGAGTGAAAAAAGAGATGTTTTAATAGAAATACTTTGCAATAAATATCCACAAAAAAGGAAGTAACATCATTAAAGGATGAACAATCTTTTCAAAAGAGACAAAGCGAGCAATAGAGCTTTGAAAAGTGGTTGCCACCATCACTTTTATTAAAGAGGGGAGTCTGCCTACCTGCCACCATCCAATAAGAAAAATAGTGAGAACTAGTTTTAACTTTGGTTGGGAAGACAGGTGTCATCAAGACCCCTCCCTTGTTATTGGAGTCACAATAAAAATAGATGCTTTTGCCTACACACTTATCTAGCTTAAGTAGAAAAGATAATGAATTTAAGATAATGAATTTATTAGCCAAAGGTTTTTGAAGAAAGAAAAAATTAATGTACATTTACATTAAAAAAGTTAGTGTAATAAGAAAAAAGTGAGAGAGAGAAAGGGTTTAATTAAAGGGAATTTGATAAGCTTGAGGGGGTGAGGATAAGCAAGAGGGAAGAATTAAGAGCTGAAAAAAGGTGAGGTTTTTATAAGAGAGGGAGAGAGAGAGAGAGGGTTTTTTTAAAGAGGGGGGTCCTACGAGGGAGTATAGAAATATCTAAAGAAATTAATGAAACATGAAGGTGCCATGGAGAGAAAGGAGGTAGAGTGAGGTTTCTTAAGTTATGAAAAGAGCGGTTAATGTAAAAAAAGGGGGATTTTAATGTATAAAGAAAGAAGAAGTATTTATATAGAAGGGGAGATTATAAAATTAGAAGGGGAAAATTAGTAAAAAGAAAAGAAGGGGGGAATATTTTTTTAAAAAAGGGAAGAAAGATTAAAGGTAAAAAAATAGAAAGAGAGAGATGTGTACTATACATATAGTGTTAAATAAAGACATGGGGTGGTAGGGGGAAGGGAGGGGGTTTAAATGAAATAGACAAAGAAGAAAACGGAAGAGAGGAGGGGGGGGGTTTTAAGACTAAAGGAAATTTAAAGAAAACGAGAGAGGGGAAAATTAACAAGACAAAGAGAGGGGAAATTAACCTCAGAATCCATGGAGAAGCGTGACGACGCGGACTGGGGTGGTGAAGTGATGGCGTGGCATGGTTCAAAAAGGGTGAGAGCACTACTGCCACAAAGGACAGCATTGACTGGTGGATGGAGGAGAGGAGGATGCAAGAGGGAGGTTGATGAGAAGGAACAGCTAGCTGTAGAGTGGCAGAGGCAGGGAGCGGAGCACGAGGTGCAAGTGAGAGTAAAAAGGAAATGCCATGAGCTTGCAGGGGGTAGCTAGTGAGTACAGATGGGTGCAGCAGGTGGCGCAGGAGGCTGCACAGACAATAGAGCTGCAGAGGTGCGCACAGAGAAGGTAGAGGCAGTGGGGAGGAAGTGCTCAACATAGAGGGTTAGTGTGCATAGTGAGAAGTAGGTGAGGGGAGGGGTTTAATATATAGGGGAGGGTAGCGTAGTCTGGGAGTTGGGGGAGGTGAGGGGTCTAGGGGGAAATAATGCGGGTTTATACAACGAGGAATTAGAAAGGGCCACAATTCAAGGAAAAAGGTAGGGCCACATAGCAAGGGAGAGAAAAAGGGATAGGCAGGGAATGCATACAAGGTAAAGTAGGGGTATTTAGTAAAGAGAGAAATTGAAGAATTTAAATTAGGAAGAGAAAAAAAGGGGGGGGGGAGGTGGTTATTGGAGTAGGGTAAAATTAGTGAGGAAAAATAGAAAATCATAGTTAAAATTTTAAGAAGGAAAACTTAGGAAAGATTAGAAAAAATTAGAGAGGGGGGGGGGGGGACTAGGGGAATATAGGAAAAAATAGGGAAAACTAGGAAAAAAGGAAATTAGAAAAGTAGGAAAAATAAGGAAATTAAAAAAGGAAAACATAGAGAAATTAGGAAAAAAAGGGGGATTTAGGGAGATTAGGGAAATAGGAAATTAAGAAAAATAAGAAATTAGGAAAAGATAGGGCAATTAGAGAAATAGAAAGGACAAAAAAATAGGAAGAATAGGAAGATAGGAAAAAATTAATAGGGGTTAGGAAATTAGGAAAAATTAAGGGGAAAAAGGGGGTTCAGGAGTGTTATTGAGAGAGAAGGACAAAGAGTGTAAATGTAAGGGGGGAAAGGAATTTAAAGAGAGAAGGGAAGGGGGGTAGGGGGGGGAGGGAAGGGAAAAAAGGTAAAGTAACTGTAAGGTAAAAAAGTGTATAGGAAGTGTGTGTGTGTGTGTGTGTGTGTGTGTGTGAGAAAGAGAGAGAGAGAGAGAGAGAGAGCTCATTGAAGCAATTTATCAAAGTTGACTTGAATTTTCTATAGCACTGATGTGTCATGTCACTAGTGTGGAATAGATGGTGGTTCTTGGACTTTAGATGACAAAATCAGTGGTAAGAAGTAGAGTTTATCTCACCACTACATCTCCTAACAACGATTTGTTGTCAAGCGACATAGTGGTGAGAAAGATTTCTTCTTGTTTCACTAATTATCACCTAAAGTCTCAAAACCACCATGCATTCCATACTAGCCCTAAACCACATTCCTTTTGTGAATCTATATAATTTATTAACACATAAAAGAGTTTAAACATTTATTGCCACTAAGGGAGAAATGGGATCTCAGAAGGCCCTATTAAATTACGCGGCGTAGTGGAATAGAAACTGAATAAAGAATAGAGAGTACACAGCAAATTGAAGACGAACAAAATTTTCCTTCAATATTGATGTAGTACAGATGATGGCTTCGTCCACCCGTGCTCTCCCACAATGGAGCTTAGATGGCGATCTAGAGAGATACTAGGTGAAGAGCTACTAGTTGGAAGATCTAATCTGATATGATACAATGGACTGGGGAGGTCGCCTCTTTAAAGAGCTATGAGGGCAGTAGCCAGATCAACGTAGTTGATAGAACCAACTAGTCAACCTAATTGATAAAGTCAACCAGTCAACCTAGTCAGTGGAACCGACTAGTCATCCATGGAATATTCAAGGAATATTTCCTATATCGTCGCCTCATAGGCTCTCACCCCTAAACCCCCACCAGTTGGCCCCCAGACCCCAGCAAGAGCAAGGGGCTCCCCCATAATCACCTTTCTACCATCAACTGTCTCATTTTGATAGACCTCATTTGACATGCAAGTCAAGATCCATCTAGTGTCCCGAGCTCACACACGACTTCTCCTCATATGGGGGCCTTACAACTTGAGCACCTTGGACCATTGGTGGTTACTAGGAGGGTGGGGCATTGAGAATATCTAACACCTCTCCTCAATGTCCACCCGTAGGTGAACTACGTTCTTGGCCCAATGTCGAGTCTCTGAAGATGACCCTGAAGCTGATCCTTCTCGAGTGCCTTGGTGAAGATATCTGCTCCATTTTGCTCTATTGGACAGTAGACCAATTCCACTATCCAGTCCTTGATCAAGTCACGCACATAGTGATACTGAATCTCTGTATGTTTTGTGCGCGCATGAAACACTGGATTTTTAGCAATGGCCATGCAACTTTGATTGTCACACCTCAGCACAGTTGCCTCATCCTCTTGCACTCCCATGTGCCATATGATCCTCCTTAGCCACATAGCTTCACATGCAGCAAAACATGTTGCCTTGTACTCAGCCTCGGTAGAAGACAATGCCACTGTTGGTTGTTTCTTACTGATCCAAGAGAAGATACCTAAACCTAAAGAGAAATAATATCTACAAACTGATTTCTTATGATCAACATCTCCAGCCCAATCTGAGTCACAATGACTAGCCAAGGAGTGCACGTACCATAGGTGATGCCATAATCAAGAGTGCCCTTCACATACCTGAGCACCCGCATCCCTGCATTCCAATGATTCTCTCAGGGCTTATTGGAGAACCTACTCAAAATGCCAACAGCAAAACTAATGTCCGGTCTGGCGTTGCACAGATAGATGACATTGCCAACCAACTTCCTGTACCTGCTGATGTCTACTAGTGGTGAGGCATCCTCCATAGATAGCCTCACATTGACCTCCATAGGTGTAGCTATCTCCTTGCACTCGGATATACCAAATGCCTTCAAGATCTCCCTTACATATTTTTGTTGAGAGATGAAGATCTTGCCTAGCTCTTGCCAGACTTCAATCCGCAAATAGTAGTTCATCAAGCCTAAGTCTATCATCTCAAACTCTGTGCTCAACGCCTTTCTAGTCTGCTGGATCATGTCTTCATAGTCACCTGTAATAAGGAGATCATCCACATATAGAACAATAATAGCAGATTTTCCACCTTTCCTGTACACACATACAAGTTAGCATCTGAGGCACATCTTTTGAAGTTTAATTTATGAAAGAATTTGTCTATCCATTGGTACCATGCTCTTGGGGCCTGTTTCAACCCGTACAGAGCCTTCTTCGGCTTACAAACCTTGTTCTTAGAATGGGGGGCCTCAAACCTAGGTGGCTGAGCCATGTACACCTCCTCCTTGAGGTCACCATTCAAGAATGCTGACTTAACATCCATTTGATAAACTGGCCACTTTTTATGAGCAGCCACCGATAGTACTATGCGAATAGTGGTCATTCTGGCAGTTGGAGTGAAAGATTCCTAAAAATCAAACCCTTCAACCTGCAAAAATCCTTGTGCAACCAATATGGCTTTGTACTTTTCCAAAGTCCCATCGGCCTTGTACTTTACCTTCCAAACCCACTTGGTACCAATAACCTTTATGTTAGATGGTCGATCTACCAACTCCCAAGTTTCATTCTTCATGATGTCGTCATATTCTACTTACATAGTGTTTTTCCAATCTCGGTCTGCAAGTGCTTCCTCCAAACTCATAGGCTCCTTTACTTCTGCAATAATCTCAACCATCAAGGCCATATTGACTATGTGAGCAGAAGCCCTCCTTTGCTCCTCAATTCTCTGAGACCGCCTTGGTCCATCTGCATGCTGCTTAATAGACATAGGCATCTGGTTATCATGGTCGTAGAGCTACCTTACCCATCACGGCAAGGGCTTTTCTGGTGGTGTAACAACAGGTTGGTGATTTATACCTTCATCATTTTATATTTCCTCCTCCTTTATAGCTCTTGGGATAGGTCCATCGTGAATTACCTCTTCACTTGATGATAAAGTGGAAGAGCTATTCTCTACCTCCACTACATGTGGCTGCTCCCTGAACACCACATCACGGCTCGCTATGATCTTCTTTGCCTCTCGGTCATATAACTTATAGGCTTTCTTCTCATCACAATAGGCTAAGAAGATACATTTGGTGCTTTTTGGTTGTAGCTTGTATCTCTCTTTGTCTGGTATATGCGCATAGCATTCACACCCAAACATTCTAAAGTGGGATACAGATGGCTTCTTACCCCGCTGTAAGCTGCATGTGGTGTTTTACCTTTGAGTTCCTTTGTATAGATGCGATTAATGATGTAAACCACAGTATTGATAGCCTCATCCCAAAAGTGGTTTGGCAGTCCAGCACCTTTCAACATACACCTCCCCATCTCCACGGTGGCCCGCATTCAACATTCAACAACTGAATTTTGCTGAGGTGTATGTGGTGTCGTCATTTGTCACTTGATCCCTTTGCTCTTGCAAAAATCTCCAAACTCTGTAGAAACAAACTCACCACCACCATCCGATCTGATTTTCTTAACTTTTCTCCTTGTTTCATTTTCAACATGCTATAGCCATTCTTTCAATTTACCAAAAGCTTGAGATTTTTCGACGAAGAAAGTACACCCACATCTTCCGACTATAGTCATCGACAATCAATAAAAAATAGGAAGATCCCCCCAAGGCCTGTGTAGGCATCTTACCACACAAGTCAACATACACCAACTCTAGAGGAGCGTTTGCTCTATTCTTGATTTCTTGTGGGAATGCCTTTCTCTATTGCTTGTCCATCATGCAAGCTTCACATGGTTCTTTGATTTCTGCGACTGCATGTAAGTGAGCAACCATACCTTGCTTCTGCATCTCCTTCACCACTGCAAATCCGATGTGGCCAAATCTTTCGTGCCAACATTTGCTTGTGCCCACTCCAGCGGTGGCTGTAAGAGCACTTAGCTCATATAGGTTGTTCCTCCTTACTCCTATGCCAACAAGATTGCCTGCACTATCTAGAATTTTTGCTCCTATCTTGTTGAACCTCACCTCATGGTCAAGGTCAGTTATGGAAGCAACTGATAGCAAATTTCTCTTGATTTGTGGAACATACAGCACATTAGATAGTTTCTTAACATCTCCATTTACAGAAACAAATCAAACCATACCTGTACCCTCAACAGGGCATTTTACATTATTACCAACTGTCATGGTGATGGGTTCCTCTAGAGGCTGCATGGAACAATATAGACCCTTCTTGCAGGTCATGTGACGAGAGGCACCACTATCCAACACCCATGAATCAGTGGTTGAAGCTTCTTGAACTGAGGAACACTCTTCCTCAATGGCCAGAAATAGATCCAACTTTGCGTCTGCTATGTTAGCTATCTCTTTCCCCTTATCTGTCTTCTTCAGGGTACCATTCTTTTCATCTGCTTTCTTGACCCGGCAATCTGCAATCACATGGCCCTTCTTCTTGCGGTAGAAGCATTCTCCTTGAAACTTCTTCTTGCCGCCCTTCTTCTTTTTGTCACCACTAGTAGAGGACTCGCCTTTGGTGGAGGAACCACCTTTGCCTTTCGCAGTGGTAGAGAACGCAGCATCCCCATTGCCGCCTCCATCTCGAGCTTTAAGCCTCAATTCCTCCTCCATAAGTAAAGCATAGAACTCCTCAAATGACAATGGTTGGGGTCTCACCTGAGTGTTAAGCGTTGTTACCAGTCCATCAAACCTTGGTGGACATATTCGGACACACCAGCGAACCAGCATTTCGCTAGACTTTTATATCCCAGCACCAGCCACATGGTCATGCAGATTTTTGATTTGGGCTATGAACGCCTCTACTGACTCTCCTTCATTAAACTTCTCAGCTCTACGAGCTGATTCTCCACGTTCTAGATCCTTGTTTGATTCCGCGTCTCATATTGACTCTTCAATATGTTCCAGGCCATAGTTGCCTTAGATGTATGCTAAATCAAGGTCAAAATACTATCAGTAGTACTTGTAACCAAGGCACATAGAGCATTTGTGTTCTTGCGTTTCCAAGCTTGTAGAAGGTCGGCATTAGGAGGTATCATACTCCCCGCATTTGCTGGGTCGGGGGTTCCTTGTGATTCTAGGTCACAATCCCCAGTACTATCTCTAGAAGCTCAGATGAATCCAGAATAGCAGTAATTTTAAACTTCCACAGAGTGTAGTTCATACCATCTAGCTTGCCTTTGGTGAAGGCTGGTGGGTGAATCCTCAACGCCTAGATTGTTCGTGCAGCTAGTGCAGCTGCAGCTGCTGAACTCGAGCTGCTTCCTCTTGCCATCACTCTGTATGCTGTTGAAGCCATCGCCTCTCTTCTACTCTTCGATCCTTAGAGCCACCTGGGCTCTAATACCATGTTAAATTACACGGCGCAGCGGAACAGAAACTGAACAAAGAATAGAAAGTACATAGCAAACTAAAGACGAACAAAATTTTCCTTCAATATTGATGTAGTACAAATGATGGCTCCCATCCACCCATGTGCTCCCACAGTGGAGCTTAGATGGCGATCTAGACAGACACTAGGTGAAGACCTACTAGCTGGAAGGTCTAATCTGATCTAAACTAATATGATACAATGGACTAGGGAGGTCGCCTCTTTATAGCTATGAGGGCGGTAGCTGGATCAATGTAGTCGGTGGAACCGACCAGTCAACCTAATTGGTAAAGCCGACCAGTCAACCTAGTTGGTGGAACCGACTAGTCATCCATGGAATATTCAAGGAATATTCCCTATATCATCACCCCAGCTGGGGGCCAGTTGGCCCCCAGACCCCAGCAAGAGCAAGGGGCTCCCACACAATCACATCTCTACCATCAACAATCTCATCGATAGACCTCATTTGACATGCAAGTTAGGATCCATCCAGTGTCCCGAGCTCACACACGGCTTCTCCTCATATGGGGGCCTTACAACTTGAGCACCTTGGACCACTGGTGGTTACCAGGAGGGTGGAGCATTGAGAATGTCTAAAAGGCCCTCGTAATAAGAAATGGATTAGGGGAAGGATTAAGACCTTGATTTAATCATATGTGTAGGGATCATAGTGGAGGGTTAGGTGGTTTTGCTCAGCTAGAGATGGTTTTGCAAGCACTCAAGATGGAGGAGTCATAAAAGCTACAAGTAATGTTTAAATATATTCAAGCTGTCAGTCTTTCTCTTGAGAAGTGATGTGCCTACCTCCATCGACATATCCACCAGCCTGATCACCTACTTCGAAGCAATTCAAGTCACATTCGATGGCCATATTCTTATAGGTCATGTCGTCGCCATCCCTTCTGGCAAATACGATGCCTCTCTACATGCCGGTGCTCCACTAGCTGCTGTTGATAGCCTAAGTTCCATCACTAGTCATGCTATTGCATCAACAAGCGACATTCATACTCTGTTATCCAGTAGTAACATGACCAGCAAGTCTCCATGATTTGGCAGCTTGTTTGTCGCAAGGTCAAAAACAGCAAATTTTGCATTCTATGTCAGATAAAATAAAGTTTTATTGTCAGCAAAGTAATCTTGGGTTCCTCTATGAACAAATACTTTATGTTATCTATGGGAACCCATCTCTTTGAAGTGTGGTCAAGTGTATAGGCAAAATTTGAGAAATTTTCTTGCATGTAAAGGATGAGATCTGAGACGTCATCCTTGGCTCGCATATATGTGCCCAGGACATCTAAAGTCCTATCAAAAGGATTTATAACAATTGTCTTTGTGTAGACTTTGGAGATGGATAGAGACATTTAAAGTGGTTTCAAATCCAATTGATGATTCAATTTATTCTATTTCAAATCTAGAAATGTCAATATGAATACTTCCATGCTTCCTTGTTTCCTGGGCAATTGATGGATACTACCAATGAGAGATGTTGCATTTTTAAAATGTCTACCATTGGACTGGTGTCAGGTGTTGATTTGGTGAGGAGGATGCAAAAAGAAGGGGATTTGCAACATTAGTGGGTGTGCTTTGATCATGTGTGAAGGGTGCTTGGTTCGTCTATAATGGCAGCACATGCATATGACCCGAGGTATGCAAATTGAGCACCCTTCACTTCATTTGAATATTAACTTTTTGGAAAATGCTAAGGGCCTTCCTATCGATATGTATGGTCAGAAACTCAAAGTTGATCCATACTAACATATGATGTATCTATCCTTGACTTCTCATGAGCAATGAGGTTGGAGTAGGTGTTGTACATAACCTTTGGCAATGAAAGGTCAAATTAGGTTCTATTTTCACCAATGGGTCCTAATAGTATATCAGTAGTATGATTTGACTTCTATAAAATGATCCATGCTCGATACGATATGGTACTCTATGTTAAGGCTTACCTGGCATGTATTGTTGTGCTTTTCTACCCATCAGAACACTATGTGTGAGCTACCATTATGGGGCTTATGCTAGAACCATCACTAGGGGGCTTATGCTAAACGCATCAATGTGCAGTACTCTAATATCCCTCAAAAGCATTTTGTAAGAACATTCCATTCTGGATGTAAGAGGAGTATTTTTCTCTAAGAGGAAATAACCTTCTATTAAAGATTGAGGAAAACACCATCAAAATCGGCTTCAAGGAAGGGCTCTCCCTTAACGAGGAGCCTCCATAAGGTTTGGCAACGCTTGTTTGGAGGACCCATTTGGGCCAATCCACTGATCATGATGAGTTTGAGCAGTAACCATTTAGATGGCATCTAGAAGTTGGGGACTAGGAGGGCTCATGTTGGGGTAGAGGATGCACATTGGATGTGTTGTGAGATGGTGGCCACGACTTTGTGAACTCTCTCATATACGTACCCAAATGGTGGAGATTGACATTGTGATCCTAGAGTCGTGTTGGGAAGGGTTGCACTTTTAAAGGCAAAGAATCTCTAGATATAGAATTGGCAATCTACCAGATACAGGTACCATATTGCCACCTCAACTTAGAGACTTTGGTAACTAAGTACTTGAATCAAGTTTATAAAATAGGCTTTTGTGGCGTTTGATCATTACTCGCGACTAGCCTCGGACCTAACACATCACTGGACTAGGCTTATAAAATAGGCTTATGTGGCGATTGATCATCCCTGGACTACTAGCCTGGGACCTAACACATATAGCAAAATAAAAAATTGATGATGTGGTATGCAAGTTGGCTAAGCAACACTATGACATAAGTTCATATGGCATGCTGTGATGTCATGGCACTATGTGTGTCAGATGACATGGCAAAGTGCATAAATTCTATGGGTGCTTAGTATGAGTGATTGTGTACCGATGTGTTGGCTGGATCACTAATTGTATTGTATAGGAGTGCTTTGGAAAGTAAGCTCCCAAATTAGTGCCTCATACTTTGCATCCAACATGTGTCCACATTTAGCATAAAGGAGTTTTGATTTTCAAACAAGCATAGCTTCTAGTCATTCTATTGGAAGACAAAAGTTTTTGAACCTAAGTGAAGATAAAATTGAGCACTACAAGGTCCATTTATCAAGATGCACACTTCGGCATGTTATGCCACATATTAATATCTTGCAACATCAACATCATTATTACAAATTGTCCCTCTCTAAAATCTCATCTTGTGATCATCACCCCTCAACGAAGGGTATTTAAGGATTCAACAACAGACTATTCTCAAGCCACGAAACATGTCTGTTCTACATTGACAATGACTTTTCAGAATTATTTTTGTAGTGAATCTTTGATTGATTAAATCATGGGCAATAGTTGACTCATTTTGATGATTGGGGGGAATTTAAAGTTTATGTGCCCTCCTCCTTGAAGTTAGATTTGCCTTGGAGTTAGCTATATGCCTTCTTCCACCCTTCTCCACTCTTCATTTTCTAATGATGAATGCTTTATATATATGTATGTATAAAACACAGCTCTTCATTTTCCCCCCATGAATAAAAGGAAATAACCGGGGACAAGATCGCATGGAGTCAAGATTGCATGGAGTCATGGCTTTAATGTGCAAGCACTCAGAAAAGTAGATTTCATTGTGGGAGTAGGAGGTCTTGGTGGGTTGATGCTCATTAGCACACATAGATGGTCCTTTAGTAGAAAGTGGGATGAGAAGCCAAAACACATGAACATTTTTTATATAGGATGGATATGCAGGAGGAGAGAGAGAGAGAGAGAGAGAGAGAGAGAGAGAGAGAAGGGGTGGGGTGGGGAGAGGGGGAGTTTGATGACAAACTAGTTTTACTCTTTGTAGTGAATCTCCACCCCCTTCTTCTTCTGTGGGTGCGTGTGTGTGAGAGAGAGCGAGAGAGAGAGAAAGAGCTTTTTACTTAGCAACAATGTGAAGGAGACAACTTGAGTCATCCGAAGCGATGCCTAGAATCGAACACACACATTAGACATGAACGAGATCCTCAGCACCAAAACCCATGTGGGTCTTAAAAAACTTGGTGGGGAAGGAGGATCTAGAGCGCCTTCCCAAGCGAGAAAAGACATGGGCAGGGCAGGGTTACATGCCAAATGTACAAAATATGAATGAAACGCCCCACATTTATTACAAGAAGATGCTTTATCCTACATGGTTTAGGTTGGTTTTCTGATTGGTTTGAGTGGATTTAAATCCTAAAATAAGAACTTGGGTAAGCCTGGGGCGAGGGGTAGTGGTCACCCATGATGATGGGCGCCCCCCTTTCCCCCCTTTTTGCATGGCCAAAGGCACACCTCGCCACCTGGATGCTACGTAGGGGAGCGCCCCTTCTTTATGTTGGGCGCAAGTGGGTAGTGGTGTGTAACCGACCTTGTACACGGCTTTTTCCTTCGTGAGCAAAGAGAGAGAGAGAGAGAGAATTCTTTTAACTTCGCAGCAATGATGCCAAGGAGCCAAATTGACTCATACGAAGGAATTCCTAGGAATCAAACAACGACGACATGAACCAGAGTTTCAAGGAGAGGGTTTTCCAAAATTTGGTGGGGAAGGATGGCTTAAGCATTTAAAAGGGGGGAGAGAGAGAGAGAGAGAGAGGGGGGGGGTGGGGGGGATGGACAGGTGTCCCCATCTCTTTTACTACATTACACCTTTTTTTATACCGTCCCTTCCACTATAACTGAGTGAGTGAGTGACAGCGTCTGTCACAATCCAACACAATCCCAAATTCATTTTCACTGCTGCCACACTCTTACCTTACTCCTCCTAACAACATGTGAGCCTTCTCTCACTCCAAGGGCAGAGAACAATCCCCCCTTCCATTCCCTGCCACTACTCTCAGTGCTCACCTTCCACTCTAAAAACATCTCCCCGTGAGAGACTCATGTCTCAATCTCCAAAAGTAAACTCAAGTAGAGCTCCATGGTCATCATCCTTGCAGTCAGAAAGAAGGAATCAAGAGGGGAGAGAGAAGGAACTGAAAAACTGCAGCTGAGAGGCTCACAGTAAACAGTGTGAGAGCTTTGAGCTGACAGTAAACACTGTGGGAACGTTGAGCTCAAAGATCAAAGCAAACACTGTGAGAACTTTGAGCTCAGATCACAGTAAACAACTGTGAGAACTTTGAGCTCAAAGATCAAAGTAAACACTGTGAGAATTTGAGCTAGTAAACACAGTGAGAACTTTGAGCTCTAAGATCACAGTAAACACTGTGAGAACTTTTGAGCTCAGGACCTCTAACAAAACTTATGCTTTGCTGTTGAAGCACCTCAGTTCAGTCCATCATCTCCATCCTTTCATTCACTGCCTGTCTCCCCCACTACTTTTTGCCGTCAGTCTCCTGTGAATTTGCTGGTAGCTCACCATATCCCACCTCATCACCTTTCCTTTACTTTCAAACTTCCCATCTTTCCTTCTTCCTGCACCTTTTCTCCATGGCTCCTCCACCTTTTGCTTCCTCCCTCCCACCCCTTGCTTCCTTTTCCCAGCTTCAGATCTGGGTCTTCACCGCTAATCGCTCTTAGCCCCCCTTCCATCGCATCCCTGCTCCAGCTAAATCGATCTCGGCGAGCTTAACGTCGCTCGCAATCTAACCTGTGGTTTTTTTTTACTAAGGGCGTTTCATTATGCTGGGAAAAGTTGCACGGCGAAACAAGAGCTCCGGAGCCCCTCTCTACCTCAATGTGTACGATCTTACCCCCATCAATGGGTACTTGTACTGGTTTGGGCTTGGCATCTACCATTCTGCAGTCGAGGGTGAGTGTTCCAACATCGCAGAGCCTCCATAAGTTTATGGCATTCATCTTCTTAATGTCTGCTGGTGCGCTCTGCTTAGTGTCTTGCAAACATCTCGAAAACATTTTGAACAAGAGGCGTTGAGAAAATTTGTGAGGAGTCGCAAGTATATGAACGAAGACTCTCTCCGAAGAAAGAAAGTTCGCAGTCTGGGAACACCGTTGCATCATTGCTCTTATAAATAGAACCTACGTTGGTTTCGAGCTTTTTCGTTTTCGCTCTGGCATTGTATAAGGTGGGTTAACCCTGTTAAAATTGAACGACAGGTATCGTTTTGACCAATATGAGCACGAAAGCGACACTTTATTTGCCTTGAAAGCCGTTTGCCGTTGGTAGCTGTCTTGCCAAAATACTTCAACATTATAGCGCTTGCTTTCTCAAATCTCATCAAAGGACTGATTGGATGTGGCTACTCTCCTCTGTTCAAGGATATCTGACTCACCTCTGTCTCCATGGATTATCGGGGACTAAAAATGAAGATAAAATATTACGATTCTGTCCAAAAGTCGTTGTGTAGTGAATAAGTTCTGCTAGTAAGCTGAGGTCATCTATCTTATCAGCATGACAATGCACTGTAGAGTGGGACTACGATCCTTAGGCTGTTACTCAAATGTTTATACAGACTGTGAGAGTGTGGTGAAGCCCAGAAGTTTCTATAAACGAAAAGAGGAATTTAAGTCGTTCTTGGTACCTTCTTGAGGGCAGAGAAACGAAACTCCTTGTCTGAGGGGTTGACATGATGCTAAATCACGTCCTATACCCGTGACCCGTCCCTGCTCACCGATGTAATTTGTGGAGAAACCTAGGTAAGAGAACCATTAGAACCCATCATCATCTGGACAATTTTCGATTCTGGCAGCTAAGAACTCGAGTTATTCATTCTGTAGCATGTAATGCCAAAAAAGAGGTTTGGAACTAGCTGGACAAAAATGGCTACTTCACGTAACCTCTTGTTGTTTGTGAAATTTTATCGTGTCTCCAAAGTGTGCTCTCTGTGGAGTTAAAATTTGGGGAAGGTAAGCATGTAACTGCGAATTAGGTTCGGATAGTAAAGACACTTGTAACAGACAAGTGCGATTTCAATGATTCTTGAAGTAATGCTCGGCTTAGGGTAGGGGGTTGACTGACCTGTAGGTTCTGCTTGGATTCTGTGAATGCTTGTTATCTGTGTGGACTTGTTTGTAAGTGCATGGTACTGAAGGCCTCCTTTATCTTTACACTTGTGCTTGAGTAAATTAGTTGTCAAATGCCTTTCAAGGTCTAGTATGTTATCCAGTTTTTAATATGTCAATCTCATTCTCGTAAGGGCCTCTTGAGGAATATGTGCATTTTGACAGGGTTTGTTTTTTTTGTGGTGCAGCCTATGGGGTTGAATATGCGTTTGGGGCACATGATTATCCTTCTAGTGGTGTTTTTGAGGTTGAGCCACGGAGCTGTCCTGGATTTACCTTTCGGAGGACGATTCTTTTGGGAACTATTCAGCTTAGCTCTAAGGATTTTAGGCAGTTTATGGTGCAGGTTGCAAGTGAGTACTACGGGGATTCTTATCATCTGATAGTGAAGAATTGTAATCACTTTTGTGATGATGTGTCCACACGATTGACAGGCTCCCCAATCCCTGGCTGGGTGAACCGCCTTGCAAAACTAGGTTTGTATATTTTGCAAGTTTCAGTGGCTTTACAAAAAATTATTGTAGAAAATCACCTCCACAAATCACTGGTATCATTCGTAAATTTTTGAGCCTGATCATATCATTCAATTGGCAGGTTCTCTTTGCAACTGTTTGCTTCCTGATAGTCTCCAGGTCAATGCTGTCCGGCATACACCAGATTATCAAGACATTGAAGGTGAGAGAACTGGTTCCAGAAGTACATGTATTCAATTAGCTGATCATTTGGCTACAGTGGCACCAAGGAAAAGACATCTTTTGGTTTCGTCTGCATTTCTGCACTCCTTTAAGGGAGGAATCTTGCCACAGGATTGGAAACGCTCAAATCTAATAAAGCAAAAATTCAGACAGTTATGACGACTCTGTTATGTTTTTGGGCTGTTCAGACTTACAGCAAACATCAGATGAAGAGCATGTCATCATACATAACAAGAGGCAAGATGAAATTAAGAGTGATGAAGAGGAGGAACATCGGTTCTTGCTCACTGTTTGAGAGGCATCTTAGGATTTTGGTGTGGCATGAGAAGAAGGTTGACACAAAGGCAAGGGGAATGTTCTGTCAGCTCAATCGGATAACACTGTTATATGTGCTGGAGTTATGGATGTTAATGCATCTAGATCTGATTCAGAACAGGCAGCTTGATCGTGTTTGGTGGTACCTACCTTCTGGCCTTAGCTCTTGTTATGCACAGAGTGTAGTTTGATGGCATCAGCTCTCCTCCTAGCCTTGGGGAAGGGTAATTTAGTGTTGCAACAGAGCTGCCAGTGCTCCAGGCAGCACCTTAGTATCTGATGCCAGATGTAAAAGCTCCCAAATGTTGCTTGCAGAGTTTTTGTTTGACAGATTCCGATTACTTTGTTCATTTTTGTGCTCTTTTTTGCTGGAAACCAAGAACTTATTCTTCTGAATGCATATTTGCAGAGGTAAATTCCTCGTTCTTTGTGCAATTCTTTTTTTTTTAACAGACACTGTGATTTTCAATTCTTTAAGTTGCACGGTAAGCCAGTATTTATAAATTAAAATGTGCTGCCTAAAATACGAGTATTTGTAGCAGAATGTGGACTTCCTCGTCTGCCCTTCTCCTCCAGAGTACTCTGAGAAACTCACGACGAAGATGTTTAAGGATATGTGGGTATGTGATTATGTGTGAGAGCATGTTTGTACCAATGTCTACACCCACTGTTGTTGAAGAACCTAACCTTCTTGAACCCATTTTTCTAAACCTTTGCCAGAAGCGGAACCGGCAGGACACTGATGATGTTGGTGGGGATGTCATAGTAGCTTAGTACCTGCTAGTGTGTGATACGTTTTAGCGGTATGAGTTTGGGCGTGTTCCTAGATTCTTCTAGTTATATATGTTACCAACAATTTTGAGTTGGTTTGATCAACTCCCGGTTATGCAGTTTTGTAGATTAAACGATTTTGCATAATTAAATTTGGTAAATTACCAAGGGGCATATCTTCTGGTGAACGTTAAGGTTTATTGGTACTTTCCAGCAACAATGAATAGTCTACAGATAGCTAGATGCATTTATGTGAGATTTTGTCAATTTGACGGGTATCTGAGTTTGTATGGATTATATTGACCTGGTATTGGCAATTTTTCCTTTAGAAAATAGTACAGCAATTGTGTGCTTTTGTGAAGCAGATTTGCTATCACCTGTGTGTCAGAGTGTAGTTTGGAATTTGAAGTATTGGTTAAGCTGTTACTCGCAAGGGTTGTATTTATCTTTGAAGTAGCCAGCGCCCAGAATGCCCACAATACTTGTGTTCCAAACTTAAGATTAAGGAGGAATATCCTTGATACGTATAACCTTCGTTATGACTTTACTGAGTTTTGTAGCTGTGACTATGTGAGGGCATATGTTTGTACAATAGCCTCGATGGATGTAGAGTTGGGATTGGTGACATCATAGTAGCTACCCTGTGCTACATATCATGGAGTTCATGTCTTTTTTGGTTTCTGTTGTGAAGTACAAACTGCTTGATATATTTTTGCTGTGTGCAGGATGAGTTTGGGTTCCGGATTCAATTCAATGCTATTATGGACTGCAAACAGTGTGTATCGCAGAGCTAGATAGCCCCTTCTGAAGCCCCCTCTCAAGTCCAAATTGGTACACTGTCGCCATGTATCACCCAGCTAAACTTTTCTGCCAAAACCGTGATGATTATTTCTATGCTATTACCTTTTCACAACTATTTGCTCACAACTATTTGCTTGAGAGGCCACTAGCGAGAGGCTAGCCTTGTAAAGCGCTATCTAGCCTTCATCGTGACCGAAGCTGCCCTTGAAAGAAACTCAGTATGCAGATCCTAACGAAATGGGTATGCTCTTGTTTGTGTTGAGATATGTGAGCATGTGTGTATTAGGGCCTTTATGATGCTGATTGGGGTACTATAATGGATTAAGCGACTTTGGCCTTGTGGGTGACTGAGGGTGACCCATGACATGAACTTAGTGCCTAGATTATGAAATAATGTGCCAGTCCAAAAATTATTGCAAAACTTCGAATCTTGATCAGACACTGATCTTTGGCAAGCCATGATGGTCAAAGATATGCATGATGAATATATGTGTAGCTTGTTGAGCTATTGAAGTCTTCTTACATGGGATAAAATAGGCTTGCTTACTAAAGTGATCTACTATAGTTCATATCATATGATTTTGATTTGCTGTAGTAGGAAAACCTGTTATGAAATCCATGGATATTTGTTTCCAGCATTGCGTAGGAATAGGCAAAGGCATTAGCAATCTAGGAGTCTTTCCTTTATAACTCTTGATCTTTAAGCCAATGAATAGGCAAAGGCATTAGCAATCTAGGAGTCTTTCCTTTATAACTCTTGATCTTCAAGCCAATGAAATTATCTTGTTATCACTTGTAAAGTGGCACTGCTCTATGTCCCATATATGGTGGTTGGTGCATTTCTTCCATTACAATTTGTCTAAAGGGTCGAGTGATGCATAACTTCTAGTGGTAAAAGAGATATCCATCATTGCAAGAATATTTTGATGTAGGATTTCAATTAGTATTCTCTAATTTGTTCCATGTATTAGAAAAGTCTGGATCCCCTTGATAAGTATTCTTCATACCTTCGAAATGTTGAATTTCCATAGTAGTAATGTGATTAATACTTGGCTTTCTACTGAGAGCATCAGCAATTACATCCTCTTTACTAGGTTGTGACTGAATCATGGGCTGAAAACTTTATGTAAATGATCTCCATTTGATGTGCCTATCTGATATTAGTGGTTGGGTCAACAAATTCTTGATACTTTCTTTATTAGTTTTGATGAGGAACTTAGCTGTTACCATCAAATAATGTTTCCACATCCTTAAGGCATGCACAAGAGTGGTCATATAATTGCAATGCAAGGGTTTTTTGCTTGCCTTTTTTTTATCGGTGGCTACAGAAACTTTCTTAATCCCCGCGAGCATCATGGCATCTTTCATCATCAAGTAGCATTGCAACCGTTTTCTCGAAGCTCATACTAGCTATAACTCACAATATTTTGGCTATTTCATTGTAAGCAAGGGGTAGTAACATATCTTTCAAGTCATCCTCCTCTACTTGAACACCCAAATCACTAAGTTGATGTAGGATTGTCTATGATTAAGATGTTCACCCAACGTCTCACTTGCTTTCATGTTCAAATTGAAGAACTCTTGCTTGAGGAGTACCTTATAGATTTTTAACCTTGCTCCGAATGATGAGTTGATGGCGATCCAATTCTCCCTAACCCTCTTGGTTAGATCAAAGTGATGATGAAATTATGGCCATCCTAGAATGCCTAGGGCTCGTTCGCTCTTACTCTCCCACTCTTCAATTTTTCCCAAACTTTGGTTGTTACTGGGTTTTTTCTTAGTATCTACAATCACGCCTCAGAGACCTTTTTGCATTAGGTAAAGCCTTAGACTAAGCTGCCATGCGACAAAATTAGTGCCTGTGAAGACCAAAACCTTCCCAGGTGACTCAGACTTCCCTTTCATGTCGTCTCGCTCTGATACCATATGCAGTATCAAAGTTGAATCAAACTTTATATTCTACGAGCTATTACACCACGGAATGACTCTAAACTGTAAAAGACTAATGAATAAAATCTGCTATTATTGCATAGAGATCAACACCCAACACCATCTTAGGTCCTCCTCATCCTTATGGGGCTTGTTGGAGGACCACTACATTACCGCATGCTGAAAACATAAACAAGAGAGTAGCAAACTATCTACCAACTTCACAAATCTCATGGCAATGAGCCATAACATTAGAGGTTGAGGGAGACACATATGGCATGCGAAGCCCATCCAAAGTAGGATTCACATAGGAACAATACTAGCTGACCTAGCTGCATTCATTATGGAATCAAGAGGAGAAAGAGTCATTGAAGGGTTGTCTATCAACACCTCTCCCCGCTTTGCATGCATGGCTCCACATGGTACTTGCATGCTAAACCTAGGTGAGGTTTGTAACATTCTAACAGCTACCTCTCATGATCCCACAATTATGCTATTATTGCCCAATCATTGCACCTATCTTGGCGCCTTGTTTTGTTATGGGTTAGCATAACAATATTTGTTTTCAAGGGACATCAAACATGTTGAGAGTTGTGGTGCCATGAGCACATGTAGAGCAAAGGTATGAGTAAAGGGCAAGCTGCCACACGGCATGGAGGAGATATCCCACATGTGAGCAAGCAAATGGATGTAAGTACCCTCACCTATAAAAGGGAGGTTCATTTGAAGTAATATCAATCAAGCACTTTGCACTATCTCAAGATTCTCTTTATGAGTCCAAGCTAATCTATCTTGGAACCTAATTGACTTGAGGTACATGTCATGAGCACTCTCTTCATCATGTTTCCACATAGGTTCCATCCACCTTAGAGCGTTCCATAGATCCTGAGGCACACATGTTTTGTCATGGTATCAGAGCATAGGTTTAGCTCTCCTAGTTTAGCTCATTAGTAGTTCACTAGGATTGCTTCCATTCCTAGATTAGTTGTAGGCATGTCTTAGAAGCTCATGAGTTCTCCTAGGTTAGTTTTAGTTTTAGATTGAGAACAAATTTCCGTCCCTAGAGAGAGAAAATTTCCGTCCATTGATTCCTTCCATTGCAATGAGGGAATTCCGTCATTGAGAGAAAGAGAGAGTCATTCTTTCTTTTGAGATAGAGTTCATATGTCTGCGAGAGAGAGTTCATTTGGAGGAATTCTACACCATGAATAGAGCATTGTGTGAGAGAGAAAAAGAGAGACCTGCAAGCAAGCAATAAGCAAGGCCAAGCAAGCAGTAAGGAGATCATAGAGCGGCCCAAAGTAGCTCGAAAGCACTGTGCCTCAGCCAAGCTCTGCAAACCAGCTCCCTTCAACGGCTACTTCTCCATCAAAGAGCTCTACCTGCAAACTCCATGCTAACGGGCTCACAAGACGACTCAGGCTCCCCACTCCAACCAGCGTCAACAACCACTAAAGACCGAGCAGCCTACATCATTCAGTCGCTACAAAGCCTTAGCCAAAGCTCCGATGATTAAAGAAGACGACAACCCGCTCACAAGCCTTCACCTTCGACCACAGTGGACTGGCAGCTCCATTCGATGCAAGGCTCCCTTCAATGGCCGCTTCTAGCCATCAACAGGCCGACGGAATCTTCTACAGCCACGGGCTGTAGCTCCCACTGGCTCTCCAGTGAGCCCCCAGCCCTTCTAAGGCTCTAAGCTAAGACTCCATCTGCCACTCCACAATAGCGATCTCCCTATGCACGCCTCTCCAACAGCTAACGCAGACAGCGAAGCCAGTCGCCATAGCCAGAGCAGCTAGTCGCCATAGCGAGATCTCTAACGAGCCAAGCTCCCTCGACTACCGGATTGCGCCTCCTTCAATGGTTCTCCGCCTCTGTTAATCACGTGCGGTGATGATCTGAAGCAACCGACCGTAGCGCCACGCCCATGCCGCCATCGCCGTCACGCACAGAGAAAGCTTCAAAGCTTTTCTCTTTTCTAAGGTTGTAAACCTTAAGCCACGTGGCAACCCCGTTGATAGCCACGTGGCAGATAAGGTAGGATTTGTGTGGGGTAAAGTTGAACCTTGGTTAAGCTAATGGTTTAGTTCATCTGAACCATGGTAAAAATTTGTGTAACCATGGGTAAACCTATATGGGTTTAAAGATTGCCATATGGCACAGTGCCACCTAGGCACAGAGTCCCTTGCTAAGCACAGTATGGCATTCAGCGTGTGAATCCCTGTGACACATCATCAAAGGCCCTCTTCTTCACGGAAACTTCGACAAGCCGTAACTTCCAATCCAGGAAGAATTTGGACACGCTCCAAAAAGGAAAAGTGATTGTCTTTTCGAGCTCTACGCTCTATCAAGTCAAATTCATTGTATGCAATTAGACACTGCCAATATTGAAAGAAATCAATTGGTAAGACCTTTGCAACAAATGGAAAAGCAAAGCATGAATGCACACATCATTGCCATAAGCATGCCAAAAGCACAAGTGTATGAGATGACCATCGCACGAAGCATGGCATCCACACAAAGCATCAAGGCACATGGAAGAACAAAGCATCATGCATGAAGCTATATCAAGCAAAGAAGCAAACACCATCGTCATCAAGCCATGAGCCAAAAGGTGACATCAATGGAATGTATTGAGAAACCAAAACCTTGCCAACCTTGCCTGTATTTTGTAAATCAAACCTGACCACCTGAGAGTAGCTATGAAAGCACCCAGGGGAGGTATTGACATGTAAAAACCACACTTGACCACCTTAAGTAGCAATGCATGCACTAAGGGGAGGTGATGGATTTGTAACTCACATCTGACCACCTTGCAGTAGCCAAAGGATTATGGCACCAAGGGGAGGTGTTGAGAGTTGTGGTGCCATGAGCACATGTAGAGCAAAGGTATGAGTAAAGGGCAAGCTGCCACATGGCATGGAGGAGATATCCCACATGTGAGCAAGCAAATGGATGTAAGTACCCTCACCTATAAAAGGGAGGTTCATTTGAAGTAATATCAATCAAGCACTTTGCACTATCTCAAGATTCTCTTTATGAGTCCAAGCTAATCTATCTTGGAACCTAATTGACTTGAGGTACATGTCATGAGCACTCTCTTCATCATGTTTCCACATAGGTTCCATCCACCTTAGAGCGTTCCATAGATCCTGAGGCACACATGTTTTGTCAAAACATGCATGTTTAAGAAAAACTAGACAATGTTAGAGGGATGTATAGAATTGTAGGGTTCCTAGAGGTTTCATGCAATGGAGGGAATGCACAAAGTTGTAAAGGCTCCCAAAGGATCATGAGATTGGCATGATGAAACTTGCTTCAAAACCTAAGTGGTACCATGAAACAATAGCATCAATGTGATTCCAAAAGGCTACTTCACCTAAGCCAACATCTAGTTTGGAACTTGAGGCTAGCTCAAAATTGTAACTACCAAAATGGTTTTCCTATGCTAAAGGAAATGTTTGATTAGCTTTGCTATGTACTTAAAGGAGGGCTCAAAATCCTAGCCAATGTGGTAGAGGATAATACATGTACTAACTAAGCATTTCGTGATGCTATATAGTGATGTTATATCTTACAATGGTTTGGCATAACTTCAAAAGACATCAATTGATTCCCTAGAAGCAAGACAAAGACTAGCCAACGAAGTCTAAAAGGGAATCTATGATCAAGAGACATTGGATAGTTTCCAAGGATTCAACTGTGCTAGAGATCATGCCCATTGGAATAATTAATGGTGATTGTTAAATCAAGAATCCAAGAAAGGATTGATGCATTCATATCAGTGTTTTGGTTGTGTAACTAGCCATAACATGAGATAGGTTTCCAAATAAGTTATGCTTGTAAAGATCATGCATTTGAGAAATGTTGCACTCAATTGGTGTTTGGCCTTGGAAGTAGCTAGCTTTTCGATGACTCCGCACAATACCATTCAACTTAGTGCCTTGATTGTGTATGAGCTAATATTCGGTTTCCTTTAGGCATTGTACTTGTACACAAGGAGTTTGGTGTTCAATTAGGGCATTGCCCAAGCATAACCTAACAATGCATCAATGTTTGATATTACGCTTTGATTTGCAAGGGGGCTAGCATAATTATGAATGACTTGGCATTTATTCATACACAATAGAAATTTGTGTGATGGCTAGAAGTAATATGAAAATGTGATGATGCTTGATTCAACTAAGCATTTTGATTTCATCTAAAAAGCACGAATCATTGATGGAACCCAAGCGATTTAGAGGATGATGAATGAGCTTGGTATGCTAGAGGGATAATGAAGTTATGCCTATGAGTGTACCTCAAAGCATGTACCTACCTAGAGCTAACATAAGTAGTTGGAGGACTTGCTAAACAAAAATCCTAGAAGCAAGAAGGAACCTAGAAAGAGCAAGAATGACTAGCTATATAAATATCAAAGAGGTGGACTGATCCACTATATTAATTAATAATAACGAGTGAAGTAGGAAATTCACTTTGTGGAACACTCCAAAGCAAGAGTTACTAGGAGATTTAGATGAGTGAAAAAATGATGATTGCATAAGCATCTAAGTGATGCTGAGAAAATAATGGATTAAATGATGCTAAAAGAAAGCAAGAAGAGACTTTACCATTTCCATATTGATTTAGAAGAAGAGTATGCACCTATGCAAAAACAATGAAAGGGTCCACAAGGAGGTGCCATGCAAAAAGAGAACATGAGGATAGAATTCTTACATCATATCAATTTATGATGTGATGGAGGCATTTATCCAAAATGTCCAATCAAAAACTCTACCCCTCCATTTTCCAGCTTGACAACAATGTTGAAGTTGTAGGCGATGGCAACTGGGATTGCAAGGATATGAGGAGAACAAAGAACACACAAAATTGAAGGAGAAGTTGAGAAAACCCCAAAAAAAAGCCATTCCATAGGGAGATAAGCTTAGAGAACGAAATATTTTCAACATTGCTGAGTTGAAAGTGGGCAGTGGAGATGCAAGCATAGAGTTGAGGAAGCAAGGTAAGTTTTCTTTTGCTTTTGCTATTTTGAATGATAATAGAAATTGAGCATAGAAAAACTCTTGTGTTTATGCTTGGTGAAGGAAATTTCTTGAGCCTCAGAAGGAGAATGTTGATTGTAATGCCCTTCCAATAAACAAATGGAAGGTTTACTATCAACTACAATTGCAAAAAGTATGTGAGAGGAGAAGAAACTTAAAACAATCAAATGCAATATTGTGCAACAGTTTATAGGTAGTAACAAAGTTGATGTGACATAATCCAGGCACTTGATGACAATAAAGTGAGTAGGAAAGGTCACACCTCTTTTTTTAAAGTAGTGTCAAGAACCTTGTAAGATCAGAGGACAAAACATGTGCTCTTACCTAGGCCTACTATTCAACTAGCAAGTTGATGACTATATTGGACATTGTTTGCATATTGAAGGGGTGTATAAAAGTTCCAAGGGAAGAATTGTATATAATCCATTTTACAATATTTTGTCAATATTCAACATACAAAGGAGAATGGTTGAGTTTTATGGTATCACATTTGAAGAGTGCCAAGGACCTCTAAAACTTGTTATAAAGTTGGACAAATGTGAAATTGTCAAGGATAAAAAGATTGTATGTGTAACCAGCACACTAATAAATAGAGCTCTTGATCCATCAATTACAATAGCAGACTCAAAACACTTCAATGTGCAATCAGAAAAGAAAATTTGTTAGACGCATTTGAAAAATGCACACACTTGGACTTCAAATAGTTTCCCATAAGCATAAAGTATTGATTAATGTCTGATGCTTCAATTGCACAACTAAGAGAGCCTTGCTTTTTTTAATGTGGCAGGTTAAACTAGAGGACCACAAATTCTTGATTGGGTAGTCCACTGCACAAAAATACCATCTATTATCAAAAAAACAAGTTCAAGGAGGGCATCTCCATGTCGACAGCAAAGGTGATTTCCAAGTAGAGTGCCATATAGAAAGTGACCTCATCACCCTCAAGCGTATGTCAACATAAGCAAATGAGGCAATTTGAAATCTCCATGCCTTTACCTGCAAGGAGCCAGCATATGTCGTGGATCCTAAATGATCGAGGAAAGGACCTTATAGAGATAAGGTTGATCCACAAATAAAAGTCTTTCTTGATACCCTTTTGTACAATGTACATATATGAATATGCTTTATATCAGACCATTCACAAGCTAGCTAGTAGTTTTATATAGTGGTTTTGCCTTGATCTTTGTCTTGAAAAGCTTAAGAAGGAGGCACTTCAAGTATTGTTGGACATTGGTCTCCATGGAGGAGATGTTCATATTGCAACAGAACTTTAGAAGTCAGAAAATGGAACAGGATTCCATATCAATCCATCTATTGGTGGAGTCAAATCTAAAAGGTTTTCATCACAACCACAAAGTAAAAGAAAATGAGGCAGACAATCTCTAGACAATCCAAATATGTTTTAAGAGTGAAGTACACAAAGCAGTCAAAGATCTCGAAGCAAACAAAATGTTAAAACAAAAGTATGGAATCATTAAACAAGCTAAATCAATGAAAGAGTCTTAGACAGCTTGTAACACAGCACATGGTAACATAAATTCATTCATTTCTTACTGGCATTATCCTTATGTCACCTCTTAACAAACCAAAGTGACTTCTTGTTTGTTGTAAATGTAGCATATTATCTATAACCATCTTCCATATTTTGTTAAAAAATATGGATGACCTAAAATTTGGTCCACTCAAGGAATGGAGAACTCTCATTACATAGCATGAAATGCATTTTTTTGACTTACACAACATTTTGGAAGAGCACAAAGGCAAACAAACTCAAAGAAGTTTTTAAGTGGTTTTATCGATGTATACTACAAGCCTACAAATTAATAAAAAAAGTGGCAACATCACAAGTCAAACTAGACATAGCCCAAAAAGAAAGGAGAAGCAAATCCTAGATAACTGAGCTACATAGAAACATGCAGAATGGAGACATTCAAAGACTTTAGTGAGCCACAAGTGGATAGATAGGGTTTAAAAACTTGGTAACATATAGTGCAATGTACAGGTCACTTCACTATGTAAATTTGCAAGTTCAGTACATGTACAAATCACTAGACTAAAGCAATGACTACATGATATAAGTGTTACAAATTCAATACAACTTTTCCTCTAATGGTCTACTAGTGGGAACCCTCCTCTCAAGCTTGATTGCCTTGTTTTTCTTCCAACTGCTCTCCTTCTATGTACTTGGCCTCTACAATTGAAGCTGCCTATCTAAACCTGATAAGATGGTGCTTTCCATAATTATCCATATGGAGAGTACTTTTAATGCCATGTGCAAGGGCATACATCGTGTAGGAGAGGAAATACCCTGCCCTTGAGCATTGATTTCTAGGGTCATAACCAAAAATGTCAAGGGCAAAATGTTTTTCAATCAAAATACTCAAAAGAAACTATCATCTTCAACAAAGAACTGCAATATCCAATAGAATGTTAGAAATAAGCAACACAGTGCAATATAAAAACAATGCAGTGAGATAGAGTATTAGTTTACCTTCATGTTCTCATGTCCTTCCAAAAGTTTATTCTACCCTAGATCAATGCTTTGTTCTAGATGTCTTTTGCTTTTGTTTTTTCCTATGTACTTGACTGAAGGTTCATTTCCTACTTGTACTTGCTTGAAGGTCTCATCATCCATCTCTCCACACTTTTCAACTTTTTCAAAGGACAAAGATAGTGCTTCCTGAGAATTAAACTTATCTTAAAGGGCAATAGAAGGATCATCGTCAATATGAACTTCCCTGTCTAGATTGCAAGATTGAGAAATCAAGGCTAGTGCATAATCCTTCCTCAAGTCACTAAGTTCAAGCACCAAGCTAATTCTAAGGGAGGCTCTTATTCAGTGGTAAGTTCCTACAGGTTCTTTGCTTCATTTCTCTATATTCTGATTCCAAGTCATTGTAATTTTTAATTTGAAAAACTATGCAATACAAAGTAATTTGGATCATTAAGATCTTCCCTACTAAGCCAAATCTCATTGCACACATTCTGTAACTCCCTTTTTAATTAACATTACTCCTTCAACTTCTCCTATTTTACTTGCTACTGCAAAAACTAGGCACATACCAAGAACTCGATGAAATTCAAAATTTTGTTGAGAAATATGCCATTTTAGTGCGCAAGAGAAAGAAATTTGAAGGTTGGACCTTTCTTCACTAGCCAAATTGCTTTCTATTGCACAAATTGTGTAATTACCTTTCCTCCTTCAACTTCTCCTATTCTGCTTGCTCACAATTGCACAAGCTAGGCCCATTGCAAGAACTCAATGGATAGAAGTTTGTGAGAAATATGCCATTTCATAAATGTGCAATAGAAAGCAATTTGAAGTGTACCTTTATCCAATAGGCCAAATTGCTTTCTATTGCACAAATTCCATTGCTTAACTTTTCCAACATTCCTACCTTCTAGGACACCTCAAATTGATTATAATGCACATTGCAATAGTAAGAATTGTAACATACCTTTGTAAATTATATCCTTCATTGCCTTCATGTTCTTATGTTCTAAGAGAGAGAGATTTAGTGTTTGTATGACTTTTTCGATCTTACAAAGCTACGCAATAGAAAGCAATTTTTCCTCTTGCGAATCTTCCAACAGGCCAAATCACATTCTATTGCATAGATTTGAGGTTTTTGAGAGTTGTACTCTTCCTTGCTCTTCAATTTTGCTTTCAAATAGCTTCAAAGGTCAGATTCATACCAAAAGAGATTTACTAAGTGTACATTGTTTTATGCTCTCTATCAAATTTGTGCAATAGAAAGTGATTTGCTCCGTTGGAACTTTTCTATTGCAAAATGCTAGTAATTGAGTTTATTCTTCAAGTTTACCTATTCTTATTGCACCAGATAGTAGCACAAGTCAAGGACATAGCCACATGTGAGAAATATAGAAGTATACATATTGTTAATGGCTTTTTATAGATTGTGCAATAGAGAGAGATTTTCTCTCTTGGGCACTTTCCAACCTTCCAAACCAATTTCTTCTACACAAAATATATTATTGGTTAATTTGTCCATTTTCAGATCTTGTGGCTATTTAAGGACAAAATAGACTCTAAGAGAACAGGAATGTGGCCCAAATATAGCACAAGCTGAAACAGCACCATCAACATCATGTAAAGTCAAAGCAATAGAATAGAGTGAAAGAAGATAGTGCACAAGGTAGAGCTAAACATGCCAAAAAAGGAATGCCTATGCACATTCTCCAACAAGCAAAGAAGAGGATGTTCAAACAAAGTGTAAGTGTCTTGAAAGAAATCAAGAAACCACAAAAGACAATACAATTTGCCATTCCTAAGGCACTCTTGCAGAGGCTGGTTAGGGAGCTATGTGATAGTTGGAACCTTGGGTTGACGTAGCAAAGAACAGCTATTTGGACACTTGAAAAGGTAGTAGAGGATTTCCTAATTGAGTTTTTTTAGGACACATTTCTTGTTGCTGCTCATGCCCATAGAGTGACAGCAATGGTTAAGGAACATATACTCCTAAAAGAGTACATTGGAGATTTGATAAGATATTGCATCCTCAAGATTGGGTAGATTTGAAGATGAGGGACATATTTTAATACCACCTTCAAGGAAGCCAACAAATGCGGACATCTAAATAGAGGAGGTTAGACACACTAAATTGACTAGAGCCAAGGTAGCATTCAAGAAATCATTAAAATTAGTAAAGTTGGCAGAGGCAAGTTGCCTCCAGAGAACTTGCTAATGAGACTATAGCACTAGAGGCAAGGACTTTGCACAAATTAAGGGCATTCATTTGACCAACTGACACGAGGTTCTTGCTAAGTTTTGGAACATAGAGTACATCTTTCACCGAGCTTCGAGGTGCTGCAATAGGATTTGGTTTCAATAAGAGGTTTTGAGATAAATGATGATTGTATGGAGGCATTAATGAAAAAAAATGGAGCGGTGACATATACACTCATCATAGCTTGTCTCATATGATTCTTTCCTTGTTTTCATCACACCTCTCTTTGGTATTTCTTTACTTATTTTGACATAAGTGAAGTAGCCATGTTTTTTTGATATCATGCCTTACCAAATCCTTGCTTTTCAAGAAGAAACATTAGAATCATTTCAACACATGTAACATATCATCGATCCTACAATCTCCCTTAAGGTGATGAATCATAGAGAACAAATTGAATACATTGCCAAATGGTTCAAATTTTGTAACTTTGAGTTGGTGGATGTGATGATCCTTCCACTCAAGGTAAGTGAATATTCATCTATTCTATACACAAATTTGAAAGTCATTGCCCCACATATATTGATTTGTTACTTTCCATTGTGAATAATTCATGTACAAGTGTTTCATATAATATCAAAAAAATTGAGTTTCCATACTGGTTTTTACAACTAAAGGAGGCGAGTTACAATTCAAACTATGTATGTAGCTTTAGAGATAGACTAGTGACATAGCTTCTCTAGTATGCTTCTCCAATACTGAAGACTATGAAAACAGAAAGCTCAAGAGCAAATGATGAAGTGGTGCTAGAGATAAAGCAGTAAAAGGTACAAGGGGAGTTGGTGCACAAGGATAAGATAGATGAGCAGGTACAAAAGGATCATTTAGGTGCAACACATGCTCAGATTCCATGTCTAGAGGAGAGTGTAGGTGTAGTAGATGTTGAGAGTTTTACTCTAGGTACATCATATGCTCAGAGTTCACCTCTAGAGGAGTGCCCAGGTGCAACACATGCTCAAAGTCTATCTTAGACCCCTCCACAGTAGTAGAAATTGTGTTCAAAACAACATATAGAGAAGCAATAGCCTATGAATGTGGATGAGTCTCCTTTATGAATAGCACATTAATAGATATCTACACATGCAAAATAATAGTGAGATCAGTGGCTCTTGGTCATCCTCTCCTATACTGTAAACAATTGAGAAGTATTGTACATGTACAAAATCATGAGAAGTACTATACACACATTATTGAGAAGTACTATACATGTACAAACTCATGTCAAGAGCAAGCAAACCAGAGCATCAACTTTTGGCAATCTTGTTGGGGAAGGGTAAATTGAAGTACGAGTTGATGTGTTGTTAGTAGGGATTGAGATGACTGAGGTAACAAGCCTACAATTGAGTGGTCATTGAGAGGTTCATGTTGACCAGAGACCAGGTAAAATAGTTATTGTATATCGTGAGCTATTACAATAAATTTATCGAGTAACTCTAGGCAAGTGGCATAGTCTGGTGTTGTGCTTAAAGACTAGAGTATGAAATATAGAAGGTATTTAGACAGCTACTTGGCTACTTTTTGACTTAGCTAATGGATGATACATGCTCAGAAAGAAGACAAAGATACACATCCAGGCACAAAGAGTTCCTGAGCCAAAGGAGTTGGCTACGTCCTACCGTGAGAACTGGTGCAGTCTCAAAACCAAAGTTCAATGCCAGAAGGAGACTGGTAGAAGCATCAGTTGTCCAACAGGGAGCGTTGAGCGCAAGGAGAGAGACTTGGCCATGCTCCCCCAGGGGTGGAATTTGATTACTTTGTAGAGCCAGAAGGATGAAATGCTTGTATTGGGCTGATGCATCCTAGAAGAGTAGCAGATGAAGGTCCGTCATGGCAAGTGGAGTCCCCACATTCTTCTGCAGAAAGTTTGGATTTTGAACGGTTGGCCACTTCCTTTTTGGATCATTCAAATGAGCATAAAGGCCATGCCAATCAATGAAGAGAAAGACTTCATTGATACTTGAGCAGTATTCCAAGGACTAGAAGAATCCCATCGAGAAAGGTATGAACAAAGAAGACCAGCCACTGGATATGGCCAAATAATCAATAGACACAAACACCGAGTACTTGAAGAGGTGAATGTAGAATAGTTAAGGCACTTTGCCTCAGTTCCTATCGCCATGGATAGAAATCCTAGTCGGCCTACTAATGTACATCAATCCACACCTCTAAGGCTTGAAAATATTTCTATGGACCAATTGTGTGTTGGTCAAGAGTGACCTCATACACATGAAAGCAGGTATGATAGTTGAAGACTTGGGATGCTGTTCTTTCGAGTGGATAACCTATCCACTTGGGGTTTGGAGCAAACAGAGAACTGATCAGACGAAGACCCATATAGTCATCTTCAAAGTCTCATGCGGATTTGCCATATCAATGGTGCTACGACATATGACAAATATATGGAGTATTTTCCATGTACTTTAATCAAACATGCATAGAGGTGGTTCATGCATAGAGGTGGTTCAACTAATTTTCAATTGGATATTTTCCTGATTGGTATGCTATGTCACAAGCATTCCTATGGAGGTTCAAATAGGAAATAGATGAAGAAGATGTTCGCACAAAATTGAGTGAGCTAAAATAGAACAAAGGAGAGTTCATCAAAGACTTCTTACTTAGGATGCGAGCTCTCATCAATCAATTGACTACTATGCTAGATAACAAGTCTTTGCAAGCCTGGTTGATTATGGGATGCACTCAGGTGGACTTGCAAGTAAGTCGAAAATAGTCAACCTGACTAAAACCTATGTAGAGTTGCTGGACCAAGCTGTTGCACTGGAAAAGAGTGAAGGCTTGAAAGGCAAGACAAAGAAGAAATATGTCGATAGTGATAATGAAGAAGCACCGACAAAGAAAGATAAGCTCAAGACCTGAGTTAAAGAAGGCCCTGAAAGAATTGTGGGCATTTGCAAAAAATGAGGCAAATAATGAGAAGTGGTGTAATAAGTGTTAGTAGAATGGACACTTAGAGGAAGAATGTAAAATGAAAAAGTGCAATGACTACAAGTTTGGGAATGATGACTTGAAATGTTGGTTCAATGGCAAAAATCGCCAAGAATCAGCGAACCAAGTGACTACTACTGATACTCAACCTCCGAGTGGCAACCCACTATGCCCCAAGAAGAAAGAGAAGCGTAAGAATGGTAAGCAGAAGGCAAATCTGTCCAAGATTAAATGTTTCTATTGTGGAGAAAACCATCTCTATTTTGACTTTCTGATTTGGGCTGAACATTTGAAGTTCCTCAAAACTAATATGGAAAGGAAAGAAGTGGATCAAGAATGCCGAGCAGTTGTAACTGAGCTGCCAGATGTTATTAATGCCCAAGTGGTTATTAGGTCAAAGGTTCAGTTGCAACCTCTGCAAAAGACACAAAAGGAATTTGCTACTAAAATTGCAAAGGATTTGAAGGGCAAGGCACCAGTTGTGGAGATTCCAGTCAAGTAGTCTCAACTACGCATCCAGAGGAAGGTGAATCTTCAAAGTCTAAGGAAAGTATACAAGAACCAAGCACTTCATTAGATTCTAGTGCAAAGCTAGCCCGAGTATGGGAAATATTCAAAAATATGAAAATCAATGTGACATTTGCTGAATGGATGCGGATAGATCCATATTGCCATGATTTCTTTACTTGGTAGACTAAAGAATCATCCAAGCAACCGAAAGAGGTAAGACTCTTTAGTCACTATACCTATCATTGGCACCCCAGTGGTTGATGAAGAAGTCCTAGTGATCACCATTAAAGTAAAAAAGCAAATAATAACGGGAGCGATAGTCGATGGTGGTTCAGGAGTAAACTTGCTAAGTGGCTCTAACAGACTAAAGTTCAAGACCTCAAGCCATCTTCTTTTTGCATACGAATAATGGATTAAAGACCAATTGACCCAAAAGGTATGCTTCAGGATGGAGCAACATGCCTACCCAATTTTGTTGGGATGACCTTGGCTAAAAGTGCAAAGGTGCTACATTATTGGGGTTCATAAAAAATGATCATCAAAACTGACAAACAAGATGTTTGCATTCCTACAAATCCTCGGAATATTTGAGCAGTTATCAGCTCAAAAATTTGGAAGTTATAGACCCGTTTCCTCAAATGTTTAGGCATCATTGATGGAAGTACAAATACTTCCTGCTGGTGAGATTGATGTTTTAGCAACTGATATCAAACAAAAATTAAAGGCTGAGCAAATTGCTAAACAAAAGGATTTATTCCTCGTCACTTCATTGAAGGCATTGAAGGAGAAAGGGAGTTTGCTGAGATACCAATAACTATTACACGACTTGGATCTGAGCAGCTAGTGCCAAAACCAACCCAAGAACTCAATCTTGGGACTGAAGACAACCCTACAACAGTGGTGGTAAGTCAAAATCTATCTTTTGAGCAACTTAAGGTTGTCAAAGAACTATTCACTAGGTATAAGGATGTTTTTGAATGGAACTGTACAGACCTTTGGGGAGTTCCTCCCAAGTTGTGTCAATGTAGAATACACCCTAGTGCCAGATGATGATAAACCACTTTGGCAATAAAGTTATAGGATGAATCCAAATTATGCTAAATAGGTAAAAGTTGAGTTAGATTAACTTCTTTGTGCTAGATTCATTTATGCTATTGACTGTAGTGATTCATTTTTTCCCATTGTTGTGGTGCCAAAGAAAAATGGTAAAGGTCGAGTATGTGTGGATTACCAAAAGTTAAATGCACAAAATGTTCCTAAACCCATCTCCAATACCTTTCACTAATGGGAGCTTGGATCATGTTGCAAGCCATGAGATGTACTCATTTATGGATGGTTATAGTGGCTACAACCAAATTATTGTAGCTCCAGAAGATCAATCTAAAATTGACTTTATTATAGAATGGTTACAAATTTCACCAAGATTGCAACTCCATAGTATGAGTTGGCTAAAAATGATGCAAAGTTTGAATGGACTACTTAGTTGTCTCTGGCCTTTCATGACTTCAAAAGTAGAGCTACTGTTACACCCATTTTGAGGCAACCTAGATGGAATGTCATCTTCCATGTGCATGTAGATGCTTTTAGTTATGCCTTAGGCATTATTTTGGCTCAACTAGATGGTCAATTGGATTATCTAGTGTATTATGCTAGTCGGTTATCGACTCCCACTCAAGCTAACTACAATACAACTAAGCGAAAAGCTTTGGGCATGATATTTAGTCTACAAAAACTAAGGCATTATTTACTCGGCAAACCTTTTGTTTTTATTGTTGATCATTAGGCATTGCTTTATTTGATCAACAAAACCATCATTCAAGGATGCCTCATGTGTTGGATGCTTCTTTTATAGGAGTTCAATTTTAAGATTATTTATAAGCCGAGGAAAACTCATGTAGGAGTTGACTCTTTGTCTCGCCTACCTCTGCCCTGGAAGATGCTCAAAGAGTATAGAACTTTCTGAAGTTGATTTCTATGAGCACGAGTATGGCAAGTTGATGGATTATTTGTTTGTAGGTGGGCACCTTTCTAGACCGTATGTCGCAAGACAAGCACGTGCAATTACCTTGCTGTTGAAGGAGAAATCGTATGGTGATAGGAGAACAGAGTTTCTAAGTAGGAATTTAACGCCACACTGATAAAAAACCACTTCATATAGGTTATCACACTTGATTGTTGACCACTATTTTGTCACCCCGAGCATGCACATACTACACTTAACAAATTGCAAGAGCGAGAATCTTCACTCGAGCACTGCATAGGGTTGGGATATTTACAAAAACCGAGTGTCTTAAAGTTGACTTGTTGGGAGTGAGCAAACCAAAGCGTCAACAAATAATTTATAAAAATGGTCGTAAAGTAAGAAACCTATTTGAGCTAACTAAGTTACAGATCTACCTTGAGATTGTTCTCCTATTGCTCCAGGCAAGACAACTAAGAATCCCAAAATGCCCAAGATCAAAAAAGTAAACAAAAAGGAATCCACTGAAAATGGTGCGAAGGAGTAGGAGATAAAGGAGAGAGAGAACCAACTCTCACCTTTGTGTCAAGGTCTTCTGCATTATGAGCTATGCACAAATGGGTGAAGCACAAGCGAGAGAGCTAGGAGGAAAAGCGGGAGATTCCTTGATAGATGAAAGAGAACTGAACATGGGTATATAACCCTTAGTTTCTCTCTAGTTCCTCCTGATTAGCCTCCAAAAACCATGCCCACCAAAACCATGGTTTCACAAAATCATGTTTCAAAACTGCATCCCCCCATAGCTTTGGACCAAAACCATGTTCCAAAATGGTGGGTTCTCAGTTTAACTAATTCCATTCTAGTTGTATGAGTCCTATAAACGAGTGGGCACCATGCAAACACCATAATTCATTCTCTAGGTACCCAAATGCTACCCCTCTTCTCCTCCTCATCTTCATGCACTTCCTCTATGTGGCAATGATCCCATGCACCTATCACATCCTCTCTCTAGTTCTTCACTTGCTCTCTCTCCTCTCCATGCCCTTTTGTCATGAAAATTCTACTTGGTTGCTACAAGACACCTTCTTCTTGATTTCAACCCTCTTTCTAGGGTACACTTACATCATTTCCATGTGATGGGCTATTTGAATGATGAAAAAGATCTCTGAAAAGGGCTTTAGTTCAAGATCTTGGAGTTTGATTGAATTTTCATAAAGTTTTTCTATATTTTGCATGTTGAACCTTCTCTTGTGTGCAAGATTGAATTTGAGATGATGCTAGAAACATTTATTGTGGAGTTTCCTTGTTTTTAATTTGCAAGAAGTATGGATGTGGCTTGTGGAATGCATATTCTCAAGATCATGTAGTGGTCTTGAGTGTTCTGGGTGTGGACATGGCAAGAAACATGTTTGGGAATGTCAAGTGGTGCCCTGATCCATTGATCAATGGCTTGACGTGAATGTATGCTTGATAAGCTAATAAAATCCCCTTTGTTTAAGGTCCCCCGATTTTGGTCCCATACCTTGTGTCACGTTTAATTGAGATATTTCATTTGTTTTGTGGGATAACTTCTCCTTTATGCATTTTTGAAGTCTCATTCAAGTATGAGATTTTCTTTATGGATTGGTAAATCTTTATCATATTTAACTGCTATGATGATGGATGAGCATGTGCTTCATGCTATTTGATTAATAGAAGCATTGGGTCATGCATTAAATTTTATTATCAAACCTTGCCCATTCATAGCATAAACAATATATGGGAATTCACGGCTATGAATGCCTACTCAAGGAACAAGGGATCAAAGAATGGATGTTTTTTCACATAATTATATTATAACTCATATAACTACATGGGCTAGTTGAGGATTACTAACATACAGTTCTAACCATAGTTGGTAACAAGCTCCTCCTCCTCAGGTGGAGAGGGAGGCCCTATTTTTGTCAAATGCAAGTTGTAGTCTTTGAAAAAATATGGGAGGAAGTGTAGGCGTTGAGTGCAATGACATGTCAAAGCATGAGGCATCAACCTTGGTAGGGGTATTGCATTGTCTAATGAATGTATCACAACAATGTATAACCCAAACACCAAAACACATAACCAAAGTAGCCAACCTTGGAGCCATCACTTCCAAATGTATGCATTCACCAATTGCAATCTGAACTAGTTCTAGTAGTAATGGAATTAAGGAAGTAAGGTAGCTAGGTTATGAATCCAAGAGCATAGTTGGGCCAAGCATTTGTTGCTTGCGTTTGGTATACAATTAAGGAATCAAGGAAGTAATGGAATTAAGGAAGTAAGGTAGCTAGATTATGAATCCAAGAGCACAATTGGGCTAGGCATTTGTTGCTTGCGTTCGGGAATCCAAGAGCATGATTAAATTTTGGATTTGTTGCTTGTGTTGTGGAATACTCGTTGCAGTTAAAACATTGAAAATGAAAGAGAGTTTGAGGAACAAAGGTGTTGGATCAAGAACAATAGTAGAATATAGAAGGAGAAGCTGTCAAGCATCAAACATGCAAGACATTGGAAGGGAAACGAAACTGCTAAGAGACATATGTTGAAAGGGCTAAGATGGGGGAGGATTTATATTGTAAGAGAGAGCAAGGGGAACAACGCATTTGACAACAACGGTGGATGAAGATGCAGAACAAAAAAACAAATGACAAAGGCTACATAGCCGACCCATTGAACAAAGGCTACGTAACCGACCCATTGGATTAACAAAATAAATGTTTTAGATAGATGCTCTAGATTTTTCCATTTGGTACAATGAGAGTTCATGTAAAGTGAAACCCTCCATGCAAATTTTGATTACTTGCTCCTTAACAAAGTTGTTTGTTTCAAAGCATGTGGTTTCCCCCCAAAACTCTTTTAACACGATGTGCTGCATCTCACTACTTGATGTGGTGCTTGTGGAATGAGTTTCACATTTTTGAATATAGTATGTGCCCCAAGTAATTCCTCCATTAGTTTGCTCATCTATACTTTCCATCTACCTATCTAAAGGCCCTTAATCTTAACAAATTATTCCATATAGATAACTTATGCTAAGGAGAAAGGTAATCCAAAAGGCCTTTATTTTTTGAGAAATTAAGTTGATTCCTGAGGTGAAAGGGTCAGTACCCAATTAAGCTAAAGTCAAAGGGATAGCTTCAAAATTTCATCCAAAGGGGGGGGGCCTGAACTCACATTATGCACTCACATGGTCTTAACACTGAACTGCATAAAGACGTTGTAAGAACTAAACTACATAAAGATGCCGTAAGAAGTAAGGAGGGAAGGGCCCTCTCCCTCATAAGTAAAGGGATGTCTTCATTAAGCTCTCTTGCTTTACCCCTCCCACTACCTTTCCAACCCCTTCGTCATTTTTTCACTAATGAATATATGTTTGAATTCTTTTCAATTAAAGGGACCGGTTGGAGTAGGAGAAGAGAGGCCCCTTCCTCCAATTCCCTTCACAAGGTAGCTTTTCCTACAACTTCATGGGTTCAAGTCCCATTGTGCACATAAAATATACTTTGGGAGAGCCCTCATGTTTGTTGCTTTGTGTTTTTTAGACATATTTTAAAATATTCCTATGAACAAGATTGCTTGTGAATATTATGCTTGGTGATCTGTTTGAAGTTCAAGCACTCCACTAGCAATATTCTTCTATAGTAGCAATAGAATGCTCCTTTTTCATAATTGAGGTCAACATTACATGATGGAATATGTGGTCATCATAAAAGAAGGTTCCATGTTGATCTTAAAGTCAACAGGGAGAGTTTGTACATCTTGTAAAGTTCCTTCAACACATGGCTTATTTGTGATCATCTTGTAAAGTTCCTCTCAAAAGCACATGGCTCATATGTGACGAAATATCACAGGAAAGAATATTGCTTTGAGAATGTTATCTTTAAAGTGCGTGAAGTAGTTATATCAAGCTTAGTAACATAAAATATCAATAGTTTGTGCTTACCCGAATGTGCCTATTGTACAGGCCCCCACATCCTTAGAATGTTGCATGTTGTTCATGAAGGAGTCACTTGCACTATAAAACATGTTAATGCCAAGCATCTTGGCATGCTAGCATGTTGAAGTGTGAGGGATTAGAGATTCGATGGAGTGTAAGCATCAACCCAAGATTTCACAGGCACCCCCACCCGAAAATTTTAATTGCTTGGATTTTAGCTTTCCCATTTTTTGACCACCCTAGATAGAAGAGCTTAAAAGATTTCTCCGAAGCTAGATATTTCCAAAATTGCCATGGATTTCAGTGGTTCCCGGTTCTAACCACAGTAAAGCAGAGCAACATCAAAGATTTCTTCCAAGCTTGAAGTTTTCCGACAAAGTCGCCTTAAATGCACCAGCAGGAGTGCCCGAAAAATTGGCATTGGGGACCAGGTCAGATCAGAAGGCTGAAAAGAGGGGAATGGAAGGTGAAACGACACACAAAATTCAAAGGGGACTCGAGGAAAAAACAACTACTCATTTAATTTCAATACCTGCTTCCCAAGAGGAGGGAGGGGCAGCCACGTGGAGAAGAAAAGACCGGCAGGAGCCGGTGGGGGAAGGGGGGGAGACGGGCTACAACCGGTTATCGTCGTCTTGTGAAGTGTACCGATTTTACGAAGAACAGAAGAATATCACGCGTGAGCTTGCTGAGCTTCTGGCTATGGCGGATCGCAGTACCTTTCTCTGAGCTTTTTCTGTCTGGCTATGGACGAAAGCCGCACCTCTTCCTTTCGCGACAGTATTCCTATCCCTCCTCCTCTTCTTTACTTCATTCGCATTTCCTTCCTTTCATCCCTTGCTCCTTCTCCACTCACCCGCATTGCTTCCTTCCCTTCATCTCTCTTGGAATTCGCCGCCCCCGCTACCTTCTCTCCCTCCTCTTCGACACTTCTCTCTTCCCTCCTGACCGGATTTTAGATCCAACAACACTATCATGCATTCCGCTTTGAGGACCTGCTCGCGCCGTGTTTCGCATTCGTCCTTGAATACCGAAAAAGGCGTCGCTCGGCATGTACTTGGGG
Organism: Dipteris shenzhenensis; assembly: GCF_047967505.1. Lineage (NCBI taxonomy): Eukaryota > Viridiplantae > Streptophyta > Polypodiopsida > Gleicheniales > Dipteridaceae > Dipteris > Dipteris shenzhenensis. The sequence goes on along the minus strand of NC_141601.1, from coordinate 33,479,201 downwards.
GCAATAAGAACACCCCGAGTGCCCGAATAACGCGGTCGTTTTTTGGTAGCGATTACCAGGGGCGATCGTTTGCCATTGCAATCACTGCTGCCAGGTTCCGTGTCTTCCTATCCTTTTGGCTAGAATCATTTTCGCTCTTCCTCGTATTACAGTTTGAGGGGTTACAGAGCAATTCACACACCGAAGTTATTTGCGTCGTATTCTCCTCACATATTACTTTGTTTAATTTCCGACAAGATCAACCTCCTTTCGTGATCATCACGACGTTGCTTGAGATCTGTCAAGCTTGCAACCAATACTCTTTTCCACAACCGGTGCTGTTTACAAAGCCATTCGCAAATGACATCAAACACTGATATGGAAAAGCAGAATGGCAAAACCTGAATGAACAGGATTGCTAACAAAGTCCAGTTTTTCTAATGACCACAGACAAATAAATCAATGTGATACAGTGGCCGTCTCTTTCTTGCTCTCCCTATGCTGATCTCAATGTTACTACTGTATGTATCAGAGGGTCCTGATATTTAAAAAAAAATCACTCCATTCTCATCACGGCAACTCTCTTGGTATACATCTTTCTCTCTTATCGATATGCTGCATGTTGCCTCGTGCGACATCTTTCTGATTCAGATGGAGCAAGACGCATCTTCAAGGGTTCTCATTGTCTGCCTTCTCGTCACGAAGGTTATCTAGCATGTTGCATCCGTTACAAGTTGCAATACCTTTTGAAAGAGGGATTTATTACTACGCCTCCTTTTCCCAGAGCAAGGTGGTCTGTTGATAAATATTCTACTCTAGTGAGAAGGCTTCTGAAGCGCCTGGTTAATTTAGCTTATTCAATTCAGTGGGGTCCACATGTGGTTTCAGCAATGATACATGGAACACATCGTGGACCGTGGAGGGGATGGTAGCTGCAATTGATGAGCTACTTCCCCAACTTTACGGATGATCTTGTTAGGGCCATAATACAGATGAACTAGCTTATTGTTGGTGTTACCTCTCAAAGAGGAATATTGATTTTTGTGGTGATGTAGAAGACGTAGATTGAAAATCCCCTTCTGTGAAAACCGGTACCTCCTATATTCAACCTCATACTTTTTCTGCTTGGCTTGGGCTTTTGCATGTTCTTTTTAGCCAATTGCCAAAGGGCCTCCATCATTTCCAAGTCTTCTCGTGCTTGCTGATTTTGTCACAGCCATGCCTGAAATTGTGTGGACTTGTGTGTGTGTGTGTATTGCCTACTGATCCCCCAGCCGTGGATACAGCATCATGTCAATGAGCTTTGGAGGTTGAATAAACCTCTCAAATGGTGGACAAGATGCTTGTGTACTATATGGAAGAATGGGCTTCCTCTAAAGCAGAGGGTCTTCAAGTGGCGGTGTTTGCTGGGGGTTTTGCCTGTAGGGACTGCACTGGCACGATGTCGTATTGCACCTGCGCATTGTCTACGTTGCTCGTCCCTGAGAAACACTTCTACGTCTCTTGTGGACTTGTTTAGCAACCAAGAATCTCCTGCAGGCCCTATCCGTGGCCTAAGGATTTGCTTCCCTTCGCATGCTTTCTCAAAACAGTTTTGGATTTTCAGGCAATTTCACTCTTCCCTTGTCGATTATAGCCCCTCGTTTTCCTAGGTTAGATTCACTGCATACTGGACCATCTGGTATGATAGAAACTATTGCATGTCCTCGACTTACCCTCTGGATACTTATGCATTTTTCAGGCATTCTTTGATACGATCCTATATGATGCTCACGGAACGTTATGACAAAACAATCGTTTCATCTGCCGCCTCTCTTCAGTTTATCTCTAAGCTTAATCAAGCATCATGAAAACACTGAAAACTATTTTTCCTGCGTCCCTCCCTCGCGGGTCTCATTCCACATGCAGCAGGCACCCAAAACTGTGAGGGGAACTTTCTTCAGAAAATTACCTCCCCGATGCGACTTGTCGCAATCGATTTTACGAACCCATTAGGAAGTTAAATAATTTATCGATTTTAGTGTTTCACAAACATGGATTTTATGTCATTTTCAGCCCTTAAATGCTTCACAAACTCTTTTTCCCAGAAAATCATTGAGCTCAAGTGCTCCCTGATTTTGTGGGAAAACAATGGGAAGAAAAGGTAGGGGACCACTTGCCACCTTGGCATAGAATTTCCCATCTCCCACTAAAGTACCACAATGTCATAAGGCCTTTGGTAAGGTTCTCTGTGGAGGGTCAAGGGCTACATATGGGGATTGATGAGGAGTCCAAGGATTTCCTTACGACAATCGAGGGATCAGAAAAGGATCACACGGGGGTTGACGGGGGTGAACAACTCATTGTGTGATGGAAGCTGGTCCTTGGGATAGCAACAATGGAGTACGGATTGTCCGTACAACAAACTCTAATAGGCGTTGAAGTCCGTATGTTGCTTACAAGGCCACGGGCCTTGGGTTGGTCAAAGTCATGGTCACGAGTGTTTGGAACGCTGATCAGAACTCCATGCTTGTGCGTTGGTGATTGTGTGGCCACTGTATGTATGGCTATGTACAGATGCTCTTAACTCTAGTATGGGCTAGTGTACTACGTACTGGTGCATAAGTTGTGTATGGACTGCTCTTGTTCGGCTAGGAAACGATCTGTACGAACTGCTACAGCATGTTTGTGCGGGTAGTGTCAGAGCTTGCATGGGCAGGTTGCCTTGGTTGCATGGATGGCTGTCAGCGTGGTTTTTGCTGGTATGCATAAGCTCGTGTATGAGCTAGTTGGATGCCTCTGGTTTGATTAGGATAAGCTGGTTGCTCCCGCTTGATCCTACTCCTTGGTTGTGACCTAACTTGGAGAGACTTTATTGGCAGAATGGTTGATTATGAATGCTTTCAGTTCGAGTGCAGGTTTCCCTCAGATTGTAGGCTGATCATTATGCTTTCACCCATTTCTTGGGCGCGCCAGTGGCTTAGTGGGCATTTGAGACAGTCAAGGAGTTGTGTCTCCCCACTTAGGTTGCTAGTAACAGTTTCTAAGTCTCGTGTAAGTATTTGGGATGCCTATTGCCACTGGGAGTGAGAGCAAGGCCCAGGAGGGCTAATGTTTGGGATTCTAATGCCTACAGAGAGTGGGAAATGTATTGAATGCAAGTGGGATCGAATTCATTGTATATCCTATTTGCTAGCTTTGGCAGGTAACATGTTCCGTGTGGGAATATGTTTTGGGTTTCTCTAAGAGATAGGTCACAGGCAGGCAGTGGTTGCTACACAGATGGCACATCTTTGTTACAGCCTCGTTGCTGAGAAGGCAAGGGTCGGGAATCCATGCTTGGGATGGAGAAGTATCCCTAGAACCCAGAGAGGGATGGTACAGGTGTGACTGCCATAGTGTTTGTTCTGTGACTGCCATAGTGTTGTGATGCAAGTTCACTTATGGGAAACAGGTTGATGTATTAGGATGTATGTTGCCCATAGGTAGTGGTGGTCCTGAACAGTGGAGAAAGCTCTTGTATGCTTTCTTTTTCTGCTTTGAGCAGATAGGTGGCTAATTGGGTACTGGTGACAGCTATTGGGGACTGTGTGGCCAAGTGTGGTTACTAGTGATTGTTCTGGGCTGTGTGAAATCTTCTTGGATTAGGGATGAAGACCTACTGCCAGGAGTGGTGAGAGCAGTGACCAATAAAGGCTATGCAGGGTATGTGGATGCCCAATGGAAAGTGGAATGCCCCAGATGCAAGAAAGAATGTATCCTTTATGTAGCCGAGAATTCTGGGCCTCTCACTTAATTAAAGAAATACTGAAAGGGGCGCCAAGGTTTGGGGCCAATTTGTGTCTTTGTCTTGGTGCAGGGGCACTCTAGTTCCCAATGTTGACTGGTTATTTGTTAGCTCTACCGCCCTTTAATTTATTGAAGGTCGGTTTCACCTGTTAGAAATGACCCAACAGAGGGTACGCACAGCGGAAGACTAATAGAATAGCCCAGGAGCTCACACAGTGTGGTGTGGGGTGTGGAATCACAAACTTCTTAACTTATGTGCATAAAATAGATGTGCAGACTCATCAATAGGCAATGAACCAGCGAGATAGAGAAACCACCAAAATAATATATTTCCGTCCAAAGCTATGGACACAATACAAAAGAGATAGATCCAGAGTCCCACCAATGGTGTGGTCCTCTGATCTTACCGCAAGGTCCTTCTCCTATCTGCCAGTTATCTCTAGACTCGAGCCTGCGTGCTCCACCTCGAGCGTCTGTAGACTTTCCATCCATTCTGGTTCTCTCTACCTTACTGCCTGTAGATCAGCCTAGGTAGGCAGCACTTACTAGCTCAGTCTGCAGCCCTCTTTAGGTCTCCTTCACCTCTTGGGAAAAGGCCCAAGGAAGCCCTATCTGCTGCTTCTGTCTGCTGTAAATCTGCTGCTCCAGAGAATGAGTTATGAGGGCACAAAGGCCCTCCTTATATAGGGCACAAGGCCCTCCAAAACCTACCCACCAGCCAGCCCTAATTGGGCCAACTGGCTGGTCTATAGCAGCCCTAACCAACTGACTAGTTGGTTGGCTGGTTGGCTGCCTATCCAGCCCTATTTAGGGCCCTTTGCTGGCCCTTTGTTCCATGCAGGGCCCAGCCCCTTTGGACTGCCTACCCTGCCACCTGCCAGCCCTGCTTGCAGGCCATAGACCTGCCCAATACCTGCTTCAACAGTGCGACTCCATGCTGCTACTGTTCCGCCTCTGTTCAGCCTGGACCCTGGCGCACTCTGCACACCTTCTGTACACTGCCCTGCAGCAGCCCGTACTGATCCGTACAGTGGCTGTCCCCTTTCTCTGGGCATACCTTGCCCTAGGTCTCCCTCCCCCATGCTCTCCTCAGGGGGCTGACAGATGGGGAGGTGACCTTTCCAACATCAACAACCTTGAACATGGAGGGGATGTCTCCAAGTGTAATCTGCGTGTCCGTCGTCTGTCGGGTATGTCGTGTCGCTGGCCTTGTGTCATGTTTTTGTCGGAGGCCCGACGGGTGTTAACCTGTGCGATCCGGCTGAAAAACTATGTGACCGTACTCTGAGAAGAGTCTGCCAGTGCACCCTATCTCCGTGTCTGTGACTTGAGTGAGCGCTCTCGATGTCTAATTGCCTCATGGATGAAGGCAACCAAACATATTTGGTTTGGGAAGGCGAGGAAGTGGGAGAGCAGCCCAAAGCTATCTCTAAAGAGACAGTAAAAGCAGCTTCGGATCTTGTAATACATTGGACATCTGAAGATGAAATGCTCCTCTGACTCAATTTCCTGTAGCTGATATAAAGTGCATATGTACCTCTCCCTGGGTACTCCCTTAGCTCGTCCACTCTTGATGTGGAGTCGATGTGAAGAAACCCGGAACTGGCCAACAAAGATCCTCAATGAATGGGGGAGGTGAATCTGAGTATATCCAAGAGGATCAATAAAACCCTCATCAGAAATACGTAGGTAGTGATCTCTGTAGAAGCCAAGCTTCACTGAGCTCACTCAGTGTATGTAATTGCAGGAGGTCCTTGTGTATGACCTAGTTTACCTCGTGATACCTAAGTGGGAGAAATGGCACGTCAATGTTGTATTGGAAGGCAGGAAGTCTATCCATGTGGAGCCCCAATCTCTCGAACCAATTGCCTGTGTATGCATACCAGCATCTCTGGTCACCCTCAGTTGCTAGGGCCATAGAAGAGGACAATGCTAGCCATGGCAGTCTGTGACATTCTGAAGTGCAGTCTCCCTACCCCTTGACACGATATAGATACGTGATGACCTGCAATGCTGCATCAAGTTGTGGTGGAGATGATGCGAATTCGACCTAAATGATCTAGTGGGAACTGACGGCCTCTTTGAATCATCCGTGATAACTACTCCGCATTTGAGAGATCCGGCCCCCAACAAGGGCTGCCATACATCCTAGCTGGCTGGACCAAGGAGGCGAATAAGAGGGCCTTGGTACTGGGGTCCTGAAAGTGCTAGTGGAAGCATTGCCTCTCTAGCCTGGCTAAAGAGGCATACCCTCTGCTCAAACAAGTCTACATCTCCTGTCTCATAGGGCCAACAGAAAGAGAACCCCTAGGTATGTGTAAGATGAAACAATCTCAACCAGCAATCCATCAAAGGTGAACTACTCTCTATGCATGGTTGCTCGGGAAGTATTGAAGATGATAACCTTGGTCTTACCAATGTTGACCTTCAAATCATGTGACTCACAGAAAGGACTAAGTGTCTGTGAAGGCCCTCTGCAGAGGAGGATAAAAGCACCACAACATCTGCATACAGCATTATCTGAATCAAAGTATCAGCAAGAGAGCATCCAGCCCCTCCCAAAGTCTCGAGCTTATCTATGTAGAGGCCAAACAGGGTGGGAGAGAGAGAGAGAGATTGATTATAGGGTACTGTTGTGTTGTGATCTATGTAGAGACTTGTGACAAATGCTTCTTCACTTCGCTTCACCATATCGTCTCCATTTTCACCCACTTTGTTTTGATCCTTCTCTTCCAATCGGTCACCATATACTTCCTTGGTGTGTTTGATGTTGTAATATCTTTTAGTTTGTATAGCTTTTGAGGAAGCAAATGTACAGACAGATCCAGAACTGCAGATGTTTATTTTCCCAGGTTGATTTGAAGATTTTTGTAAGGTGAACTTATTTATAGTGTGAATATGGTGTCCTGGGTGTCCTGGTTGTATGGATGAGCTGTGGAAGAGGCATGATTTGCTTGTGAATAGGGAGAAGTTGATGCCAACTTCATGACTATATGCAATCTTAGTCTTATAAGAGATCTTTTTGTAGTGGTGAAGAGTGAATCGTTTCTGAAAGATAAATAAACTATGTTTCTGAGCGAGCTGTACTTGAGATGTCCTAGTTTCTTTATCTGCATAGGTACTGATTCTGTTTATAAATGGCTGTGGCAGCGGCATTCTGGGGGGTGTGCTCATTGCATTTGCAGATGCTGGTCCAGATACAGCTCCTGCAACAAAAGGTCTTGAGCAGACTACGAAACTTAACGAAGGGAAGAAGAAAGTCCTGGTTCTTGGCACAGGGTGGGCGGGAATAAGCTTTTTAAAGAGCTTAGATACCAAGCTTTATGATGTGCAAGTGATCTCACCCCGTAACTTCTTTGTTTTCACGCCACTTTTGCCTAGCGTTACGTGTGGCACAGTGGAGGCACGGAGCATTACAGAGCCTATCCGTAAAATAATGCAAAATGTAAGGCCTTTTGCACGGAGTATTTGTTCTTTGTATGCTTTCTGAATTAGCAGATTTTAGTGTGGCAGTAGTATTGTATTGACATTTTTTGTTTTTTTAATAACAGAAGAAGAATGTGAGATTTTGTCAAGCAAATTGTGTCCGCATTGATCCGGCAAATAAAAAGGTCTTGTGTAGGCCTGTCGTTGATTATAATGAGATTGGGAAAAAGGAGTTTGAGGTTGAATATGATTACCTTGTTCTAGCTGTTGGAGCTAAGTCAAACACATTCAATACACCTGGAGTGGAGGAGTATTGCCATTTCTTGAAGGTGCCCACTTTACAATAATTGTACTGATAGTGATTACTCATCAATTGCCCCCAACTTTAATTTGCTTGTGCTGAATGTATAATGTGACCGTATGCTCGGTCATACGTTACCTTCCAGCCAGTACCTCAATGAAAAGCGAGAAGAAACTTGGCATCCTTGTTTGTGTTTTAAGTATGAATAGCTACATATACATTTTAATCGGAATATAACAGGTACAATTTTACTGCTATAGAAGCTATTGATTGTGATCCGGTTTGCCAAATATGCAACATTGGGAAGAAGAGATTCTGCATTCATCTGCACGTCAAAGGATTCTCATTGTTTTGTGCTGTCATACCTATAATTAGGCTCAATGGCTGCTTTTATAATCTATAAGTAGGCCCAGTGACTGCAAGTAATATCTATTAAAAGATTGAGGCAATCCGGTTTTTCTGGTTGTATGCCTAAAGTATTCTCTTCAAATATGCGAACTGACAAGCCTTAACATTCCATGTTAGTTGAATTTGATCTTGTGGATTGTACCTGACCTCAAGCTTTTTGTGATAGAAGATCTGAAATTTGAATAGAGTACACTTATGGCCTCAATTGTTGCCACATATCAGTCCTAGAAATAAGACTTTCTTTTCCTATAAGTCAGGGTTTTGAAGTTTTGCTAGCTGTCAATGATCTGTAACACTTTTGAGATTCAATGTTTGGGTTTACAGGAGATTGAGGATGCTGAGAAGATTCGTGAAAGCATTGTGGATTGTTTTGAGCTTGCAGCTCTTCCCAATATTTCTGAAGAGGAAAGGAAACGATTGCTACATTTTGTAACAATTGGGGGTGGCCCAACAGGAGTGGAATTTGCAGCTGAATTGCATGACCTAATTTATGAAGACTTATACAAGTTGTATCCAGACCTTCTACCTTGTGTCAAGATGACTGTCATCCAATCTGGTGACCATATTTTGAATACGTGAGTTGTGCTTGACGATTACAATGAGACTAACTAAGGTTTTATAAAATAACTACCAAAAGGGAAAGCAAGTATCCTCATTGGAACCTTTCCCATAGCTCATTACCATTATTCTTTCTCTTCCTTTGTATGTGATAACGGTCAAGCATGCTCTCAGCAGTATTCTATGCAAATGGCATGGTGATTTGCAAAGTGCCTTTAATTTTTACATGGTTATTTGGCAGATTTGATCAGCGAATCAGCCAATTTGCAGAGCAAAAGTTTCAAAGAGATGGCATCGAACTTGACACAGGGTGCAGAGTTTTAGAAGTTCAAAAGAAGGCCATTGTGATGAGGGAGAAAAGTTCAGGGAAGAAAGTTGAGGTTCCATATGGCATGGTGATTTGGTCAACGGGAATCGGGACTCTGCCTGTTGTAGCAAACTTCATGCAGCAAATTGGGCAGGCAAGCATCTGACATTGCTTTGCTTTCATAAGTTGTATTTGTTGTAGAGAGTTTCTTGCAGTCTTCAGTGGCTTGGCTTCAGAAGGAGAGGGAACAAAGAAGTTTTTTTGGGGGAGGACTGACATACATATGAACTAGTGACATCAAGAAGGGGGCGTTCTTGTTGCTTCAAATTGGTATAACGGTGGTGGAAAGCGTCTTAATTATTACCTGCTCTGAAACCATGCACAATTATATAGATCTTGACCATATCCTCTCAGAATAGGATGCAATGGCAAAAACTTAGCTGGTTTCCATTTGATGTGATGGCGAGCTGTGCCTTCTGCAGCACAGTGGAAAAGACAAAGCCTCTTTTTTTTCATGAAAGGGAAGGGGGGGAATTTAGATCCTTTGCTAGTTTAGCAAGAGGGTATGCAAAGTGAATACAAAAAATTGACTCATTTTTTATTTACAAGTTTGGACTCATAGAGATATAGCAACGTAAAGAATAATAAAATTGTAAAAAGGAAGGATGAGGGATGCTTAAGTTGGCTGCACAACTCTCACCAACAGTCATACTGATACATATTCTGCAAACTTACAAAGGTTATACACTTTATCACTAGCAACATGCCAGGCAAGAAATCTATTTACATGATGTGTCACTAGGACAAGAAAAATGTCATAGAGGCAATATGTTTCATAACTAGCAAAAATCTAGGCAGAAACTCCAAGTCATGCGTGCCACTGGTGAAAAGAAAGTTAAACCAAGGAAATCTTATGTGAGTCTTTTTTTTTTGTGCAAAGAAAGGAACCTTCTATTAATGCTTGAAAGACTCCATACAAAACAGCAGCCCTGAAGGTGCTGAGTATGGAAAAACTGGAAAAAGGCTGGAAAAAACCGGCTTGTTCCAGAGAAACCCAGCTCACTGCCTAGGGGATCTCTGGTATTGGGGCTAACAGCCAGGTGGGGGGACTATACAACCAGCGAATCCCTTGTAGATTGAATATGTAAAAAACTCATGCAAGCCAAGCCTTGCAGAATCGAGCGTGTCTCGCGATAGTCGCCCTAGAGCTTGGTGTCCCACGCTCCCAGGTGGAGCGGAGGGTGTAGATGATATCTTGCCAGATGGCGAGCAAGGTAGCTGAGGGTGGAACCAGATGCTCACCCATCACCAGACTGCAGTGAGTAACCCAAAAGTTCCACGCCGTGATACTGGCTACTACCTCCCATACGCTGTCCACCGGAGGAAAATGAGGAACGAGGCTATAAGGAGGGACCACCTCATGGAGCTCTATCCTCTGAATGCTCTGACCTTGTATCCGGTTAGCTGGGGAGACCTCATCAATCTGGAATGCGTGTCCTCCCTCAGTCAACCAGGCCACCATCCCCCATGTGTGGTCCCTCTGAAGGCTTTGCATATGGGTCATAATCCTGAGGGCTCCCATCCAAATCATCGCTGTGCTATGACAGCTCTAGAAGCAGTGAGGGATCGTCTTCAGAAAACCAGTAGGGCAACAATGACACTGCCCCTTCACCCGCATCTGCTCCAACCACAGGCCGATGGGCAGGCCTCTATGGGCGGCTAGCTAGAAGAGGTAGGAGATCTTCCTCGGCCGCAAACTAGACCATAACTGTGTCCAAAACCTGGAACGGACCTCCTGGGGCACTCTTTGGGCCACCCAATGCCTCTCCCTCAAAGGGGTCCAAATCAAAGAGTCCATCTGAAGCCTCCTCCCAATCCGTGTGGTGTAGGAAAAGAAGGGCATCTCGTCCACCTGCTCGGCAAGGGTGCCCCTGGAAGGGCATAACCACTCTCCTGGATCCCACTCAAGGGCCTACCCTCTTAAAGCCAGAGGCGCCATCTGGGGGCATCTTGCTCTAGGATACTGGGAGGATCAATGTGCCACTCCTTCCCCAAAAGTCCCACCACTCTGATCATCTGCATAAAATGAATCCCATCTAGACTCCCATCCATCTCTGGGTCTTTCTTACTGAGTGCTTGGAGTAGGCCTCTAGGTCCTACATGGAAAAAACTAGGCTACGTGCTGCCTCATTGCATCATCATCCTCAAGGGGACACCGGTCCGAGAAAACTGACCCAACCATTGTTGTCCATCCACATGCGAAGCCCCTCCCATCAGGGCTCATGGATGGCTAGGTCAATCTCTCTCATCCGCTGCCCTGCCCCTCGCAAATGCGCTAAGGCGTCAAGCCTCGCCTCTGCCTCCATGGTAAATCTGCTCCATCTGCCAAAGGAGCCGGCCGGTCCCCTGTCCCACTATGCCCAACCACCAATGTGAGTCTGCTGCTCGAGCATACACCCATCCTAATCCCTAATCTCTGGGTGCCAAACAAGGGGCTGGCGCTCGAACTCCTCTCTGCATCGGGGTTGAGCATGAACGAGGCCCCCTGCTAATCTTTGCCAGATCCTATGGAGGTTCCTCTCATCAAGGGGAACCCTTCCTTGTAAGGGAGGCCTCTAAGAAGATCCATTTGTGTGAATGCTGCCACTGCCCGGAGTGCGTGGGGTGTTCCTAAGAAGCCCTCACTGTAAGAGAAGCTTCCAAGGCTCTGCACTTGGGGTGAGGCCGCGCACGACCAACTTGTCCAAGAGGGCTTTGCTTTGCATCTCCGGATCAATGATACCCAAGCCTCCCAATGCCTGCGGCATGATCACCATTTGCCAAGCTACCCGGGGGCTCTTGTATTCCTTGTGCCGTCCGATCCTATCCAAAGGAAGTTTTGAACCAACCCTCGGAACTGACCAATGCACCCTCTGTGAAAACACCAACAGGAGGCGATATACCAAGCCGTAGCAAGGAGGACCTGGTTTGCCACTAAGGCATGGCCCGCTAGGGAGAGTTTGGCCAAGCTCCAGTAGAGAAGCTTGCACTGAACACTCTTGAGGACCGGGGCGATCTGGTGCTTTGCTGTAATATCAATACCCACCTGGCATCCGAGGTATCTCGCTGTCTGGCCTCGCGGTATCTAGCGGAAGCCAAAGCGCTCCCCCACATTCAAATCTCTTGTGTCTCCTCAGAGACTGTGAAGAAACCTATGGATTTTGTCCAATTGATCTGCATACGCGAGGCCTCAGAGTAGATAGGCCGAACACTCTTGAGGACCGGGGCGATCTGGTGCTTTGCTGTAATATCAATACCCACCTGGCATTCGAGGTATCTCGCTGTCTGGCCTCGCGGTATCTAGCGGAAGCCAAAGTGCTCCCCAACATTCAAATCTCCTGTGTCTCCTCAGAGACTATGAAGAAGCCTATGGATTTTGTCCAATTGATCCGCATATGCGAGGCCTCAGAGTAGATAGGTAGGGCTCCCCTGACTCTTTCCAAGCTTGCTGTGGTGCCCTCTACGTACAAGGCCGTGTCATCTGCAAACTCAGAGTCTAGGAACTCCTCTTGTTTGATTGGGAGTTTCTACCCTGTGAGGCCGGCCACCTTTGATCTCAAGTAGTAGCCCAAAGTCTCCGCCACAAACAAGAAGAGGAAGGGAGTGAGGGGGTAGCCTTGGCAGACCAAGTGAGAGAGAGGGAAGGCCTTGCCTGTGTGTCCACGGATAAGCATTTGACTAGAGCTCCCCGCATAAAGCGCATAAACTCGTATGATTCATCTGTCTGAGAAACCCAATCTCCGCATAGTACCCTCCAGGAAAGACCACTCCACCTTGTCGTAAGCCTTCTTAAAATCCAAGAGAAGGACGGCCAGCGGTCGTGACTCCTCCCTAGACCAATCCATTGCCTCCCAGAATGTGAAGATGTTGTCCAGGATGTTGCGCTCCTGAACGAACCCGGTCTATGTGTCATGGATGATGTCTGTAAGATGGGGCCGTAACTGCAAACTCAAGACCGTGGCGAGGATCTTGTATGCAGTATCAAGCAAAGTGATCGGTTTCCACTGTCGGATGTCTGACCTATCTCCCCCTTTTGGGATCAAACAAATCCACCCCTTGCTGTGTGTCATGGATGATGTCTGTAAGATGGGGCCGTAACTGCAAACTCAAGACCTTGGCGAGGATCTTGTATGCAGTATCAAGCAAAGTGATCGGTTTCCACTGTCGGATTTCGACCTATCTCCCCCTTTTGGGATTTAACAAATCCACCCCTTGCTCAAGGACTAAAGAAGGGAGCCCGTGCCGTTGATCTGCTGGCAGGCTAGGCGGAAAGGGGTGGAGATGATCTCCTAGAAGTTCTGGAAGAAGGCCATAGTAGCCATTTTTGCCAGGAGACTTCTGGGTCAGGAGAGCCTTGAGGGCTTCCCAAAGCTCCTCATCCGTGAAAGGCTCCTCCAGACTCTTGCACAAATCTTGCGAGACCACTGTCGGAACGTGGCCCCAAACTAACTCATGGGCCACAAGACAAGCTAGAGTCATCCTCTCCGTCTGAAAGAGTTGGCTGTAAAAACCTGTGGTCGGGTCTAAAATCTCCTGCAGATCAATGTGTATGATGCCCTGCGGATCTTGTAGACGTTGCAACTGCGTGCCTGTCGATCGGGGTCGAGTGGTCTGAAAGAATTGCTTCGTCATCCTGTCCCCCTGCTGTACCCATCGGGCCCGGGAGGAGTGATAGGAGAACTCAGCCCACCGAATCTCCGTGTCCTAAAGCTCAAGGTGCACACTCTCAAACCTGCCACTAAGCCACTGGGATCCCAGGTCCTGCTCCCTGAGCCTCTCTATGGAGGCAAGGTCTCTCCGCTGTGCCCGCTTGTGCTCCTGAAGAGCCCTCCTCCGTCTAAGGGCATGAGCCTGCAACTCCCCATTGCTCCTTTGGATCGCGTCGGCCACCCACGAAGCCCACCCTCGCAAGGTGCCTTCTCTGACTGCCAAATCTCTATCATGACCTGCTGAATCTCCCCATCCTGCAAGAGGTCCTTTGGAATGCGGACCCCCTTTTGGGGAAGACCTCGGCGGGGCTGCTCTAAGGGGAGTACTGCTGGAGAGTGGTTTGACATCGTGGTGCCTGTTAGAATCCCAGTAGAGCCGCCTATGTGCAGTGCCTAGTCCCCAACGTAGAAGCGGTCTAGTCTCTCAAGCAGTCCGTCATGTCTCCTCTGTCCGAAAGAGAAGAGGAGGCTGCCAGGTATCCTGTTGAACTTTGGCTCTCGCCACGGGTCTCTGCCACTGATCATGAAGATGAACTGCTTTTAGGTGCTCTGCTCTGCTGCTGCTGGCATCTTAGAGAAAGAAGCACCGCCCTGCTTGTCCTCCCCAAACTCCAGGTTGTTGAAGTCTCCAACAATCCAGGAGTCTACATCCGGAAGACACTCTGTTAGCCTCCTCCAAAAGGCCGGACGGTGTTGCTTGCATGCTGGGACATACACGTTCAGGATCCCAATCCTGGACTCTCCCATCCAAACTGTCCGTCCTGGGATAAGCTCGCCCTGATCATAAGCCTTTGGAGCCTCTGTCCGTGAGACCGAGATGCAGCAGACCCCTCCACTCTTGAAGTGGCCAGTAGTATGCATGATCAACCTTTGCCTCAAGCGGCAATCTGATAATTCGTACCGCCAAGCCACACATCGGCTTCTCCCGCATGAAGCATAGCTGAAAATTCATCTCAGCACCATGGGCGTGCCAAAGGTCCAGTCCCTGTGGCCCCATCCACTCATCCATCATGCGTGAAATCTGATCTTCTAGCATAGCATCAAATATCACCGGGGACCACTTCTCCAACCCTGTGGAGGCGAACTGGAATCTCCAAATTAGGTGTGTTTGGGAGCCCACTATGCTGATTGAACCCCCTTTCCCAAGCGTTACAAATCTCCACTCGCTGGCGAAGTGTACCCCCTTCAAGGGTCTTTAAAAGGATCAACTCTAGAAGGGACTTTGGACTCTCAACCACCAGTCTGATCTTGGGGACCCCGTCATTTGCTACCATTGAAGCGGCTGAATCTGCTGGAGACTCGAGCACAATGCCAAATACTCAACCAATGGAGGGGAGAATGGCTCTATATTCCTTTGGGAGCACCGGGAAGTGGAGCGTAATCGGAAAACGAGGAACATGGTGTGTCGTGTCCATGTCCTCCACTGTAAAGCCATGGTACCAAGGGAAGAGGGACACTAAATGTGGGCCAAGGAGGATGGGGCTTTGCTCCACAACTATTGAGGCAGTATCGGGGGAGCTCAAATGGATGAGGAAGACACCTCTTCCATAGATGGTGACCTCCTAAATGTGGTCACCCTCTAGTGCCAAGCTCGCGTGGATCCACTCTTGTACCTGTCTCCTTGTGGGTGTGAGGCCCACAATTCTACCCATGATTGCCTTGTCTTTGGAGCGATTGAACTGCTTGTTGTACCTGTTGATTGACGGCTGGAGAAAGAAGGACCTTAACGGCTGTGGGATTTGAGGGTGCTACCATAGTGCCCATCTGGCCAGACCAAGGGTCACCACCAAGATTTTCTTTCTCTGAACAAGCAAAAAAGCTCCCGTTGCAGGGAGAGAAGATATAAAAACCCGGGTAGGGAAGCAAAGAGGAGGGGCGGGTGAGGCGGAGAGATGTCAGAGGAGGAGGCGGAGAAGAGGCGAAGAGGGGAGTAGAAGAGGACAGACTAAGGGAAGGAGGGAGAAGGTGGGGAAGGAGGCAGGAAAGGGGTGGTGGGGCAACGGGGGATGGTAGGGAGGAGGGGGAAGGAGGTGGAGAAGGCGGCAAGGAGGAGGAGGCAGGGAAGGTGAAGAGGAAGCGGGGGGGCGACGGGAGGCGAAGGAGACGGCGGGGGGATCCTGAAGAGAAGGCGGGGGGCAGGGACGATGGCGGGGGGGGGGGCGGAAGAGCAGGTGGAGGGGAGGAGGCGGCAGGTGGAGGAGAAGGGGGGGGGGGGAGGTCGAAGAGAATGCGGGGGGCGGAAGGGATGGTAGGGGGGGCGATGGCGGGGGGAGGAGATGACAGGGGGAGGCGGAGGAGGAGGGCAGGGAGGGAGGTGGAGGAGGAAGAGATGGCGGGGGGGGCAGTGGGCTCAGCCAGGCAGCAGCTCCTCTCAGCTCACGCTCTCATGCTTTTTGCTCTCTCCCTTCTCTTGGATTTTGAGAAGGCTTACGACAAGGTGGAGTGGTCCTTCGTGGAGGGTGCTATGCAAAGGTTGGGTTTCTCAGACAGCCTTATGTGAGTCTTGAGCTGCCTGTGATTCACCTAGTGGCCTGGGAGCAGCCCACATGCCATGCAGTTGAACATGTAACAATATTGCAAGAATATCAATGACCTGGAGCCGTGAAGGTTGTTTCAGCTGATCCTCTCCAAATAGTAGGCTTTCTCACTAATTGGCCCTGTAAAAGGATGACCCTCCTATGTCATCCTTGCCCCCATACACCATGATAAGAAAGGGGTATGGGTGCTGGATGGCCTGAAAGCCTCACATACCTTTTCCCTTGGTATTTCCAATACTTTATTCTACGAGGCTATCACATGTTCTACCGTTGAAGTGGTAAATAAAGTGTTTTTGAAAACAATTATTTGTCCCGACTTTTAGGGCATAATATCTAAAAATCCTTGGGCACCTAAATTTTTTACCTACAAAGAGAAACTTACCCAGTTGTAACCTGTTAATAACACACCATATGGGATACTTGGGGGACAATAGACCTCTTTTCTCTGCCCTTTGTAACTCTGCCCCATCGCCCCCTTCAGTTGCTGTCAAAATGCACGTCAGTACATGTGGATCTGTTTTGAACCATGTGACTTTTAAAGATCATCCAAATGTACTAGCCATAAGGTCTTTTGTGGAAGAACTCCCATGGATACTATCGTGATGCTGCAATTTTTACAATGCTTCGAGAAAGTGAGGGAATATTAATTGAAACATTAAAATTTTACGATGTTGGAAGAGCTAAATGGATGTGGACCTAACTTCCAATGTATGGTGCATTGGGACAAACATGCAGACTGACAGGCGTGCTTTGGCAACAGATGAGTGGCTTCGTGTGAAAGGGTGCGAAAACATATATGCAATCGGTGATTGTGCCACTATTGAGCAGCGCAAGCTCCTGGTTCGTTTTTTAACACTTTGTGGAATCTTATGAAGTTTGAAGGCAACAACCTCTCTTGGATGTTTGACAGGAAACAAAATGCTAATAAGGCACGGATGTCAAAGGTTTGGAAATTGATCACGGAGATTCAACTAGTCATGGTTTTGAATGTCTGTTTGAACTGTCTTTAAGGACCACGGCTATTTTCACATATATCTTGCCACAAGGCCTTCGTGATATATCCACTCTTCACATTGGTTGCGACAGCCTTCTTTCTTTTCTTCACGGTTTTGTATGAGGTTCCTGGATTTTGGTATTTTGGTCATATGTAATAGAAGTTCACTTTTTTGCAAGAAAGAAAGAAAGAAAGAAAGAAAGAAAGAAAGAAAGAATTCGAGCACTTAAAATGACCCACAACACTCCTTTCAGAAATCTTTTTGCCAATTTGCCTTTGCACATGCAATGAGGGCCTCATCATTACCTCTGATATAATCTAGTTGCCACAAAGTTAGGTTGTCTTTGAGTGACGTATGCTAGGACTAATTCAGTTCTCATCAAGTCTGTCTGAAAAATCATCCATCTTTACATGCCAACTTCTAGGTAATCCATAAAGTCACTTGTGTTTCCCTGCTTTTCTATCTTGACCTCTGACTACAAAGCTATCTGGCTATGAACTTTGTCATCGTAGGTTCCATTTAAAGGAAATTTTCAATACCGTAATCATCCTGACTGGATTATACTTTGCAATTGATGCAAAATTTGCCACCTCTATGCATGCTGTTGAATTGAGGCATTGAGTTTTGATGGAAAGGGTTTAATTGCAGGATTATTTTGTGTGCGCGAGTCAAGTTTCTTAAGTTTTGTCATTCCAAGGTTTATACATTGAATATGGTGCCTCATGCATTTAGCCTTCTGTGTGTGGCCAAGCTGTGTGTGGGTGTGTTTCCAGGGTGTCCCTGACTGGGTAGAGATTCATGTGCTTCTAAAGAGCAGTTCTTAGGGCTTCCCTCACACATCTCATGTGTGCGTTATTTTTACCAAGGTGATTGTCTCCACCTTTGAGATTCATGCTTCCCTCGCAAGCACATATTGCACCAGACAACATTTTATAAAGAGAGGGTCGACTTTCCAGTACAGCTGGGGAAAGATCCTTGCTGGTGCACATGGAGGAAAGCGATATGTTTAGCTGATGAAAGAAGTGCCTCAGCAAGAGGCGTCTGTCTAGCTAGATGAGGTAAATGCTCTTTAATGGGAGTTTAATGGGCGAATGTCTGATGCATGTGTGAATAGTTATTGAGTCAGCAAAGCAGCTATGTTTCAAGGGATGGATGAGGCATTACTGTCTTGCAAATCCTGAAATGCGAAGGGACATCCTTTTGGTTTTGGTGCTAAGGAAAAAGCAGGTAGAGGGGCATATAAGGTCAGCCTGGTAGTGTCAAGGAGGGGGCAAGCTCACCAGGGATGTGTACAAACCAGTTAAGCAACGGATCAGAGTTATTTTGGTTGGAAAAGCAGAACAACAGGGATTGGTGAAAATTAAAGAGGTTAAAGATTAAATTACCTTTCGTGCATAGGATAGAAAATGTTAAAGAAAGATCCCAAAAGGCAAGCTGTCCATGAGGTGGCTTAGGAACCTCTAGCTACAACAAGGACAAGAATTCGGAGGATTATGTAGGTGGGATGAAGTCATATGTCACGCTAAGGTATTTGAAGCAACATCTTGTTGAGAGCTTCAGGGCTTCAATTGTACATGCTTTGTACTTGGCTTTTATTTAATACCTTATGCACACACACACTTTTTTTTTGGGGGGGACATCTATTTGTTTTTATATAACAAATTGCCCAAGAAAGGGACATGCAGCTACAACATCAGAAGATCTCATTATATGCACGATAATCAAGATCCTATTCATGTAGGCAGTCAAAGAGGGGTTGCAGTAGAGCTGCCCAGGAGTGATAGTTAGCTAGGGATGAATCACCAAAGACCCTATGGCTTCAGTCCATAGTGCCCATAGTGGACCCAAGTAATGAAAAGATCATGACCCTGTGTGACAAGATGCACCCCAAACAGCCATAATAGCTTGCCAAAGCAAGCACTAGGGAAACGTGCCTGAAGATGTTGTTGCAAAAAGAAGAAGTCACGAGATTCAGAGGGCTTGTAATGATTGCTTTATTTTCTTGCTCGTCTGCAATTCCCTCTTTGATTGTGAGTAATAATGTTCCACAAGGACAGAATCAGTGACAAGGAGTAGGAGCAATACGTTGGCGAGTTAAGATCTGTCCAAATGGAAGAACCCCTTGTAGAACTCAACATAAGAAAATCTGTGGATGAAAGGGAGTTTGGAAGTCCAAATTTGATGCAACCGTTTTCTCCACCACTGAGGAGGACTTGTCACATACCAGATGCGATTTGCATGAGCAGAAACCCAAGGAGGAGGCAGCGAAACCTTATACAACGTTGCGACTGTGACCTCAGCCAACAGCAACGAATGCCAAGCAAGGTCATCCGATTGAAGGGCCTAGTCTTTGAGGCGGTCCATAATGTCAAGACGAGGCACTGGCTGGTTGAAAGTCATGAAGCATCTGTGACAGTAAGTGCCGTAAGGGTCTATAATGCATCCCAAGCGAAACTCTGATCATTGCAGGAAAAGATAACACCACACCAACATCATCAAGCATATCACCCATATAGGGTTCTTGCAATGCCAACGGATTTGTGAACACCTTTGACCAATGAAGGCACTTACCGCGCAAACCCTGCCATTCCATTTAAGATGAGAGTATGTGCTTCCAGTCAGAAAGCATGCCAGAGACAAAAGACATCCCAATCCTGCTATCAATGTGACCCAGGAGAGTCCGATTGGGTAGGTTGCCAATGACCAAATGCTGCAGTATACAAATGCAAAAGCAAGTGTCGCATCATGTACACCCATGGCTCATCACCCTGCATGAACTGATGCATTATGAGCTAGAATGTGCATATGAATATTTAGAATATCCCTAGGCATCTTTGGCGAGCAAAGATGATCCACAAAAAGTGGGAATTCACTTGGAGGCTGCTGCCAAACCATATAAAGATAATGCATGCATGAGACATGAAAGATCCCTTTTGGTGTTTAGGGGGGTGAGTCATGAGCATAAGCTTGCGGCGTGCGCAATCAACAATCTTCTTCCATTTATCTCCAGCCCATGTGATGCGTGTATAGCTACTAATTGATCCGTGTATCGAACCATTGGATGAGTAGTGCCATGCACATTGACCGTATTTGACGTGTGCTTTAGGCACATAGGACTATCTCAAGAAGCTTGGGGAGGCTTGGGTTAGGCAGGCGATTCTCGGGTTGAGTTGCAAGGGCACAAATGGATTAGGGTTCGAATTAGGGTTTTCAACGTTTTTAGCGCACTAGGCTTGAGCCTATAAAAGGAGCCAGGGGGTCCAGTTTTCAGTGTGCAAGTAAGAGCAAGTTCAATTCTTCCTTCCGGTCTAGATCTTGGATCGCGAGAGATTGAGATTGTCATGTGGGGAGCAGTCGTCAGAGATTGAGGCTGGAGCGATCAATTGTGCTAGACCTGGGGAGTCTCGCCTTGACCGTGTGAGGAAGAACATTGGGACTGAGACGATGGAATGATACTCTGACCTGGGAGCCTGCGTAGAGGTGGATGCTGAGTGGCTGACACAGTGGAGGAAGTGAAGCCACTGCAAATTAGCTGACTATACAGGTTGACATTTCCTCCCCCCACCAGCCGACTGGAGGGGGAGGGCTATAAGTAACCCCACGGGGCTCATTTTCTGGCTTTGGCTGGCCCTGCCCGGCAGGCAGTTCCAGCCTTGTATACCTTTCCCACGACTGCCCATAGGCTTTCCAAATCTTGCTGAACATGTGCGCCTTCTTCCTGCCTCTGTTCCACACCATTCCAGCCTCTGGAATTGTTCCAGAAACGCCCATACGGTCTGCTGTACTTTCCCGAACCTTTGCTGATGTCAGTGCCTTGTCCACACAGTCCTTGCTTGTGGGAAACCCTGCCCAGATCTGCCCTTTCCATCTGTGGACAGCCTCTACCAGGTCTGCCCTCTATGGTGGCTCTCCTTTGCTAGGGATCTCCCCTCTCTCTCTCTGCTGCCTACATGGCAGCCCCCATGTCCCATCGTATCATTCTATAGTCCACTCCCCCGATGCACTCCTCATATGGGGGCTCACGGGTGGGGATGTGATCAACCCTATTCCAACACCCCCTCTCACCGAGCCACATTGGCCAGATCCAACTCCGTCGATGAAGATGCTCCAGTAGCTCCGGTGTTGTAGCCCTCTGGAACACTTTGGTGTCGTCATTGTCTTTTCGTGGCTTTTCGACCAGTGGCTCTTGCTCTGCTAAGTCCGGTTCTGCTTTGGCGCACCGGTCTGATACATAGGCCCATCTTTGGTAGCACCTGATGGCAGTTCCACCTTTAGTCATGAACCCGCCTTCGAACTCGAGCACTCTAGGTATGAACATCCTCCAATTGTCCCCCTTATGATGGTTGAACATCCTGAAGTCCTCCAGGCAACCAAGCTCTTAGGGTTTGTTTCAACCCGTCCTCTGTTTGGCTAGCTCTGCAACCAAACAAGAAACCCGGGACATCATATCCCAGGCATAAATCGAGGTTACCTGGACTGTGAAGCTCCTCTTTTGGTTTTGTGTAGTCCCCCTCCACGTCATAGCCTCCGTTTGACCTTGAGCCCTCAAGTCCTGTTGAAGGATCCCCGCTACTTCAACAACACCAACCAAGCACCCAGATGACTCCAGGCACTTATTACTATCTATCAGCTTCACAAAGTTCTCTAACTCCTCTCCTGACCAATCCTTAATGTTTGACATTTTGGCAGTAACACCAGGGTCCATATGCCTAATCTCAGTAGCACTTAGAGATGCCACCAAGAAATGGTATCAGAGCACGTCAGTCCTGCCTAGCCCGCCCTGCCACGTCATCATCTTCTCCAACAAACCCTAAATTGTAACTTTGCTCAGATGCCTCTCCTATGCAGCCTACTCATTTCCGTCTCTAGCTGCCTCCTTCTCCATAGCTTGCTGCCTCCATAACTGCCTTCAATAGTGTCATTCTCGGGCTATTTCGAGTGATCTAGGCGCCTTTTATCTACTGTCGGTACCCTGGTCTACAAGCGCCTGCAGGTGTGGTTAACATAAGCGACCCTTCCTACTTTTCCTTCCCTTACGATGGACACGCCCAGGTGATGACCCCTGAGTCAAAGGGGCTAGAGGGGACAGCTGGACAGTAGGTCCAGCCGTCGGTGTAGGAGAGGGATTTGCTGAGGTCCTTTGGGATAGCAGAGAGAAGAATCTCGTTGCCTCCGCATCAGTTGTCTGTGCGACAAACTCGTTGGGACTCTCGACAAATCCATGGGCTGCTAGCAAAGGAGTTCCCCGAGGGGTAGTCATAGTGCTAGGTCCGAGAGGAGTTGGGCCAGGGGTAGGCCCTTGAGGTGTCACCTGAGTGGAATCAAAGTCCTATGGAGAGTTAGCTCTTCATCTTCAAAGGGTTCCTAGACTGCTGCAGCAGAGCCGACTACCTGCGAGCATTTTTGGCAGCACTTCGAGGCCGTTGAAGACAATTCGACCTGCTTCTACACTGCTGCTGCATAGACACTTTCAACAGAGCTGTTTCGGAGGTTTTCAACGCCAAGAGCAGCTCTCTATTGCTGCTGCTGTGTAGTCAGCCACTTGACAGCTTTCTCTGCATAGACACTTTCAACAGAGCTGTTTCGGAGGTTTTCAACGCCAAGAGCAGCTCTCTATTGCTGCTGCTGTGTAGTCAGCCACTTGACAGCTTTCTCTGCAGCATTTTGAGTCATTTGAAGGCATTTTCAAGCAGTTTCTTGGCTTCCAGATCACTTACAACAGCTGTTTCTTATTGTGGTGGCCTGCTACAGCATTTGGAGCTGTCTTGCTGAGCCGCTTTACAAATTTCGAGGCTTATCTTTGTATTTGGAGCATCACCAGCCACCTATATCTGCCCTCTTGCATATGTGAAGGCTCCTATTGCGTTTCGGAGTCCTAGACCAGCCACCATACTTGCTGGTTCTTCAGCTGGTGCTGCGAGTTTGTTACTTGAGTTTGCACACATGGAGCCTCGCCCTCGTGGTGAAGATCAATCCGCACAAGTCTCAGCTTGGGATGAGAAGAATGACGAGGCACTAGCACTTATTGGTTTGAGGCTGGCTAACAAACTACTTCATCATCTTGACCTCATTATTTCAGCCAAGGAGACTCTGGACAAAGTCCAGAATATATACGCCACATCTACTGGACCTAAGGAGCAAGCTTTATCTACTATATTACATGATATATCCCTCTCTGAGGTGGTAGATGATGATCAGTGATGCTATGTGTTTGTGATGAGTCAAATAAAGGTTCTCAGCCTTGAGTTGTCTCTCTAAATTGAATGTATTTGGAGTCGATAAGAGGTACTTTGCCTTGGGTCGTCCCCCAAAAATGAATGTATTGTCTTTTACTTTAGTTGATGGTATTGTCCACCCAGTTCAGAGTAAGGGGGGATGACGAGTGATGGTTTGCCCTTGCCGGTTGCAAGCTGACTGAGAAGTCACTATCACACAGGAAGTGTTGGATAGTTGGACTTGCTCTTTGTAGTATTGTGGTGAAGGGGTGATCGGTGTACTCTTTGCAAGCTGGGTCTCACACTCTTTGCTCTGAAGGGGGTTGTTGGAGATATCAGTCATAGAGTGTGTTGGTGTGTAGTACTAGGTGATCTAGTACTAGTCTATGTGTGCGAGTCTTGTGTGAGTGCCATGTGTCATCATGGGACTCATCCCATATGCACTACGTGCTAGTGTGTGAGTGAGTAGCCTATATAAGGCTTGTACTTCACCTGTCTTGATATACTTGATAAATGAATGAAAGCCTTTGCCATGTCTTCATATAAGCATCATTGCCTCACACCCTAACCTTCTCTCTCTCTCTCTCTCTCTCTCTCTCTCTCTCTCTCTCCCCACCATGTTGCTAACATTTGGCTGGCCCTGCCTGGCAGCGTAGCATCAAGCCGCTGGCCCAGGCAGCTCCATCCTTGTATACCTGTCCCAAAACTGTCCATAGGCCTTCCAAAGCCTGCTGAACCTAGATGCCTTCTTACTGCCTCTGTTCTGCACCATTCTAGCCTGCAAAAATGTTTCAGAAACGCCCATACAGTCTGCTGTACTGTCCAAAACCTTTGTTGATGTGAGTGCCTTGTCCACGCAGTTCTTGCTTGTTGGAAACCTTGCCGAGATCTGCCCTTTCCATTTGTGGACAGCCTCTACCAGATCTGCCCTCCATGGTGGCTCTCCTCTGCCAGGGATCTCTCTCTCTCTCTCTCTCTCTCTCTCTCTCTCTCACCGTCTCTCACCCTCGCCACCCCCTCAGCCCTTGCCTGTCCGCTCGGGGGTCCTCTACCCCGCCCGTCTGCGCTGGACTCCCGTGCCACGCCTCAGCTCCAGCGCTAGTCCTCAATCCCTTCCCGCCTGCTCACAGGTCCTGCGCCTTCCCTCTGTGGCGCACCCCCCCTGCACGCGGTGTGCCCTTCTGTTGACCCGGTTGCTTGTGCCTGTGCGCACCCCCTTGCTGTGGTGCCCTCGACTGTTGCTGTTGTTGCAGGTATAGAAGACACATGGGGAAAACAGCTATGGCAGCCCTATCAGTAGGGACAGCACAAAAAGGTTACCACAGATGTACTCACATGCCTCTACAGAATCTGCCTCGTGGTGATAGAAAAAATACACAGCTTGGAGGCCACCAATGTGGCCCTATTGGCTGAGAAAGCGCATGTGGACAACACTGGCTGAGATTCGGAACCAAGGTGGGAAGGTACAAGAAGAATGGATGAAGGAGAAGGCCAAGAAAGAAGAATGGGAGAAGGAGAGAGCAGAATGGGAAAAAGAGCAGACCTAGCAGTGTAACCAGAAAATGTGTTTCGCCCAGGCGAAACGTGTAGAAACGTTTCTCGGCGAAATGTTTCGCAAAAACGCCAATGCATTGGGCAAAACGCCGTGGTGCCACACTGTTACTTTTTTTTACTCTTTTGAGAGTGCTTAGTGTGTATGTGTGTATTTGAGAGCTCTTTTCACATAGAGAGAGAGAATCTGGAGATAGTTATTTATGTTTGCTATAGAATGTATAAAAAATACAAAATTTAAACCCCTTTCTAGGCGTTTTGCCTAGCAAAATCTAGAAACGTTTCTTGTGACACTGAGACCAAGCTAGAAGACCAAGTACACACATTGGGGACTGAGCTACAACAACTTAACATCAGATGGAGGCAACAAAGTTATGGATGAGCTTAAAGCAGAAAATGCAGCTCTTAAGAAATCGATGGAGGCCATGCAGACTACCATGAATAGTAAGCATGCTGAGTTCGCACAATAGCTCAACAAAGGGAAAGAAGTGATGCTTGAATGGACAGAAGTTGTTAAAAAGGGATCAGCAGCTCCCAAAAAAGAGCTCATTTCTGAGACACTAGAGGAAGAGAAAAGACAGGACAGTAAAGCAATGAATGTCCTAGTTAGAGGTTTCATAGTGGGAGATACCCCAATCATAGTTGCATATGAAATGCGTTTCATACAGCCCCAATTTTTGGGTAGGGTTCAAAAGGGGGCAAAAAAGCGATTTGACGCATTTCGCCGTACACCCGTGCACTCCGTACGCCCGTATGCTCCGTCCGTGCAGCCCGTACGCTCCCTCTTGCTCATTCTCGAGGTTTGTGCCCCCAATCATCCCCAATGTGCATTCAATCGTCCTTTCTATAGTCTACCCTTCTTCTTGAATTGGCGCTGCATCCTTTTATGCAGGCTGAAATCTGCTCTTTCTGATGTTTCCGAAATCTAACGCTCCTCTCTTGATTCATCTGCTCATCTTGCATGCATGATGTAGGCTGCAAAGCTGCAATTACTTTTGCTGTTCTACATCGCTTTTTGCAAGCAAGAAGATGCCTCGAAAAGGTAGTGCGTTGTGGAGCAATGTCACCTTCAATTCCTTTGGTGCACACTATGATAAGAGTGGCACAGGCAAGTGGACCTGCAACTTTTGTGCTGAGCTGCATCATGGGACATTTCAGAGATTGCAGGCTCACTTTTATCGAACAAAGGGCTTTGGTATTGGCCCTCGTTCTCGTGTGCCAAAGGAGGTGTATGATGGCTCGAAGGCCTGGAAAGCTAAAATGCTAGGGATTCCAATTGATAGAGTCAATGCATGGGATGAGCTTGAATTAAATATCTCAGCTATTCCAGCATCAATGAGGGAGGAGAATGACATTTTGCAGATGTCGCAGTCTTCAGGCTCCATGCCCACAGCTAAAAGAAGTGCCCTTCCCTTGTTTAAGCGAGGAGATATGAAGGCAGCCATGCAAAAGGAAGCTATGAAGGAGGCAACTGGAGGCGAGACATGCAGGGCTCATAGGCGCCTGCTAGAAGCATATGGCGGGCCAGCACAGCAGGCTGGAACAGGCTTCACATGGAGGCAAACAGCGGCGCAGGGCCACATGGCAAGGCGGGGGAGCAGAGGCCATCAAATGGGCTGGCAAACCCACTGGCTTGGTCAGTAGGTTGACCCCAAGGGGGTCGGTTTTGGTTGGCCAGGGGCAGGGGGCTGAACCAACCAGCAATCAGCCCTTTCTAGGGCTGCTGGGTCGGTTGGCTGGCTAGGCTCTTGGGCCTATAAAAGGAGAGACATTTGGCCTCATAACACATCATCTGGAGCAGCTTTTGAGGAGCAGAAAGGAGCAGCACTAGCAGCAGCAGTTGGGCCTCATCTTGGAGGTGAACTTGGCTGGAGACCTGCAGACTTAGCTCACTGAGAGGGCTGCCCACCTAGGCTGGTTCCGAGACAGCAAGGTGGAGAGGATCACTTTCGGGAGCAGGCGGATCTTATTCAGGGACTCAGACAGGATATCATGCAGCTCCGACAGGAGGTCACAGCCATACACACTGCCCCAGGGAGTACCCCGGTGGTCGAGGCACAGATTGCGAGCATGCAATCTGCTATTGAGGAGACTTCGAGATGGGTTGACGTGGCCAAACGGGAACCCGCAAGGGTCACCGTTTCGGCTACCCTCATGGAGCAGTAGCAGAGAGCCAGTAAGGCTCTCAACATCAAAGTACGCGGGATCCCACGCACTGAGGCTACACTGATGGTAGATGCTGGGCATGGTGGGTGGAGAGAGATCCCAACTGAGAGCAACCCGTGATCATACGATTTCATGACACTAAGGCACGACTTTCAGCTCTACGACGCATGTCAGTCCTTCGAGATCAGCCAGCGATCTCTATGGATGAGGACCTCACACCTCTACAGGTTGAGGAGAGGCGCTCTTTGCTGCAGCAGCGGGATCAGGCCCGGAAGGAGGGGAAGTGGGCAGTCATTGCCATTGCAGCCCATCATCATTGGCAAGTGCACCAACTTGAAATCAATACCGCTTTTCTTCATGGGGATTTGCAGGAAGAAGTCTATGTCACACAACCTCCTGGCCCTCGTAGGACACCTGCTCCCTCCCCTACATAGCAAAGCGGGGTCTATGAGACTCAGATATCCGAGACCCTGTCCTGCACCATTTGGAACTGTAATGGTATCTTATCGTCAGAACCGGGGAACTTCTCGGAATCCTATACAGGCCATGACATAGTCTTCTATACAGAGACACATCAGAGTCCAGAGCGCCCTCTTCCAATAGTCAGCGGATATACATGGGAGTCTGCCTATAGAGATGAGACGAGGGGTACAGGAGGAGTTCGAGGTTCAGGTGGAGTTGCAGTCCTTTTCAGATCCACAGTTCGAGGGATCATTTCAGTAGAGCAGAGAGATACACATTCCAGATTTCTTTGGATCTGGATACGACACATGGACAGCCAGGATCTGTTTGTCGCAGTTGCTACTTCCACTCGGAGACCTCCCACTTTGCCAGAGATATTCGAGGTGATGATGAGACATCCCCATTTGTTGTCCTTTATCAGTCCATCGTTGACTTTTTTAGCCGCGGAGAAGTCCTTCTAGTGGGGAACTTTAACGCGAGGACAAGGGTCCGTAAGGTACCACTTCTTGATTTCAGAGATGATTCCACTCTACTGGCAGATGTTGACCTTGAGGAGGTAGGTATGCTACAGGTGAGGTTCAGTCTCATCCTATGGGCAGGCCTATTAGACCTAGGCAGGATACATGATCTTATTATCTATAATGGTCTTGACAGATGGCCCGCTTCAGGTGGTTTCACATGCTTTCCACATGGGGGGGCTCCAGTGTTGTTGATTACATCATGGGATCCCCTGTCTTCACATCTCGCATTACTGACTTCACTGTAGCACCTCTCCCCCCAGGGGCTGATCATACATACCTTTTCTTTCGCATCTCCACCTCCCTTCGCACAGCACCTTCCACCCCACTCAGTGCTTACTCCACCTACCACAATATACGCTTTGATTGGGATCACTCACCTTCTTACTCAGACCGTCTGTACATACTTCTCGCTTATATTGACTTCATACCCCTTTTAGAGGATCGTGCTGCCCTTGTCACCCGCTCACTACACGAGGCTACCATTCACGCTTTTCCCCACACCACCCGCTCCACCCGACCACCACCCCCTGGAATCGTACCCTGTAATAGTTGGTACGATGATGAGTGTAAGGCCTTATGCCGTCAACTCAGATTCGAAACCAAAAACTGTCTTCCGAGCGCACCAGATATGCCTCGTGAACACCGTAGACTGGTATGGAGGAAGAAACTAGACTTCGTTCGTCGAAACGAGGAGGAGCTACTAAACATTTTGTTTAGTAACAACTCTAAGGACTTTTGGCGGAGATTTCTAGGACGGTCCCCTCCGCCACTCACTGATACCTAGATCTGATTTGATTATGCACGCACACTTTATGACATCCCAAATCAGCCAGTCCCTAGCCTCTCACACATGCCTCGTCCCACATCATGCACCCTCTTCACTAGAGGAGGGGTAAAGGATGCTGTAATGAAACTTCATAATGGCTGAGTGAATGATCATGAGGGACTATGCACTGAGTTCATTGCATATGGGATTAACCTCCTAGCCCCGATCTTAGCAAAGCTTTTTAATGAAGCGGTTCATTTGGGATTTCCACACACTTGGACCATTAACACTATCTCATCCATCGACAAGGCAGGGGATCCCATGAGCCCGGAGAACTACAGGACCATTATGATTGGACATGTCATGTCCAAGATTTATGCATCAGTACTTGACTCCGAGGTTAGCAGACTTGCAGAGTGTCGAGGACTCAGAGTAGTAGGACAGGCCAGATTCCGGCGTGATCATGGAACCATGGACCACATTCTGACGCTCAGATGTATCATCGAGGAGGCGAGGTTACAGAAGCAGAGGGTTTATTGTTGCTTTGTGGATTTTCGCAAGGCATTTGACACGGTCCCGAGAGCCCGCCTCATACGGCGCCTACAGGACTTGGGTTATGACCAGGAGATCATTGGGGCTGTCATGGCACTTTATGAGAGAGTTTCTGGCAGAGTTCGAGGATCCGGGTGGACGGACGAGATCATGAGTACCATCGGGGTCAAACAAGGGTGTCCTTTGTCGCCTACCTTGTTTGGTCTCTACATTGACGAGCTTGAGACAGTGCTGCAGACACAGGGGAGTGTAGGTTGCTCTCTTGCGGGCACGCTGATCCAGATTTTGCTCTATGCAGATGACGTGGCTCTCTTGTCTTCCTCAGTAGAGGGGCTTCAGAGACACCTAGACGCACTACAGTCCTTTTGTGAGTCTCATGATTTGAAGGTCAACTTGGGTAAAACCAAGGTCATGATCTTTAATACATCTCGAGCCATCATGCATCTGGAGCAGTTCACATTTGCGAGGTCATCTGTTGAAACTTGAGATAGTTTCATCATACACTTATCTTGGGGTTATCTTCTCCGGATTGAGCTTCACTATGAGACCCGCGATGCAGGCACGCTTGAGTAGAGGGTGTGTCTCATTGGCCAGGCTAGAGAGGCAGTGCTTCCGCTCACACTTTCAAGATCCACGCACCAAGGGGTTGCTTTTTGACTCCTTGGCTCGCCCAGCGGGGATGTACGGCAGCCCTTGTTGGGGGCCAGACTTGTCAGATACAGAGTGGGTCCGTGTGGAGCGGCTATAGCTTCTCATGCTATCACGGATGATTCGTGGTAAGTCATCTGTTCCTCACCAGATCATTCAGGCTGAGTTTGGGTCACCCCCTTTACAGTTAGATGCTGCATTTCAGGTCATCACATATCTGTACCGAGTTAGGGAATATAGGGATTATACCTCGGGGCGTAGCAGGCTACCATGGATAGCTCTATCCTCTTCTATGGCACTTGCAGTAGGAGGAGATCAGAGGTGCTAGTATGCACGTACAGAGAGATGGTTTGAGCGACTGGGGCTCCATATGGATAGACTACCTCCCTTCCAGTATAGCATGGATGCTCCGTTCTCTCCCCTCTTATCACACGAGGTCAACCGGGTTATCCGTGAGGATCTACTATAGCTACACACTTTTCGGACCTGGTTGGAACCGAGTGAACTCTCAGTGAAGCTTAGCTTCTACAGAAATCACTTCTTACATATCACAGCGGAGGGTTTCATTGACCCACCAGGATACACATAGATTCACCTACCCCACTCAATGAGGATCTCTCTTGGGCAGTTCCGGGTCTCTTCACACAGACTTTGCATGGAGAGCGACTACCCAGGGAGCGGCACATATGCACACTATGTGACATACAGGAGGTTGAGACAGAGGAGCATTTCATCTTCAGGTGTCCTGTGTACTATGAGATCCGAGGACGTTTCCACTACCTCTTCAGAGATAGTTATGGGATTTTAGCCCATTTCCTCTCCTACCCAGACGAGCGGTGTTTGGCAGGTTTCATTCATGAGGCACTTAGACACCGCGAGAGGATACTTCGAGCACGGAGATAGGAGCAGACTTCTTTCTCTGTTGATCCCTCTCAGAGCTCTATCACGGAGTTCTTTAAGCTAGATCACATGGATCCCAACGAGACGAGGCCTTGACATGACCGTGACCCGGAGCCCGTGACGTGACAGCTCAGACAGAGGGTCGACACACAGATCACACTTGGAGACATCCCCTCCTTGTTTCGAGTCGCGGAGCCCGATCGACGGGGGTCACAGTAGCCTTGGTTAGATGCAGGGCTACGACCAGGAGACGTGCCAGGACCGCACCTCTGAGTGGCCGACAACACTCTATTGCCGACTTCATGCCTCCACTGCCTCATCCATCGTGATATCTTGCTGTTGCTGGGGATGATGATGATACTGATGATGATGCTAAGATTGATATATAGTCGACCATCGACATGACTATGTTGTACTTAGGACTTAGTACTGTCATTCTGCATTTTTGCATTTTTTGCATTTTGCATTTTGCATTGGTATGGACGCTCGTTTAGTAGCTCCACTACCACAGCTCGTTGTATCAGGATTTTCACAGTCTCATAGACCCATCGGTCTTTCGAAGACTTTAATAAACTTTCTTTCTTTCTTTCTTTCTCATTTACTTATGTCACACCAGACCTGACTTACAGTATGCAGTATCTCAGGTCAATAGATTCATGCACATGCCGAGTTCACAGCATTGGCAGGCATTGGCAGGCAATGGAGAGAGTTTTCAGATATCTCAGAGGCACTCAGGATTTAGCTCTCTTCTATGGTGATTAGGGTTTACTTACCATGCATGCTTACACGGATAGTGACTGGGTAGGTTGTTTCGACACCAGAGTGTCACATACCGGCAATTGTTTTTTGCTTGGCAATTCATGTATCTCTTGGCTTAGCAAGAAGCAACCGATAGTTGCCACATCTAGATGTGAGGCTGAGTACAGGGCAGCCTTCACCGCTACAGTAGAGTGTGTCTGGCTTTGACAGTTACTTACAGATCTTGGTATTCGCCAGACATCCTCCACTATGGTCTACACTGACAGCCAGAGTGCTTTGGCCATTGCGCATAACCCACTGTTTCATGCGCGTACCAAACACATTGAAGTACACTATCATTATGTTCGGGAGCGGTTGTTAGCGGGAGACATAGAGTTGTCCTATCTTCCCACAGAGGACAACATAGCATATATGTTTACAAAGGCACTTCCTCGTCCCAAGTTCGAAGTCTTCTGACAGGCTTTACACTTGGTTCCCTTTGTTACATGATCTAACATACCTTGTACATTCATAGGTCGCTATATCCTTTTGGATGAACATGTGCCACCATGACTAGAAAATACCAAGTATTCTGAGACGTTTCCAGAATACTTCAGCCCATACCATGAACGGGGGTTTGTAGGCCATCTTCTCCCTGTTCTAGTGATGCCCTATGGGCCCTGGTATGTGCCTTGTAGGCATAGTTATAGGCACTTAGTAGATTTTGTGCCTTTTATGCCACATAGGACACTTAGTCCTATGTGACACCTAGGACACTTAGTCCTAG
Organism: Dipteris shenzhenensis; assembly: GCF_047967505.1. NCBI lineage: Eukaryota > Viridiplantae > Streptophyta > Polypodiopsida > Gleicheniales > Dipteridaceae > Dipteris > Dipteris shenzhenensis. The sequence continues at coordinate 33,446,868 of NC_141601.1, read as the reverse complement.
GGTCCACCTACAAGTACTATGTACTTTTATTTTCATTTTTAGTCTAGTTGACGTGATGGCTGATAACTATCGACTCTTGTACCTTGTACTTGCTCTCTCGTTTATCGATCCTACACTGCAATCTGCACCTGCTGCTTGTCATTCGGGGAGAGGGAAATTGAAATGGCTGTGGGAGTTGAGGTTGCTGCCAATAAGAGCGCCTCTGGCCAAGCCAAGAGGTCACCACCAGGACCACGATGCCCAAGGAGATGAAGCTAAGAACTGCTTGGGCTAGCAAGAAGAAGAGGTGAATGAGACGAGAGGAGGAAAGAAAAAGGAGGGGGGTGTGCATGCTGCAGCCACCCCAACATAAACCCCTGGGCTGGCGGAAAACAGCCTGCAGAGGATGAGGGGCTAAGACAGCTTGTGGTACCTTAGCAAAGAAAAGGCCAAGAAGCCTTGCTACAGACCTGCCCACAAGCACTAATGCTGGCTCAAAGCAGGTAGAGGAGGAAAAGGCCCACAACAGCTTGAACAGCAGCTGTGTGGTCAAATAGCCCCTTGGGCTTTTCAGAACAGAGCCCAAGGGAGGCAGGGGGCAGAACAGTGAGGCGAAGCTGGAGGAAGGGGAGGCGTAGAAGGCGTTAGGTGGGGGGCGAAAGGAAGGGTAGAGGAGGTGCAACAATAGGCGGGCGGGGGGATGTGAAGGCAGAGGGCGGAGGTGAGCTGAGGGAGGGACAAGCTAGGCTAAAGGAGGTGGCATAGGCAACCGGGGGGGGGGGGGTGGCGGTGGGGGGGAGAGTTGACAGGAGGGAGGATCGGAGGGGAGGCGGAGAGCTAGTGGGAGAAGCGGCAGGGAGAGCCAAGAACTCCAAAAAAAAGAAAAAAAGTCATCCTAACAAGCCAACCTTCCACAAACATGCCCTGGTGTTTTCGAAGAGCAGGAGCTTCTCATTAGCTGCTGTGGACGGAGATACTAAGGGGACATGCATAAAGACCCTTGTCAGGGTCAATGGGATGTTGGGTAAATGTAATATTGCTACTTGGGGTTATGTAAAGAGGATAGCCATGTATTTGTAGCACAGTTGCTTATTGTGGTGGGATAAGGCTGAAAGGTTATAAGAGAATCTACCATTGGTTAGCTTTTTGGAGTACATCAGTATGCCTTGCTTTGCTCTGCAGACCGTTTGGTGTTGTGATGCTGTCTATGATAGGCTTGTGGGTGTCATGTTGCTACCAATCCATTGGACGTATGGGTGGGAGGTCCTACAGTTAGACAGCATAGAGGATATTTCAGCCACATCTGATGTGGTACATGTATGTGGACCTATATTGAAAATTTGAGGAATGGATGTGTTTATATAGCAAGCTGTCCTTGTGCTGTAATATTTCAGAACATGGCATCTCAACATGCCTAGGAATTACTGGGTGGACAAACCTTTTTGTAATATCAGGAAACACTTATTGATTGATTGTGCAAGGGGGGGTACGATGCTAGTGCTAGGTTGAGCACATGGGTGATTGCAAAATCTATTAGGTGGTTGCTTTTGTATAAAAAATTGTTTGGTATTGATTGATGGCATGAATAGACTTACAGCAAGTGGAGGAAGGTTTATACTTTTGTGCAAAGGGTGTAGTGACAGTATCAAAGAGGGGCAGACAAAGGTATGGAATCCATATGAAGACAGTAGACAGTGGGTGCTTTTAGGGACCGACTTTCATCATGAAACAATGTATCGCTAAAAGGTAGGACGCAGACTCCCAGAGTGTTGTAGGTAAGTCTGTTAGATCGTTGTGAGGCAGGATGTGAGACATGAAAAGATGAGTGAGAATAGCTTAACATTAAGAGGATGTTGTTGAGTCAAAAATTGGGTGAGTTTGGTATTTTTGTGGATTTTCCTGGATATCTATGGATATGAAGCATGAGACGCGCTGTGTTGAGAGGTCGAAGCTCTGGTGAAGTATGGGCTTCAAATGTCTTGTATGCTGGTATTGTGCTCTTTGAACCTAACCTTTGAGATGACAGTGTCTCCATTTGTTGTTTTATTGTGTTCCAGTACTTACCCATTCCTGACTCCTTTTACTGTAGGAAGATGTTGTCTATATATTTCAATTGGCAGATAAAGATAAATCAGGCACTCTGACAGCCCAAGAGTTCAGGGATGCAATGGAATTGATAAAGGGAAGATATCCACAGATAGATATATATTTCAAACGACGAAGGATGATGGATGTGATGAGAATCCTTGATAGTACCGTCACAGATGCGCCAGGTCATCCTATTCTGCTGGATATTGAACAGTTTAAGAAGGCACTCAGTGAAGTGGATTCACAAATGAAGGCGCTTCCTGCAACTGCACAGGTGTGGACAAGTTTTCTCCAATGGTGGCTGCAGGCTTCACTTTAGCTTTTCTCTTTGTTTGTGTTTTTTTTTTTGGTGTTGGGGTGGGGGGGGGGGGGGGGGGGGGAGAGACAAAATAAATTGCTTTAGAGAAGTTTTTTCAAAAGCTTAGTTGGCAACTTCAAATTTTCATGAAATAAGAAATCACTGCTTCTTACAGCTATACAGCTCCTAGATTCGTTCTCAAGAGTCAGGACAGGTGAGGAGCTGCTTTGTTAAGTCTCCAAGCAAAACTATCTTTGTAGAAAGGAGAAGCTTTGTTGTAATTTGAAGTTTTAAAATGGTGCCAGGACTGTTTAGAGCAAGTAGAAAAAAAGAAAGCCTTCGCATGCTTTCGTTACGAGCTGAAATCCAGGACAAATGGAAAACACATAACCATTTAGAAGCAGATGCCTTGTTGGAAGCTGAAGCTGTTATCGTCAGCCAATCTCTGCTTTGCAAAATAGTACACTTGAAGCCTTAACATTCAAGCTGAAGATACTCCAAATTTCAATGATCATTTTCAAAGCAAAGCATAAACTTTTAGATCTTTATGATCAAGATGTTCATGAACATAATTAAAATAAGGAATATCAAGGCCCTAAAGACATCAGTTTGTATACCTTTGAGGTCACCAAATCTTCTTTCTGACTAGATGAGGAGAGCTATAATCCTGTTTCCAAACGGTTTTGTATATACTATCAAGATGGAAAGTATCATAAGCCAAATGTTTATCGTTCCACTCAGGGCAAAAACAACTAAGTTAAGATACCAAATCTTTCTCTGTGTATTGTATTTGAATTAAACCTAGAAGATTTGCAATCTTATGTACCAAATCACAACTCACTAAATAGTAACTTTCAAAAATCAGTGGAAAAGGTGTTTGATACGAGCTCACAGTGTGTGAGGACTTTTTTTTTGTTTTTGCAAGAAGTAGTGAATTCTATTAATGCTTGAAAAAAAACATACAACCAGCTTAAAATAGGAGCTATCGATGAAAACAAAGAAAAGAGCAGGTTGCCAGCTACAAGAACAACCATCTGTTTCCAGATCTCACGGCTCATCGCCTATAGAGAGTCCGAAACAGGAGCTAGCAGCCATGCTGGTGGTCTATATGCCCAACGGATACCCTCGCGGAAAGGGTGTAGAAAAATCCTGCTGGCCATGTTTGGCAGAAACGCTCCCGCCTCTCGACAGTTGCTCTCGATCCTAGAGCACCGCGCTCCCAAATGGCACACAATGTGAAGATGATATCCTACCAGATGGCTACTAGAGTAGCCGTTGGAGGGATCGACTGACCCTCCATCACCTTGCTACATTTGGCCACCCAGACGTTCCAAGCAATGATGCCAGAGACGGTCTCCCAAACACCATCCTCCGGGAGAGCTGGTGGGCGTGAGTGGGTGGGCTGAACTGCATCATGGATCTCAATCCGGGAAACCTGCTGTCGATGTATCCTATAAGCCGGCGTGACAGGGTTGATCGCAAAGGCGTGGCCTCCCTCCATGAGCCAGGCCACCATTCCGCACGTGAAATCCCTGCTCATCCTCTGCATGCTAGCAACAATCCTGAGGGCCACCAACCAGATGCGCTGTGCAATGAGGCAGCCCCAAATATAGTGCAGGATGGTCTCCAAAACTCCATCCCCACAACCAGTGCATCTGCCATCAATCCACATCTGCTCTAGCAAAGGGCCGATGGGCAGACCCCCATGCACCAACAACGAGAAGAAGTAGGAGATCTTCCACAGGAGCAAACTTGTCCAGAGGTGGGGCCAAAATCAGCCTATGACCTCTCGCGGGACATCTTGCTCTAGCCCGTGGCGCTCCCTCGAAGGGAACCATGCTGCTGCCTCCAGCGTTTTTTAGCAGCTGCCCTGCATTTTTCACCTCAGGAGAGCTCCAAGAGTGGCTCTCCAAGGTAGGTGACTGCTCCTATAGCAATATTGCCTCTTCCAGGTGCATTCTAGGTGCTGGTTGAGCTGTTTTCTTAAGTTTTTACCTCCTACAGGCCTCCAACAGCTGGGTGACTTCTTTTGGATCAGTTTTGTAAGGTTTTGAAGCAGTTTTTCAGCAAAGCAGGAACTGGTTGTCTTTTTTCAGATCTGTTTGGCACTTTTGCTACGTTTCGCCTATTCCTGAGAGCTTCTAGAACTGTCTCCAAGTAGGGCGACCTGTTTTTCTTTTTTCTTGAGATCTCTAGACAGTTGTGAATCAGTCTTGAGCTGTTTTGGAGCTTTGTAGACAAAATTTCCAGCAAGTAGAAGTTGTTTTGCACCTGCAGCACGTGTTTCAAAGTGCTGCTCCAATTTTGAAGCCATATTTCATATATATTTTGCTGTTTACAAGCTGGTCGACCCTGTTGGTGATTGTTTTTGGGCTTTAGGAGTTGTCATTTTGCTGTTTTGGAGCTGTTTAGTTTTGTAAAGGGACATCTTGTTTTTGAACCACCCAGTGCATATACAGCCCATAAATTTGCTGTTTTAGTTAACCAGAGGTGAACTTGAGTGGGTGCATTGTTAATCCAAGCATCGGCTAGTTGGCAAGAGATTCAGAGTGTGCAATACACTACCCGGCAAGGGAGTCTTGAGATAGTTTTGAGGTGCATCCTCAAGCCAAGTATTGGCTTTTGAAAGTGGGATTTTTAAAGTTGAGCAGGGTGTTCATAGCACGTGAAATTGTAGTTTGTTACCTTTGTGCATTTGCTGGGAATGGATTAGAATAATCCGAATGATATTTTTGGTGTCCTTGCCCAGGAGGAGAAGTTGGATGGCACCAACTATTCTCTTTAGAGTTTTATGGTAAGGAATCTTTTGGTTGACACAGGACTTTGGGACTGCCATAGGCAATGAGGCTCGTCTTGGTCTTGCTATGCCTTGAACTCCTCCGCAACAAGCGAGGGTCGTGGTGGTGGCACAACGTGTGGCAACAAGGACAAGCGCAAGCAGCTGCAGGTAATATTGTTGAGCAGAGGAGGTGAGATACTTATGGTGTAGGCCTTATTCTTGATCTCACTTTCAGTGAAGAGATCTATTATTTGTCATATTTGGTTCTGCCGGACTTTGAAGCATGCTTGTGATATTTTAGAAACTATGTATCAAGCTCGTAATGAGGCTAGAGTCTCATTCTTACAGCGAGAGCTTGACTCAGGGCACATGGATGAAGTAGATTTTATGGCAGGCCATGTCACTAAAATTCAGAATTTGAGTGAGCACTCTTGAACATAGATGAAGTCATTCCAGATTTGCAGCTCGTTTCCACTACTTTGAACGCTTGATTTCCTTCCATACGGTGCTCAATTTATCTATGAGAGGAAATCGAATCCTCTCACTTTTCAAGAGCTAGTAGGACTCTTGTTGCAGGAGAAGAAGACTTGAAGGAATATGTCAGCAAATGCATGAAAAAGTTTGCGGCAGCAGCAGATTTGCCGAGGGATAGTGGGATCTTGCTCATAGGACAACTTTGTGATTTACTAGTACCAATTGGTCTGGAAAACTAAGAGAGTATAAACATGCCAGCCAAATTGTATGTTTGTGCACCTCTGTTGAAGCAGAGGGATGTGGCACCCGAAATGGCTGTGAAGATCCTTGTCTATGTATTTGTAAGGAAACACACGGTCTTTCTCTTCTCTAAGTGTGTTGCTTTGCTCCTGCCTTTGTTGTTTAGATATTTGCAACCATGCGAGTTTTCTAACAATAGTTTTGAAAATCTAAAGCTTAAGCTCTGTGACAAGCTAGATTCAAAGGAAACCTTCAAAAGAGTTTGACTTGATTTTGACCTAAGTCGTTCTTCTTTGTGTGACATTGGGTCTATGACGTAGGGGTAATTTCTGATCTTAATTTTCAATGTTTCAGGATAAAGTGATAATTAAATGCCAATGATTCATGCCTAAGAAGTTTAGATTTCCAGGTGGCTGCCCAACAAGGCGAATATTTGGGTCGGTGTTTTAACCACAAAGCACAATGCGCACTGGAACCAGAGGGTCCCCTGCGTGTAAGAGGACAAGGGCGGCATCAATTTCGGCCATTTTTGTAAATATTTCAAACTTTTCTTCTTAGAAGTTTCTAAAGGTCATGCAGGGTGGTCTAGAGAATAAAGGTTATTTCAAGAAATAAAAGATAAGCTCTTCAATAAAAAACTTCAAACTTTTGAATAGATTGCAGAAAAATGCTGACAAACCGGCTCCTTGGAAATTATTTATGTTGCAACTCTTTGAAATTTTCAGCATAGTTAGCTATCATATTCATAGTCTGATGGAAAGTGATATCATGCGATATGTAACGGAATGATACATGCACATGTAGTAGCACACACTTTGATCAAAATACGTATGTAACACACATACACATAGCATGCCCTTTACAGGCTCAAAGGCATCCTGTTGAATGACTACCTAATTGAAGGGCCTGCCTTGCCTGAATATGTCTAATGTGTGGGATAGCAGCGCTTTATGTAAATGTTAACATATCCAGGTGTACATATCTATCTATGCACATGCTCATGCGTGCGCGCGCACACACACGTGTGTCCTCAATAGTTGTATTTGGAATTTCATATACTAACAGAGCAGATCAGAATTGTCTCTTGTTGAAAAGCTGGATTTGTTCACATGGAGCTAAAATTTACTTGTTGCTTATATGAAAATTCCATTTTACTTGGGATCAGCAATTCTGTCTTATCTTGCAGGTACAAACATCTAGGGCAGTTTGCTCCTCTGGGAGGAGAACAAGCTGCAGCAGAATTGCCTGGTGATTGGGTGTCCATAGGGCGAAGCACACAATGGCTCTGGTACTCCGTTTATGCCAGGTACATAACATGAAGACTCACAATGTCCTTAAACGTGAAACAGTATTTATGGGGCAAGTCGGAAACAGTGTTATTCATGCCACTAGTAGTACATTTGAAAACTTCCCATCTGAGTTAATGCAGGATGCACAGGCTTGTTCATGTATTGAATATATAAGAGCGATCTGTCAATGATTTTAGTGTTCATGTCCCTTATATGCAGTAAGCAGGTCAGTTGGCGGACAAGGGCGTTGGTGATGTTCGACTGGACAAAGCGGTTTATTTTTGGGAGGGATTCAAGTCGCATGTAAAGATGCCATGAAAAGTTCGAGTGTTTGTTTCAATTTTTTAATTTTAGATGATCAATGGTTATGACAATCTCCATGTATAATTAAGTCTCAAATGAAGCATGTGGTTGTTTTGCTTTTCAAAGAAGAGAGTCATATGTGTCCTCTCTATAAAGTGTGAATACAACTACAGCTTTTCAACAGAATTTATAGATTTTCTTCTCAAGAGGATCATAGGGTAGATCCATTTTAGATTTCCTTCTCTTTTAGAGGGTCATAAGGTAGAACCATTTTAGAGGAACATCCTATGATTTCAGTGATATATTTTTTAAACATCATGGAGTGAGTCAATATTGGATGGTGGTCACAGAACTTCTTTGCCAAGGGCCGAAAGAAGCTGTGACCAGGAAGTTGATAATAATATCATTGTTGGATTATGTTACATTCATTTTATCCTTGATTCTTATAAAAAGGTTATATGCTGTTTCTGCATAGTTTCCTTCAGGTGAATGTCTCTATTATCTGAGTTTGTACAAGGCTATTTGGATTCGTCTGTTTCCTGATATTTCTGAGGCACATACAAGTTCGTATGCTCTGTTTTGATGTTGCGTGTACAGATAAGTAGAAATGCTAGTATTGTTGAGTTTTGTACTTTTGAAAATCTTTATCATATTAGTAAGAGATGACAGTAGGAGAGGAAGCCTTTATGCCCTCTAAGAAGCTGTAGACCCAAGTGCTTACTCAGTAAAATACGATGACTAAGAGACCATACAAGGGGTGAAAAGAATTAGGTTTCATATAAGGTGTCACAGCTTTTGAGCTGCCCTGGACAAATAGTGAGTCCTTACACTAGAGAGGTACCAAAAAAAGGGCATGTTTGATCAAATATGCCATGTTTGGGGTAATCCGTATCCGTTGAGACGATGCAACACCACCTTTGAGCAGTTAAATGTATTAGTACAGCATTTTCTGGCCATCTTGATAACTTTGGGTAGCAATCCATCCGCCCTGTCGAAACCCCAAACCTGCCCCAAAGACTACCACAAGCATTCTGCAGCTTCCAACATTGATTGCTGCTTGCAGCGTACTTTTAGCTCCACGGATCTTATGGCTTGCAGCTGTAACCTCCTCCTGGCTTGGTCTGTTCGCCTAAATTCATACACTTATTGATCATTAGATGCATTTGGTTTAAAATTGTATGATAACGGCACCTAAGGTCCTACTCATTACTATCCATGCATCATATCCCTTATTTGATGTAGGGATATCATAGGTATTTCTCATAACTTGACTCCACTTATTACACTCTAAGCTTAATAGAGAGATGTGTGACCCTTAGAGCTCTTATTTTGGTCAAACCAATCTTGAAACTATGTCTCTCAAAATCCATAGTTATGATAAATCATCACCTAAACTCGGGTTTGTCTCTTGACAGCTCAAGCATAATGATAGAGAATAAAGGAATCCGTAGCTTCTAAATGAATTCCTTAAAATATGGATAAAGGATAATTAAACCTTATATTTTTATTGCATGATGCCTTGAATCGCTGTGTGTCAATCTCATAATCAATCATAGACTGCAAATATGTTCAAAAGGCGATGCATATACAATTTATAAATCAAGGCGTCAAGCAGAACATGACAATTCATTGAAAACAAACAAGTCACCTAGAATAGCATCTTTGCAAGTAAGAATCTTGATCCTCTCCTCTTTGGATTTGTATCCCTCTCTTTCTTCCTTTATTTATTCCTTTTTTTAACGTTGGAATTTGATACTCATGAAAGCCACACACATTGACACAGCATAGAATGTCCTCAAGAATTTGCGTAAGCCCAACATAATTCCATCTAGACTCATAAAACGTATAAGAAAACGGTTGGCCCCTAGATAGGAGGTCAAAAGACACCTTTAAAATGACGTTTTGTTTTGCAATGGAGGTAATGATCCTCATATCCATACAAGAGCATGTAGGTGTGCACAAACATTCACTTTGCCCCTACATATGAACTTATTTAAGATTAGAGTTTCTTGAAAGAATCTTAGAGTATGTGGAAAGAAAGAGAGAGAGAGAGAGAATATTTGTGTGTGTGTGTTTTGGTATGTATGTATATGTTTTTTTCAAATTTTCTTAAAATTCCACAAAGTTTGAGACCTATAAATGAAGCCCTAAATTTCATTAAAGGCAATCTATGATCGCAACCTTGAGACCCAGCGAAGCAGGTCTTTAGCCCGTTGTAGACGGGTCAGGTTAATTGCACTTTCAATGATTAACCTTCTCTACCATTTGCTTAGGGAAGAGGATGAAATAACTAAGAAGATCAAAAGCAAATGTCAAGGTTTTTCCCTTGCAATATGATGTGTAAGGACTAAAAAAGAATAAGAGGGAATAGGGCCGATTGTTCAGATGGCAAGCTTTCCCTTGTGCATACCCCTCCATTCCGATGGCCCCATATGTGCATTGACTATGTTGGTTGTGCAAAGTCCAAGGGATAATATTATAGAATTGAAAATTTTGGATGAGGTGGCAAACATCTTTGTGCTAACCTCCAAAGAACACAAAGTCTTTTTAGAAACTCTAGTTGCTTTGTGTGGTATTGGTTTTTCCTCACAATTTGTGGAAAAGATTATCATTGGTTCCTCTCTTGGGAGGGAGCTTTGCTAGAGCATTGATGTTGCTTTTTGGAAGTTTACACATGTATTTATATTGTTTTGGAAGAGTCGGTAGAGTTGAATTCTTTCACCTTCAAACTAAAACCTATCTTTTAATAGCCTAGTCTACCTTCATAGGACTATCTCCATAGGAGGGAGATTTGCTAGAGCATTGATCTTGCTTTTTGGAAGTTTCCACATGTATTTATATTGTTTTGGAAAAGTAAATAGAGTTGAGTTCTTTCACCTTCAATCTAAAACATATCTTTTAATGGCTTAGTCCACCTTCAAAGGCATACAAAGGCTTTCTTTGCAAATACTTGAACTTTTGATCGACAACTTTCTTTTCCCTCTTTCCATCCCTTGAATTCATTCATTTACAGGCAACTTCATTTTTATGTTCTATTGTGGCTCATCTCTTGTCAAGTTACATGATTAAGCTTCATGAGGTTGGATTAGAAGATAGTGAGGAGATTAGCACAAATGATATAATTCTAGGAGCTTTGGTGGTATCTTTTCATCTCATGCTACCGTTATGGATTCCTCATGTAGCGTCTCCCTATATTCCCTATTGGATTCCTAAAAGACAGTGATACAAAAGATATTGGATTCTTTGGTTGACACGGGATAGATTTTCTTTAAAGAGTATGGGAAATAAAATATTTATCTAGCAAGATAGGACTAGCCTTAGATCCTAGTATACATAAGCTACAAGAATTGAAAATAGAAAACAAAAACTTACAAAAGGAACTTGACTCTGAGAAGGCCATCCTAGGCGTGTTATAGGGTTACTTTCCACTTTTTTTTTCGAACCAACGATGCTCTTGTGCTAGGGTGAAGAGATATAATCAACCATTTAAATCTACAACCTAGCCTAAGTACATAACAAGAATTCTTTAGGTGGCAACGCTTTGAATTTGCATTCCTTAATGGTGGAAACACTAGATACACTTTTCATACGTCTTTGCCTTGTTTTATAGAATCCAACACCTTAACTTTTCTCTAATCTATTAAGAAATACAAATATTTTTGCAAAAATTCATGACTTACCAAATCAAATGTTTCCCCTCGGTATAGCAGAGCCTTGAAGGCTCTATTAAGATTGGCATCTCTAAAACTCACTTGTTTCACAGGGATTTGGAGCACAAGCAAACATGGTTTGGTGTGGCCTTTATTAAAATAACCTATTTGTTTGCTATGGCCTTCTTTCCTGGTGGAAGATCACATAATTTCCAAGTGTTATTTTTGTACAAAGCTTCCATTTCTTCATTCATAGTAGTTTGCCATTCTGGCTTGTCAACTACGTCTTCGCAGTACATTGGCTCTTCTGTGGCCATGATGTAGTCATAAGAGAATAATTGGTAGTTTCAACATGAATTGCTTTTTTGTCTTTCTAAGCATATGTTAATCTGGTCAGTGGTATGCTTCCTCTAGTAGACCGTCTGTGTTGCTACTCTTCTCAGGATGTCTGTGACAATTCTTGCTCTTCTTCATCAATCTTTTTTGTAAGTAACTAAGTAATTGGTGTGTCTATCTCTTGAGAATTTGATGTTTTACATTCTAATTCATCATCAAATATGACATCTCTAGAGATTACGATGCTTCAGTTTATGGAATCATACAACTTGTATGCTTTGCTTTCTTCACTGTAGCCAACCATGATGCATTTATGTGACTTCACATCCAATTTTTTGCGATGATCGTCATGTATGTCGGCATATGCTATGAAACCAAATATGCAGAGATGCCCAATGTGTGGCTTGTATCTAGTGAATGCTTCATAAGGTGTCATTCCATGAATCGGTTCGGTCAGAAGCTGATTAAGTAGTTTGCAGTGGCAAGTAATTCTATCCAATACCGATTCAAAAGATGCTTCTCACTGAGCATTTCTCTAGCACTGTCTGCTAAAGTACCATTCTTCCGTTAAGCTCTTGCATTCTGCTGAGGAGTATCTACACATGAATTATCTTTGAATACCATTACTTCCAGAAAAGTTTATGAATGCTGAAGACATGTATTCACCTCCTCTGTCTGATCTTAGAATTTGATCTTTCTACCAATTTGGTTCTCAACCATGGATTTGAATTCTTGAAATTTGAAAAGGAATTCGAATTTCTCTTTCAAAAAATAGATCTAATCAAGAATACATGTAGTTTGAGAGGTGCTCTACTAAAATTGGTTCGCTTTTGTTTACCGAAGCAACATGCTTCATAAACTTTTCCAAGAAACTATAGTTTAGAAATTTTAATTACCATATTTTGATTTCTTAGCTGCATTAAGCTTTTGAAATTGACATGTCCAAATCTTTTGTGCCACCAAGTATGCATCGAAGTGTGGTCATCTTCACAACCGGAGAGAATATCTCATCAAAATCCACACCCTTCTCTTGCTTGAACCCTTTAGCAACCAAAGAGGCCTCGTAGTTGGGCACATCATCACCTGTGACCTTCATCTTGTAGACCCATTTACATGGCAATGCTTTCTTTCCATGTGGCAAAAAAACCAAGTCCTAAGTCTTATTCTTCATTAGTGAACTCATCTCTGATTGCATAGCATACTCCCACTTGCATTGATCCTCTCGCTGAGTATGATTTTTCTCCGAGTTGAAACTGACGAGCTTAGAGTTCTGAGCTTACTTCCTATGAGATTTCACAACACACCCTTTCTTTGGGAAATAGTACAAGATTTTATAGTATTTTGCCAAGTATGTCGAAGACTAGCAACACTAGTTCATGATTACAAAGCTAAAGTTGCATGCAAGTCGTAGAGGAATCCAAATAGTAGCATAGACTATGTTGTCAAAAACATACATAGTGCAATAAATTTTGCATAGAACTTGTGTATATAGTATGTTGTAAAATCATACATTATATTACATAAAACTTATCATGCTTTAAAAAAAAGACATCATGCACCACAAATGAATGATATACACCATGACTCACATATATGACTAAAAAAGAAATCCAAACACTACATGTCCATATCATGATCTCATGTTTATTGCGTGATTGATATGTATGGCAAAAGATTGTCCATATCCTGCTAACATATAATTGTAAGGGCCAGTGGATGAGGTACAGGTCCAGATAATAAAGTTGTGCACGATGAAGAATTGATGCGGGCATTACAAAACATAAGCAGAGAAGAGCAAGAGACATGCTTCGACTTGTGGCTGCAGGGAAAACGAGCACCACCTCACGAGTGACTCATCTTACTCACAAAAACCTCCACACACACTCATCCTACTTGAATGAGTCTCAAGGTTCTCATGTTTCCGCCATAACGATGGCTAGTATACTGTGAACGTCCAAGGGAGCCTGTCTGCAAAACCTCCCTCTTCATTTCTCTGCTTCTTCCCCATGACAAAGATTGCCATTTCCTCTCGCCATAGTTGCCTTCTCGCAATTTGCCAATCCCACCTTGTCTCCTCATCAATCATTCTCCTCGTCAATCTTGCTGCTGTCCTATAGTTTTTCTCCAACAAAATACTCCGAGGGCCTGTAATGGTGCAGGGATTGCAAGCAAGGGCACGCTTTTGCAAACTGAGGTGGCCTCACGGAGTATGCTCGTGCAGTCAAGGACTCGTCCATGCACATCGTTCTTTGACGAGAGGTTTAGTCAGAGTAGGTCCAGTGGTGGCGATGGCACTCATCGAAAACAATAGAAGCATTCACAAAGATCGGCAGAGAACTCCCCATGCAACTCGTCGAAAACAAGAGAGCATTCACAAAGAGAGAACTCCCCATGGCAACAAGACCACTAACTGAGGGAGACGGATTCAGCAACGTAAAGAAAGCAACGAACTGTGAGACGGATTCGAAGAAGTGATAACAATGTCGGGCTCCGCCTTTGAGGCTAACGTCACCTTTGAGGGTCGACTGAGGTAAAGGGGCTAACCCGCGCCTGGAAAACTATTTCGAGCTCCGATTCACAGGAGAAGTGAGTGTTCAACGGCAATGAATTGTCAGGAATCATGGGGGAAGCAAGAATGAATGAAAAGGTCACAAGAACTAGGTGAGGATGGGATTGTCTCACGATGAGATTGAGCGATTTGCTGGGGCGTACGTGGGTACAAAGCATTGCAAATTCATCCCAGTTCGACAGAAGATCTTCTTTCAGTGAGGAACGAATCCATGGATGGAAATAAACATCATGAAGCGCAGTCTGACGTTCAGCTTGTGCAACCCAAGCTTTCATCCTTCAGGGCGACCCATGAAGGATCATTGACAAGGGGCTTGCTAGAATTCAGCTTCTGGTCAATCTTCTTTTCTCACCAACCAAAGGTTGAATGCTTTTTCCTCAGTTTTGCTTTCAATGTTGCAATCCCCTCGATCTCTCATTCTGGCTTCTGATTAATTCGTTGTCTGATCTCCAATATCGCAGCTCGTTCCTCTCCGAAGTACGCCACCTTGAGCTGGATTGCTCAGTTTCTTGGGTTGGCTTTCAAACGTGCCACCACTATTTGCTTTGAAAGTCCTGCAAATCACCTTTCTCGAACCATCTAAGGAATGATCAAACAAGCAAGGAGGAGAGCTCTACACTAAGCATCTTGGGCACTCGAGGGAGGAGATTGTAGTCAATGCTATCTTGACAATTTGACCATCAACATTTGAAGCATTTTGTTTTGTTTCTATGGAGAGATCTTCCTTGGATACATTGACTTTTGCTATACTAGAGGATGAAAGAGGTTTAAGAACATTAAGGAAGCTCACCCAAAATGGTGTTTGTGTTATCGGGGTTAAAGAGATTTCTTCTTACTTTGGCTTTGATAGTGCAACTATCAGACTACATCAACTATTTCATGAATCCAATGAGGACATTTCATTTGAAGTTCCTTCTAGTTTGAGAGGGGTTGAGAAGGAGTTCATCCTAGATGTTCAATTTGGGCATAGATTTAAGGTTACTACATCAATGTCTCCTAAATCTTGCAGTGAGGAAAAGATGTTCTTGAGTGTGATTGATTTGATCAAAGAATTACACTCTAAAAGCACATTGTAACCTGCTTTTCAAATGGTGTCGATAATTCAAAATGTCAATGAACTTCCTAGCTTGTATGACGGCAATATTCTTTTTGAGTTTCCACCTGCATATGCAGATGTGAGGACAAAAGGAATGGAGCTAAAATTTGATGGCCATGTTTGGAGGTGACAACTAATATTTAGGGATTTAATGGTGTTGTGAGATTAAGGAGGTGTGGGGTCCATTTGGTGTGCAACTCGTGTGCAACAACAAGCTTTGTCCATTTTTTATTAGATCTGTCAATGGAAGGGTCGACTTTATAAAGTGGTTGGTGATGGCTAGGGTACAGAAGAACTGGGAAAGAAGAACTGGGAACTTTAAAATGTTACCATTGTGGAAAAAATGGACAATGCATAGCATCTTGCCCATGTAAAATTACTTCCAAAGCCTTGTGTTCCCAGAGCAGTTAACTTTTTCATCTTTCAATAGGTGTCATGTGTTTAAGATGTCAACCCAAGGTCCAGGTTCAGGTGTTGATTTGGTGAATAAGATGCACCCTGGGGGGGAGCTTGAGGGTTGTTGGGTTTGTGTTGATTTTGTGAAAAGGATTCATGATTGGGAAACAATGGCATGTCATGTTTACAATCCATTTACTCAGGAACTTGAAACCATAGCTACATGTGATTTTAAAGTTGAGGATACTGATGCTCAAGTGCTTTTTTGGACTCTCCTTAATAAAGTCATGGAAAGAGAAGGATATGGCATGGCAGAGTTTAAGGGCTTCTTGGGTGATGAAGCACAAGCAAACTAGAGGGCAGTAAGGATTGTTTTCAATGGTAGTCCAGATACTATAATGGAAACTAAGGAAAGGTCTTGCTTGTGGATTGGGAGGATAATCTAGAGAAGCATTCTAAGAAGTGTGTGCCATCTCATGATCAACAAGAATTCAAGATGAGATGCCGACATTCTAAAAATGCTCCTTCCAAATCAAGTGTCGAGGTGGAATTCCAGTCTTTATGCTCATGGTTAAATGAGGGTCATGTGCTGAAGGAAAGAGTGAGGATGATAGAAACATGGTTGGCTTGGTGGCATGGAATAGTTTCTCATTGGAGTGAATATATGCTTAAGGTAAGTATTGCCTTGCTCTTTGCATTGGATATTTAAATATGAATTACGTTTGCGGCATTAAACCAAGATAGAAGATACTATCTTTGATGGTGTGATACTAACTACAAAATATCTTCTACAGGGTATGGATAAAGATGAAAGATATCTTATTCCAAGAACTAATTTAGCAAAGTTTGTCCATGGTAGTATTAAGTATATGTCACTATATGATGCATGTACATCAGATTTGACAACTGTGGTATTGCAAAGCACAAAGCATGCATCTTACTTGAGAGGCACACATATTGGCAAGGGCCCATGTGTTGAAAAGTTGATGCGAAGAGATACTATAAGAACCATGCATTGCAGTGGCAAACGAGAATTCATTGACTTGACAAATGATGTGGTTGAGACAATCGGTGTTGAAAAACGATGTGGAAATGAAATGGGCAATGAAAAGACCTCCAGAAAGAAACAACCGAAATCCATGTCAGATACGATTCATGAGAATGACTCACATCGCCCAGAGTTTTAGAGAGTAACTATAGAAGCTCAGTGAAGATCCTCCTTGCTAGGTGAAGTGGGATCTCGTGTTTGAGTTACAAGTGATAATGAATTTGGGGTGGAGGAATTTGATCTTCATCAAACAAAGTGGGCAATCCGTCACACCAACCTTGGTAGTAAAGTAAGGTGCCAGGGTTACATAGAGGATATGCGATGCAAGTGTGACAAGTTGATAGACTTTAAAGGGAGGTATGGATCATTTGGTGTCCCTGCCCCTAGCTTCTATGGAAGGATGAACACTCCAATTGGTGTTCGAAGTCAAATGATATGGTTTTGTGGAGATAGTGTGGACCATTTTTGGAACCCCACAAAGGCTATTGAGGGTTTGTAGGACCAAGCCCCTACTAGATAGCCAGTGAGTAGAGGGACATCACTAAGTCAAGATGAGCTATAAGTGCTTCAAGAAAGTGGTTTTGTGATCAATGGTTTGATGTCCCAATGGCAAGCTTGAAGGCAACCACAAGTTCTGCCTGAGGTGTTGGGGAGACTAGCCTTGAGAGATGGACAAAAGGTTCATTGGCAAAGGAAAATAACAAAGAAATGCAAAATCATATAGACTCCTCTGCAATCATGGTATGTGATGTACTAAATATCAATGTTGTTAGAGATCATGTGGAGTTTGCTGTGTCCACAAGAGGGTCGCACTCAAAAGGCCTAGAATACATTGTCACCATTTGTGTCTTTCCTTCATGTACTTGTGAAGATTTCTCTAGGAGAGCACAATGACTTGATTGCTACATGGCATGCAAGCACCTATGCTACATATTCTTGCAACATTTGGGGCTAGACTTGGATAAACATCCAATTGTACACGAGGTTGCATTGACAAAGTAGGAGCTCTTAGAGGCACTATCACATGTGGGCTTACAATGAGTGTCGGCTTGGTGGACCAACTAGTGTTTCGCTCTCTTCTTCTTTTGGCAATTTTATTGCAGTTTGCAATGTAACAAGTAGCCGGCTATGTGGGTTAGGAACCTTCATTAGGACTATATTTCGGATGGAGTTTTAGAATATTTTTCCAAGTTATAAGAAATAATCGATGTGGATTATTTTGCAATTGGGTAGTGTTGACAGTGTGCATTGTGCAAAATTGGGACTATGTTTTGATTTGCAATACTTTAGCATACCATTCCTAAGTTGTCATCATGTAGCTTTGTGCTTGGTGTTTGGTATTGGATATTTGTCTAACAATGTTTTACCAGGCTTTTAGTTTTTTTGTTGTTTTTATTATAGTTTGCAATGTATCGAGTAGCCATGTGGGCTTCTGGGGTTAGGGGACTTTCATTATCACTATGAATTTTGGGTAGAGTTTAGAAGATCATGTGTTAACTTATAATAAATATACAAACTATTATGGGATTACTTTACAATTGGGTATTCTTGACATTGTGTGTTTTATAAAATTGAGATTTCTTTTGTTTTGGGATACTCCAAGATGCCATTCCTAGTCCATTGTGTAGCTTTATGATTGACGTTTAGTATTGGATGTTGGGCTAAATATATTTTACCATTTCTTTGAGAAAGGGTGGTTTGGGTTGGTGCCTTCGTGATCAAAGGTCTTGGGTGATGAGGGCTCTGTATTGTGAATATATGGTGCAAATGCTTGTTTATGTACACGTCGAGCTCGTAGCTTGGGACTTTGGGCTCAAAGCTCGAGGGTCTAGTCTCGAAAAATGGCAATCCCCATCCTCGCACATCATAGCCTCTCTATAGCAAGAAGGCTCCCCACAACCAATAAGCATCACATAGTCTACCCCTGGAACAAATCTATCATGCGGTCTAGACATTCTAATTGATCTTCTCAAGTGCATTTCAGCTTGCTATCCCACTTACATATCAGCCACATTTGGTTCATCATTTCCACCAATAGATGATCTCATCTGCCCGTGATTGTGTACCCGTGGGAGTACCTAGTGGCACCATTTCCTGCACATTCGGATGCATGGACAACTTGTTGTCTATCAACATATGCAGGTGGATTCACATCCTAGAAAGTGTTTCTCCTCATTTCCATAGAAGTCCATGGTTGTATTGGCTTCCTCTATTTTAGAATTCAGTAACAAAGAAGAAGTCATTGACTTTTCCCAAAATGGTGTCATCTTTTCGTAGAAGCATCTTGGAGGGCTTGGAATTTGTGGACGTAATATTGAGCTATTGTAAGAGGGTCTAAATCAATCAAGTTCCTCAATCATATGTTTAAGTTAACGTGCTTGAATTCTTCAGGTTCATCGTTTAGCATTTGCAAAGATTCTACCAGTGGTGTCCATAACTTCTCAATGGAGGACAATGTTATGAAGAATGAAGGAGCTCCCAATTGGCATAACATTGCAAAATGATTCTTCTTGAGATAGTACTTGTAATCAGAAGATGTGTGGAGATGAGAGAAGTCTCGATATCCTATGTTTGATCGCAACAGTTTTTTAATGTTAGTATCCAAGAGTGCATCTTTCACTTGTAGAGTTTTTCCATTTGTTTGTGCCTTTTGCATTCGAACCCAAGAAGATGAAAGTACTTGTCGAACTAGAATTTTCATTGTTTTGAAGAAGAGATTTTCTATGCACAATGCAAATCGACGATCAATGTTTGTTAACCCCCAAGAAGCAATTACTTGGTATGAAGTACGTTCAGGAATAGTATAATTTCTAGGACTACCAAAGAATAATTTTGGAAATGCAAGTTCTTCACAATTTGTGTCTTTGAAGATACTCAATGGGGAGAATCCTTCAGAAGGACCAATTGCAATGGTTTGGTTTTCAAAATCAACAACTTGTTGACTTGTGTATATCCCATAAACTAAAGTATCGGTTTCAATACCTTCGTCAATTGTGTCAATATAGTCATCATCTTTGTTTTCATTTTGTAACTCTTCCTCTTGTAAAAATTTTACATGTTCTTCCCAAAGAGTATTTATTGTGACATTGTATTGCATGTACAAAGTGCTTCGCAATAATTCTTTTAGTGCAAGCATTGTAAATGTAGGACAAACAATGCCACTCATGTAGTTGTGTTTAAATGGAAATTTTTGCTTGATTGCAACTGCAACTGTGTCGTTTTGATGGAGGAACATGGGAAACACTCGTTGCGCTCGGTCTATGTCTGCAAATACATTTACGACACTACCATGTAGGCCATATTGGCCCTCATAGGTCAACTCTCTAATTTGGGCAAATGGAATCCTAATTGAAACTAGGCGTGCTTCAACATTATTAAATTTTGATGTGTAGGTTGTTTTACAAGACATCTTCATGTTTTTGGAACATAGCAACGGTACTTTATTATTGTTAATGTCTTTGTAGCAAATAGAACAAAGAGAATGATTTGAAGAGAGAATTGTCTATATTGATACCATTTGTTTTTAAGAAAATATTGTGTTTTTCCTTTACTTTGCACAATTTGCATTTGAATTTCAATGATCCACAACAATTGCATGGGTGGCTAGGAGTATCTAATATTTTACATGCATATTGTTCTTGTGGAGTTATGAGGTTCCGCTTTCTTTTGCATTTGCAAGTTTTAGAAATTATACTTGGGTTTGGAATTTCCACTCTCATTGCAATAGTAGTATTTGGGAAAATAGTTTTTCTCATTTAATATATTTTGTTTAAGAGTTGCTTGTAGGGAGTACGTACTCTCCACAACATTGCTATGAAGCAACAATGCTATATCTTTTGCACATAGTGTTGGATTTTGTAGAATTAGAGTGTGCAACAAGTTTTCATCTTTTTCCATCCATACATTGTATGTACGTTTGTCTTTTAGATTGCATAGTGGAATAACTCTACTAATGTCCATTGACTCTTCTAAAAGTAAGGTTTTGGTAAGTGCTTGTTTTGCTTTTCGTATAATAATTTTCTTTCCCAACTTTATTCCATCATAACATATCAAAGTGAACAATATCCCAAACATGGTATGAAACTAAGCCTTCTATGGTTTGCTTTGTTATGACTATGTGCATACTCAAGTTGTGCCATGGTGTATTCTTTGGTATAAAAGTCAAGCAAATGTTGTCACTGAGAAGACTTAGTAATTTTTCATAAGTTAGAGAAGGGTAGAATTGGAATAGGCAAGTAAGTGTGTTTTTGTTCATTGGGTTATTACATGTAAAATCTTCATTTATCGTTAGTTGCTTTTGTTGAAGGCCTTCGAAGATATTCATGTTGAGGTAATAATAAATGTAAGCAAAGGTAATTTTATCAATTTCAAATGAAAGATGATGAAAATAATGTCAAATCATTAAAAGTTTGCATAACACAGCAGTGGAGGATATCCATTACGAAAATAAGCATACATCATACATTTGCATGAAATGCAATAATGAAGCTCGAACTATTTACTGTAAAGCTTCATGTAGGTTTGAGAGTTCTAAGCTTGCTACGAGCCATCATAAGATCTTGATCATAAAGCTCTACAAAAGGAACTCCTAGGCAAAGCACAATGTCAACATAGGGTCCACGAATATGCATAGGAACTTGTTCTCCACCACGTTGCACTATCTCTGCTACTATCAATGAAGGAATTTGGGCAATGGCTTGAGCACTCTCGCAAGAGGAGCAGTATGGTCGAAGAAGGTCATGGATCACATGAACTTTGCCACAAACCTCGCATACATACTCCAACAAGTCGGCATTGACGTTGGTGAAGTGAAGAGTACCAAAGACCTAAAACAAAGCCAAGACAAGATTAGCAATATTTTTATGAAAATGGTCTTAATGTTAATTGTTGTTACTTATGTTCCATAGCCAAGACAAGCCACTTGGCTAACAAAACCTTGCTTGAGGTTAGTTGGTCCTTTTGGAACCTTGGCCAAGATGGTGAAATTGAACACACAAATTGTTCCCTTTGCCTTTAAGAAAGATACATTCTTCAAGATGTACATAACAACTCCTTCATTAAACTCTTGGACTAGTTGAGTAAGAGTGGATTTTCTTTCTTTCACAAAATACAACTATATAACAAACTTTAGAATTATATTGTTTTGGTTGCGTGACATTTCAAATGAAGTAAATAGGGAAAAAAAATCAATGAAAGAGTTAACTTACAGCAGCTCTGTCTTCATCTCTTGGACCATCTACAACTATGATTTGGTATGCCATACCCTCATTACTTGCAACTTTGATAATAACTATTGCAAGTGTCCCCATAACATTAGAGATTGATAGTTTTCCAAAGTTGATATTTTTTGCAGCCCAACACACATATGTGCGAATGCAATGATTGGGCTCTAAACGAAGGTTACCTTCAAAGGATTCTCCTCTAATGATACAAGTAGTTGCATCAAATAGAGAGAACTTAGAAGTCCCACCTTTAGCTGGACCCTTTGCCACAATAGTTGCACCCTCTACTCTATAAAATTCACCAATTTGCACGAAGTTTACAAATTGGTCAATATATGTACATGGCATGAGCAAGGTTACTGTATGTGAACAAAATTTGTCTGTTAAATAAGTCTCCTTTCAAGAAGGTGGGGTACTTAGGATTGAGGAATTTATAAGTACCATATTTGCAAAGGATTTTCCCCTCAAATACAAATCTATATGGGGCACAATCAGATAGTTGGGTAATTCCTAGAGAGACCAATGTATTACCACCTCCTACGAAGTTTTTTTTTGAAGGCACAATGGCTTTTTTAGAATATGGGAAGTTATGTGGTAATGATTTGTGTGAATTTACTTCATCATTTTCTTCCTTGGATGCAAGTTACTTGCTTGTTGTAAATTCAAGAATAAGGAAAAGTGAGTTTAAAGAATTCAACTTATGTAAGAAGGTTATTCAATTTTGTATTTGCAATTTACTTCTATTGGGTAAACATGCCTACCTAACAATTGTAAGCAATTCACATAATGTATAATGAAATGTTTTGCAAAACAAAAACAAATGCCAATATTATTTAAATTGGAAATAATTCAAACTTAGCATCCTCCCAACAATACATAGTATGTTCCAACAAAAGATAATCAACACATATTTATATCCAATGATTATTCAATCAGAATCAATGTTGATCACTTCAGATGGTTCTTTTTTAGGTGGGTCATTCTTCTTGACACAATGGCACATGTGCAATGCTTGTTTGCACGTTGTACACAAGGTGTGATAGTACACTTAAAATTCACATAGAAAGATCAGAAAAGCTAGTTTACCTCTATGCGAATGGTAGAGTTTTGGATGATGTGAAAGGGGTATCCAATGACGGTGATATGCCAAAGTGGGTACATACTTATCTTCCAGGTCCCTTGCATGATTCCCCCTGTACTGACTCACCCTGAGCCAAATTCTAGTGACTTAGAAGAGGAGATGTTGGTTACAATTGGAACATGTTGCAATTGCAAAATTTTTAACATGAAATCCTTCTGAAATGCTATTTATTTAAAATGCAATTAAGGGTAAAATGCCACTTAAAATGTAATTCTTTCAGGCTGCAAACCTTTTAAAATGCAATTCTCTTAAAAAGCAATGTATTTGATATGCAATTAAATTGATATGCAAAAAATGGTTCTGATGGAAGACTAGCCCTTGATGAAATTATAAATCTTTCCAAGCACACTTTGGAGAGGGAGCAGAAACCCCATCAAAGTGTTTGTGAAAGATTTATAATTTCAATGATGGCTAATCTATGATAATTTTCATTTCACCGAACATGACAATTCACATCAACAAACATAATAACGTCTTGTCATCGCATTATAAAAGTGCACATTGTACACGATATCAAAGTGTTTGTGAAATAGTTACACTTTCAATGACATTTAATCTACAATAATTTTCAAACATGCAAATTTTCACATCAACAAACATAATAACGCATCGTTACCATATTATTATACATGGTATTGAGTTTGATCATAGTGTACATTTAGTCACAGTTGTTGCTGGGCAAACTGTATATGTATGCTTAGTTTCCAAATTTTATAGTTACAGATTAAGTGGCCAAAAAATTATCCTAAGAAGCTCATTTTACAATTATTGTGAGCATCAAAAAATTGTTGGTGCATGCAAGGTCCATATCTTGTTTTGCTAATTTTGTGGACTGCATGAACAATTGCATCGCATGCAATTGTGCAACAGAATGATGAACAACCTGCATAGCAACACCACCAACACCAAGGTAAACAAGATGGAGAGCAGTATGATCATCATGGCAGGTGGATATGCAAAGGTCTTTACAAGGCAGTACAATGCATTTAGATCATAGTGTTCTCAACTGAGGATCTGCTGAAAATGTTGCTCCAATGCCAAGAACATCATACAATTGCTTGGCTTGGGGAGCATTACAAGTTGGGTAGGCACTCCTGACTTTCAGCATATTTGCCAGGCAAACCAGTTGAAACTGATGATATAATAGGGCACAATATCCTATCATCGTATCAAAACGATCTTGGCATATTGGACATAAAGGCCCATCATCCACAAAAGTGATACGCGACGGAAGGGTGGATGGTTTTTTGGCTGCTAAGCCCACAAAATTTGGACTCAAGTTGCAAACACGGCTGCCATCTTCAATGTGTTGGAGAGTGGCTTGTGCATCTCGCACTTGTTGATTGAGCATATGAAGCGGTGATGCGGCATTGCTCCTCGTAGGCATTTTTGAGGTCTTGCCTTTGGCTGGCCTATTGGAGAATGGCATTTAGGCAACTGACTTCAGCTTGCAGGCGTTCGTTCTTGCTCGTCACCCACCGATCATTGCATCACACACTATGATGCTTAGAAAGGTGAGATCTTTCCACGTAGCACCTTGTGTTGCATCTTGTGAACCCTCATCATGTGAGCCCTCTACACCTTCATCTTTCATGACTTCACGCATGTTCATAAATAACTCAAAACTCGTCACGAAAACTACACAAGCACACAATATGACTAATGAGTACACTCTATATGATATAACAACTACAACAATGGACATGTAACAAAATGGCATGTACTTCACTTACTGGAAGTTGGGCTTCCCACATTAGCAAGCAGTGTTGCAATGATGGGAACAGTGGTGACTTGTGGTTGCATTGGCTTTTTGCCCCATGTCCTAGATTTGTCAGCAAAATCCATAGGCACGTCCAACACAAACTTTGCATATAACATCTTTGCAAAGTAAAGTGGCACAGCCCCGCTATGAGGCTTGTTAGACTTGATTATGTAGTATATATAGTATGCATTATCCCTCATAGCGAGGTGGCAGCAATTCTTGATGGGCCACCATCCATGTTTTGAATCGGCACATTCCCATACGGCTGCAACGTCCTCGTTGGTCACAATTGTGTTGATGCAGTTTCATTTCCAATCGTTCGGATCATGAAATACACTTGCATTGGCAATTGCATGTGCCTCATCTCTTCGTGTTGAGAGGAGGGTAGCATGAGCCACGTCCATCATGTGCTTCATAGCTTGCTTTCCCCTCACGCTTGGATCTTGAGTTGCGTATGCAGCTTGCATTCCACGTTGCAATGCGGATGCCATGGTGACTCGTGAGGGAGGGAGCAAGAGGAGATCTAAGCACCATGTGAGATTGAGTGAGCGACTTGTTATATTTAATTATAACATGCTTACACCAACCATACCATATAATAATTTATCTAACTAACAGAATTAAGAATTTTGACCACGATCGATTAAATTGTACGAATAAAAATGTCAAACTTTGACCAATTGTCACATATTAAAACCCACATTAACATTTTTGAAAGACATTAAACTTTGGCAATCATAGTACTTTTATTCAACAACATGTCTTCATTTCCTCAATAGGTCGCATTGCCACATCCTCGTTTACATTGAGACTATGCAGTTTTGTTAAAATTGCTCCCATGGAAGGTCGCTCCTTTGGATCAATATTGCAAAGCACATTCCCACAATCAACCACACGAGCTTGATTGCAACGTCGCCCTTCACGGAACTATCACTGAGAGTGTCTATAGAATCTATGAGAAAGTTGGCAATTTGCCGAAATAGCCTTCCAACAACAAAGCAATCTGACTCCGATGCCCATGCACCCTTCGAATTTGCCTAGGTAGTAGTACTGGCATATAATTCCGGTGTTAACCATGGAAATGCCCTAGGAGGAGCGAAAGCTGGGTCTTGTGGATATCAACTCCCCAATGAATAATCCCTACATGGACAGACTTGTCATCCATCGTGAAGTCCAACATGTACTTGGTTGCTTGCATATTAGTGTGCGCATATCTTTGTTCGTGAACTGTTTTCAAACCACTAGCAATGGCAGCACAAATGGACAATGCATGAAAACAAAATAACCTTGCTCACAACCTGGTGAGTAGAGATTTCCAATTAAAGCAAGGTTCTTCTCTAGGATGTGTGGTCTTAACCCATTGCACATATGTCCCACATCGCTGTGGGAGACACCACATCAGCATGTCGTGCACACTTCCAGTGGTATGCTTAACCCATTGCACATATGTCCCACATCGCTGTGGGAGACACCACATCAGCATGTCGTGCACACTTCCAGTGGTATGCTTAACCCATTGCACGATGTGTGGTCTTAACCCATTGCACATATGTCCCACATCGCTGTGGGAGACACCACATCAGCATGTCGTGCACACTTCCAGTGGTATGCTAGCAAGTGGGGCAATAAAGACGATGCCCATGCTCATCTGGCACTAAAGAATGAGCTAGTGATGATAGTTGTCCATAGATTTGACTATCGAGTATTGGGGTACTCACACACCTGTTGGCCTAAGACCTGGGACACCTTGCACTTGTATCTTGAATACCTTCCCTTCTCCTCCCTTGCCCACGGACTCGTGCACGGTCAATGCTTGCAATGGAAAGTGTACTGTGTGGGAGCACATGTTGGCAAATGCAGTACAAAGTTCTATCTGTGCTCTCCCTTCAACTTGGCTTGGGTCAGCATTTGCTTCTACACCACTAGCCATCTTAGTCATATGGACCAGTGTGGGGGTTAAAGGTCACTGTGCCTTAACCCCAGTTATGTACAATACTCAAACACATATATAAATGAATGAGAAAGAAGATTAGGGTGGTTCTGCACCCACCAAAACTTGTGTGGCTCTCTGTCTCTCTCTCTCGCTCTCTCTCCCTCTTCCGTTCTTGCTTCCGTTGAGAGCACTCTCAACTGGTATCAGAGCCCGGGTGATCTAGCTGAGCGTGCGTGAATGCTTGAAGCTCAGCAGCTCTATGGGAGGAAGGAGAAGCTTTGTGGGAAGCTTTGTGGGTGACTTTACTTGCATCCGAGTGTGCAGAGACCTTGGAGGAACCTTTGGAAAAGTCACTTTGGCTTTGCGAAGTGGTTTTGAGAGCCTGTTAAGAGCTTTCAAAGAAAAAGTCATTTTTTGAGCTTTTCCTGTTCCGTTCGATGATAGAGACTCCGTATTGACTTGTAGAGGCAACTATTGCTTGCTTTTGGTGTCCACATTACTTCAGGAGCTTGGAAACACCTTCATTCTTGAATCTGGGATCATTTCAGTGGATTTCTGACTCACTGTATCAGTTCCTGCGTTTTTTTGCCCGGGTGTTGGAACTCAAGTTTGGAGCAACCATTTGCAGATCTGTCAGTTCCGGTGGACTCAGGAGGTCCTAAAACTTCTATGTTGCTCATCATTCGCACTCCGGTGGAGTTTACAGATAGCTCTGTTTCCAAAAACGTTTTTCAGTCCGTGTGTTGGACCCAGTGATTGAGACCACGGTTTCCAAAACCGTCTGTCCCATTGCGTTCCGGACGCCCAAAAACCCCTACCTATCAGTTCTTGCATGATTCGGTGGAGGATTTTCAGAGTTATAAATCTCTGTGTATTCGATTTCGTCTCTCTGTTATGCATTTTTCATGCTAAGGTTTTGAAACCTTAGATTTATGCCACATGGCAGTGGATAAGTGTTGACTCCCATTTCTCATTCATCGGTTGGGATTTTGGAGTTCTGGCAGAAGAGAGCTATTTGCAGATTTTCTTGCTGAGTCCGATTATGCAATGGCGCCCATGTTTTGAAGCATCTCAAGTTCTATTTTCAGTAGCGCTCATTACCGTGGGACTATGATTTCTTGAGCATACCTTATGCAGATCACTCTGGTTGCAGTTTGAGCAATGTGCGCTCATTCGTGGTGTGCATTGGGTTGCAGTGGATGATTTATAGGCCATTTGGATGCATTGCGGTCCTTGTTGGATGCGCTGATAGGCCCAAATTGCCTTGTGGGATGCTATTTTTATGGACGCTTTGCACATGGATGCTATTTTAAGCTGAGGGACAGCTTTGACACATTGCAGGTGATGCACTGATAGTGCTATGCTCTCTTGGATGAGATATTATTGATGCATATGCCAGTGGACGGTGTTTATGCTTGAGTCATTTGGCACTTATTGGCATTTTCTTTTGGGCCAGATTTGCTCATATGGATGCATAGTATATGCACATGAGTCAGATGCTTTGAGCTTTGAGTTTTTGGTGATATTTCACTCTATTGTGGCATACACATTTGGGTGCACCTAGTATTTGGTGTGATTCTCTCTTGCAGGCACTAGCATTTGGGATTTTGCTTTATTTGCATCATGGCATCCTCTTCCATGTCTGAAAAGGAGTTTTTCAGCATTAAAAAGTTTGATGGGACAAACTTTTCTTTGTGGAAAGAACAAATAAGGGATGTGCTTATTCAAAAGAAGCAGATTAAACCCTTGGCAGGGATTGAAGCTAAGCCTGCAAATATGTCTGAGGATGATTGGAATGAGTTGGATGCATTAGCAAAGTCTACTATTAGACTTCATCTTGCAGAGTCAGTTTATTTCACAGTAGTAAATGAGCAGACTACTGAAGATTTGTGGAAGAAACTGTGTGCCACTTATGAGAAGGAAACTGCCTCTAATAAAGTTTACCTCATGAAGAGGTTGTTTGAGCTGCAGATGAAGGAAGGGGTCTCCATTGCTTCTCACTTGAATGAATTCAATATTATTTTCAGCCAGCTTCAGGCTCAGAAAATGAATTTTGATGCGGAGACTAAGGCAATATTTCTCTTATGTTCATTGCCATCCTCATGGGATACCTTCCGTACAGCTGTCAGTAACTCTGCACCTGGTGGAGTACTGAAATTTGATGATGTTGTGGGTAGCTTGTTGGCCGAGGAGATTAGACGGAAGTCTATGGATGGCAACAAGCAAGATGCAGCCTTAAATGTGCAAAGGGGCAGATCACAGTTCAGGGGGAAGTCCCAAGAAAGAGGGAAGTCTCGTAGCAAATCCAAGGCACGGAACATTGAGTGTTACCATTGTGGCAAGAAGGGCCATATGAAAAAGGATTGCTACAAGCTGAAAAGAGAGCAAAAGGATAAGAAAAAGAATGCAAATTGGGGTGCAAATCAAAAGGAAGAGAGTCCAAGGGAGGACAAAGGAAAAAGTGAAGATCGAGGAGATCAATGCAGTCACACATGATAGTGACAATGATGTTCTCTTCATGTCTACTTTATCTGCAGAGTTGCTTACCACTTCAGATGATGCATATTCCCAGGATTGGATTTTGGATTCTGGTGCTTCATTCCATGTTACTCCCCATAGGGAATGGTTCTCCACTTATGATAGTGGAAAGACAGGTTGTGTGCATCTTGGAAATGACTATGCATGTGACATAGTGGGAGCAGGTGACATAAAGTTTTCTTTTGCAAATGGGTCTGCATTTGTTTTGAAACATGTGAGACATGTGCCTAAGCTGACCAAGAGTCTTATTTCAGTGGGTCAGCTAGATGATGCTGGTTTTCACACCACTTTTGGCTTTCAAAGTTGGAAAATTCAAAAGGGCTCTATGCTTTTGGCCAGGGGTGCCAAGTGTGGGACTTTGTATCCCTTACATGTATCAGGGGTATTTGATCATGTTGTTGCAATAACCGAGCAGCCAAGCACTTCTTTGTGGCATTGCAGGTTGGGGCACATGAGCCAGAATGGAATGAAACTCTTATGCCGTTTGGGTTATGTACCGCATTTGAGTTTCTCTGATTTTGAATTTTGTGAGCACTGTCTCTATGGGAAGCAGACTAAATTAGCCCATAAAAGAAGGGGAAAGAAAGATTTTGAAATGCTTGATTTGTTGCATTCAGACGTATGTGGTCCCATGCCTACACGGTCATTAGGCGGGGCTGAATACTATGTGACATTCATTGATGATGCAACTAGGAAAGTTTGGGCTTATGCTATAGCTCGGAAGAGTGATGTGTTCCAGGTATTTCAGAAATGGCTGGCCTTGGTTGAGAATCAGTCAGGTAGAATGCTTAAACGCCTACGGACTGACAATGGTGGAGAGTATCTCTCTCATGACTTTCAGCATTTCTGTGATACACGTGGGATTAAGAGGGAGCTCACATCCCCTCGTACTCCAGAGCAAAATCCAGTTGCAAAAAAGATGAACCGTACCATTCAAGAAAGGTTGCAATGCATGCTTTCCAATGCAAGTCTTTCTGGTGGTTTTTGGGCTGAGGCAATGAAGACTGCAGTGCATGTGATCAATAGATCACCTAGTAAGAGTTTGGATGGTGGTATTCCTGAAGAGGCATGGAGTGGCAAGAAGCCCTCTTACTCTCATTTGCGTATATTTGGGTGTGAGGCATATGCACATGTGCCAAAAGAGCTTCGAAAGAAGCTAGATCCTAAGTCTAGGAAATGCATCTTTTTGGGTTATGGTGAAAGTGGAGAGATGGGCTATCGTCTCTGGGATCCAGAAGCAAAGAAGATCATACGCAGCCATGATGTGGTCTTCAATGAGAAGAAGATGCATAAGGCACCCATGAGGAATGTGGAAATGAGGAGAATCACTTTCCAGGATGTGAATCCACCTGCATATGTTGATAGACAGCAAGCTGTCCATGCACCAAATGTGCAAGAAATGGTACCACCAAGTACTCCCACAGGTATACAATCAAGGGTAGATGATGGATCATCTATTGGTGGAAATG
Source organism: Dipteris shenzhenensis (assembly GCF_047967505.1). Classification (NCBI taxonomy): domain Eukaryota; kingdom Viridiplantae; phylum Streptophyta; class Polypodiopsida; order Gleicheniales; family Dipteridaceae; genus Dipteris; species Dipteris shenzhenensis. The sequence continues at coordinate 33,416,258 of NC_141601.1, read as the reverse complement.
ATGAGCCAAATGTGGCTGATATGCAAGTGGGACAGCAAGCTGAAATGCCCTTGAGAAGATCATCTAGAGTGTCTAGACCGCCTGATAGGTTTGTTCCAGGGGTAGACTATGTGATGCTTACTGATTGCGGGGAGCCTTCTTGCTACAGAGAGGTTATGATGCGTGAGGATCAACGCAAGTGGAAGTATGCTATGCAATCAGAGATGAGTTCACTTATGAAGAATAAGACTTGGGACTTGGTTTCTTTGCCACATGGAAAGAAAGCATTGCCATGTAAATGGGTCTACAAAATGAAGGTCACAGGTGATGATGTGCCTAGGTACAAGGCCCGTTTGGTTGCTAAAGGGTTCAAGCAAGAGAAGGGTGTGGACTTTGATGAGATATTCTCTCCAGTTGTGAAGATGACCACACTTAGATGCATGCTTGGACTAGTGGCAGTAGAGGATATGGAGCTTATGCAAATGGATGTCAAGACAGCTTTCTTGCATGGGGATTTGCATGAGGAAATTTACATGGTGCAGCCGGAAGGCTTTGAAGAAAAGGGCAAAGAGCATTTAGTTTGCAAGCTGAAGAAGAGTCTCTATGGTCTTAAGCAAGCACCTAGAGAATGGTATCAGAAGTTTGATGCTTTCATTCGGTCCCAGGGTTTTAGAAGGAGTGAAATTGATCACTGCCTCTACACTAAAAGGGCTAAGGATAATAGCCTGATAATCCTGGCACTATATGTGGATGATATGCTATTGGCTAGCAAGAATACTTATGAGCTAGATGCATTAAAGGCCAAGTTGCATGAGGCCTTTGATATGAAGGATTTGGGACTTGCAGGTCATATTCTTGGTATGCGCATCACGCGTGATCGGAGTAGGAAACTCCTTTGGCTTTCACAAAAAGAGTATGTTACAAAAGTATTACAGCGTTTCAATATGGAGGGGGGGAAGGCAGTGAGTACTCCATTGCCTCCATATGTGAAACTGAGTCATACAGATAGTCCCAAATCAGATGAGGAAAGGGCCATGATGGCCAAGGTTCCTTATGCATCAGCAGTTGGGGGAGTCTTATGTATGCTATGATAGCTACTAGACCAGACATTGCATTTGCAGTGGGAGTTGTTAGCCGGTATATGGCTAATCCAGGAAAGAGGCATTGGGAGGCAGTTAAGTGCATCATGAGGTACATGAAGGGTACCAAGGAGATGTGCATTTGCTTTGGTAAAGGAGACATGCGTGTACTTGGGTACACAGATTCAGACTATGCAGGGCATGTGGATAGTAGGAGATCCACTTCTGGTTATGTGTTCACCTTTGCAGGTGGTGCAGTGTCGTGGATGTCTCGCACACAGAAGTGCGTTGCTTTGTCTACCACAGAGGCTGAGTATGTTGCAGCCACAGAGGGTTGCAAGGAGGCTATATGGCTTGATCGGCCAGTGGGAGATTTGGGGATTCATACAGGTGTACCGACATTGCATAGTGATTCCATGAGTGCTATTCAGCTAGCACGGAATCCGGTCTTTCATGCAAAGACCAAACACATTGAGGTCAGGTACCATTTCATCAGGGAGGTACTTGAGGACAAGCGCATAGAGCTTGTCAAGGTTCATACAGATGATAACCCTGCAGATTTGCTGAACGAAGAGTCTATCTAGTCAGCGGTTTGAGTATTGTCGTGTATTGATGGGTATTGGATAGTATGCTCACTAGTTGTTCTCTCTTAAAGGCACATTGTCCTTTAAGTGGGAGGTTGTGGGGGTTAAAGGTCACTGTGCCTTAACCCCAGTTATGTACAATACTCAAACACATATATAAATGAATGAGAAAGAAGATTAGGGTGGTTCTGCACCCACCAAAACTTGTGTGGCTCTCTGTCTCTCTCTCTCGCTCTCTCTCCCTCTTCCGTTCTTGCTTCCGTTGAGAGCACTCTCAACCAGGGCACTGGTTGTTGCCTTTCTGACAGACCCTTTCTCCTTCTAGTTTTTTCTAAATTTAGATATTTGTGACGCATTCCATTTAGTCGTCCAAAATGCAAGCTTCACCTCTCCATTGTCGGGCAAGGCTACATTGCTCACCTTCTCATATAATATCCATTGCCTACTAGATCTCCAAATACTCGAGGGATAAATTGTTCAAGTATCTGACCGTGTCATTCGATCACGACCATGGGCTAGCTCGCATAAAGAAGGTCAAGTATTTGGGATATCATTTCATCTCACGAAGAAATTTAGAGCTTGCATGGGATAGGATTTCTTCGTCACTCTTCCTATCAAGTGCTCGATCGTTATCTTATGAGAAAGCATCGGAATCTCATTCTTTAATTGCTCTTGCATTGCCATCAAAGATGGGTGTGTAGATAGTGTAGTGATCTAGTGCATGCAACAATTGTTTTGTAAGCACTCAAACTTAAAAATAAAGAGCATTTAGAATACACTTGCAAAATAAAAAGCATTCAAAATACAGAACATTCAAAATACACAATGCAGGTGTAAACTAAATTTCATTCAAAAGCAACATGCAACATCATGAACGTTTCTTGCAGCATAATCTACTACTATAACAATCACTACGAGCGAATTCTGTAAAGTCACTATCGAATGTCACTAGTGGATGTAAGAATAGAAAACATATAACAGCATCACATAACCTAGATGATCTAGATTAGCTTTGCTAATCACACATCCTGTTGGGAAGAGTTTTATCGGGAGGAACCGACCGACTGGTTAAAGCAAGCCATCATCCGAATAAAACTCGGCTCTAGTGACCTATGTACATAAATAGATATGATATATAAGAAGACCGAAGTGGGGGGAAAATGGCTGGCAGATGTGAGAAATCACTCGGCTTCAATCTTTACTATATTATACATATCAATCGAGGTGATGAGAGTACGATCGACCGAAACGAATCATCTCCTATCCTAACTGAGACATAAACAAACATCTCTCCCTCTCTCTATTTTCCTCTCTCCCTTTACTCTCCCTCTCTTTCCTCTATCTCTCTTTTACTCTCCCTCCCTCTCTTTCCCTCTCTCAAATAGCCTACTCATAGTCAACCAAGCGAGGTGAGTCTGACTGACCGAGGCGGGTCATCACCTGGCCTGACTGACTAACTTTAAAAGCTCTAGGAGCTCACCATAAGCTAAAGGCAGGACTTGTGGTAGGAAAGCGACATGTTTGCAAGGTGGTAGTGGTGGGGGCGGGGCCCTTTTATAGATTTTGTCACAGGCACCGCTAGTACCCTTCCTATACCGTGCGGTATCTCAACGTATAGGATTTCATATCCTTCCCAATTGGATGATCTAGGCTATTACACCTGCCGATTGGACATGTACCACACAATACAAGATGCTATCGGAGGTGTTTATCGATGCCCTAATAATTACCGTCGGTATATACCACGAACCGTGTGGGCCAACTGATACCGCTAGGTATGGCTAAACACTGCAAGGTGTTTTTTGTATCAGTACCATGCGGTAAGAGTGTGTACCATGCGGTGGTCTTCCAATCATTAGTCGATGTAAAGAATCACATTTTTTTGCATTTATTGTGTTAGGATGCGATCTTTAGTCGAAAAGTATGTACTTTTATTTAAAAAACCTACTTTTTAAATCCCTGAGTGGTTGCAATCTTGCAATCTGCCATATGAAACTTCTTTAAGAGACTATCTACATATTTCTGTTGGATCATAAAGGTGGTATCTAAGTCTCTCTAGAACTCAATTTCAAGCCAATAGTGCATAAGTCCAAGATCTTTCATGTCGAACTCTGCAGATTAGTCTTGTTTCAGCTTGCTGATGAAGCTATCATTTCTTTCTATCACAATTAGATCACATACAAAAGTACAATAGTATTGATCTACATTGGATTTCATGTATCCCACATTAGCAAAATACTTGTTGAATTTTGCTATACCAACTTCTGGGTGCTTGATTTAAGCCGTAGAGACTTTTCTTGAGATTGAAAACTTGATGCTCTTTCCCTAGTTCAACATAACCTGCTGGTTGCTGCATGTAGACTTCCTCATCTAGGTAACATTGACAAAAGCATTCTTGACATCTAGCTAGTACACATTCCATCCGCTGAGTTTCGCTAGTGATATCAACAATCTTATGGAGTCCATCTTTGCTACTGGAGCATAAGTCTCATCATAGATTAGATTAGCTAGCTACAAAGAGGAAGTGAGAAAGTCATCGCTGTAGTGACATTGTTCTGGCACAATAACATGAGAGTTCTTTACTCAAAAGAAAAGGAAAAAGTGCTAAGATAAAGTTGGAAAATTTGAATTGAAGCTACAAAATATATTTTTAGTATGGAAAAAAAAAAATCAAGCTAGAAAACTATTTTGAAGCTTGAAAAACCTATTCTCATGTTGAGAAACAATTAAAATCTAGGAAAGATATTTACAGCTATGCTAACGTTAAAAAAGGATTTCAAAATTCAAAAAACATGCATCCATGGTTGGAAAACCATTGGGATGCCAAGGAAGACATTTAATAGAGCAAAACAATCCACTATGGGATGCAAAGAAAGAGATTTAATATAGCAAAAGACTATTTAGATGTTTACAAAGGTTTAATGAAATGCTATGGAAATAGAAAGCTTGTTTACAAAGAATAAACTATTGTCAAAAGCTAAACTTGTAAAACTAGTTGTTGGTAGATGAAATGGTATGACAATGGGAAAAGTATTCTATAGATTGGCAAAATTTATAAGTATGAAAAGGATGCACCAAGTTTATAGAAAGCATTCTAAGGCTATAGCAAGCTACAAAAGTATAGGAAAATAATTTGGGATGTAAAAAATTTAGTTTTGTACTTGGGAAAAATTTCCTAGATTCATAAAAACAAGAGTGCACGAGTGTGCATAGGCACTGCCTCCTTTTATAGTAATAAAGCAAGACCTTTTTGGATGTAAAAGAGAAACCAAACAATTTTTAAAAATGAGTTGGGTTATTAAAAGGAAATTTTGTTAAGAATGATCCTCATAAATGGCGATTTGAAACACATACTGTAATTCTTATTTTTTAAATTTAGGCTTGGAAATTCACAAAGGAGTTTCAATGATCTCCATGAATGGCGATTTGAAACACACACCGTAATTAAATTTTTTTTAAATTAGACTTGGAAATTGACAAAGGAGTTTCAATCCTTCACTATAGGACTACCTCTAACAAAGTAGGGCTAATAAGAGACAAGAGATCATAGAAATATTGATTAACAATGTAGTTACTTTCTATTAAATTCTTCTTATTGATTAAGAATCTAGTTACTTTCTATTAAATCCTTCTTACCATGCTCTCTTGTTTGTGTAAGCTTCAACATAGCTTCCACCAACCATGTAAGCTCTCAAGCTTTAGCTTCATCCATCCGCCATAGTGACAAGCTAAACATATCATTCTTGCCTTGCTTAATTTTTTCATTAGTCCATTTACTGTTAAATGCGCATTGGTATACAATCACACTGTCCCTTGCAGTCATCAAATTAGCTAGCCTAGAGGCAACTTTTGAGGTACTTGATGAACTATTTGAGCTACCTATCAAGGCTGTTAGGATTAGAGATGACATTTGGGGATGGTGTAAACTACAGCTTCTAGGTGGCTAGCTATGGGACAAAATCAATGTGAGAAAGACTGTATGGAACACATCTCTTTCTCATTTGAAAGTTAATATTTCATTGGGACAGTGCCACCGTTGCCTATGGAGACCTTGCAGTTGTCTTTCCGAGTGAATCCTATGCATTTGGAACTACTATACTAGCCAGATAGTTTTCAAATCTATGAGATCTTTTCCCTTGTAGGTGATCAGCTAAAAGAATAACCGGTCATTGATTCTACTAGTTTTTGGATTTTTATGATTTGAATAGGCATTATACTTAGTCGATGATGTGTGAAAAATTATGTCAGTACAAACAAGGATATGGGTGTGTTTAGTATTACAAAGTTGATTATGCTACCTTGTGCAGATGAATGGAGCACCTCTATGTTCGAACACTTTTGAGGCATTTGAGTAGCTAATGCAATTTCTATTATGTTGGTTTACTCTACCGTCTAATAAAAAAGGGTTGTCATGCATGCCAAACCCATCCTTCAAATAGCAAGAGCAACACTATTATGAGATCTACAAATATGCATATTGTATTTTTAGTGCCTAGAGCATAGCAAAAACTTCCATTCTTTGAATATTAAGAACTTCCATTAGGAAATCTAGAAACATGCATATTGCCTTTACAATGCCTAGAGCATAGTCAATCTAAATACACACCTAATCAAATAATTCTAGACATTGTTAGAATCATGATATGTAGCTAGTGTTTTTGGCAACCTTGTTAGGGAGTGTCGGTGCTAGATGTGTGAGTGAAGGAAGATGGGTGGGATGGAGTCTACAATAATGGAAAAGAAACTCTAGTATTGATGAAGGAGTAAGATGGGAGGAAGTAAGGGAGAGGTACCTACAACTTCTAGAAGAGGTTGACTCCTCAATAAGTGCCAGGATGCAAGAAGTGATGAAGCTAGTGTTCAAGGTCCATGAGCAAATAGATGTTTATAAAGTTAGCATAGTTTGTGGCTCTTCAATAAAAAAGTTTCATTACTACTCTTCCTCTACGCCTTGATTGAGTTCTGAGCCTACATCACATTGTGGAAGGGAAGTTACTTGAATCCCAACGTGTTCACCAATCTAGCACTAATGAAATCGACAAGACATGATGAGTCAAGTGCATGCAGCATACACCTTGGTACTAGGTGTGCTAAAGATGAAGAGTGCAAAGCAAGAATTGCAAACCAACACAAAATCAACGTCAACTGCAAAAGAGGATGCATGAACTCATCAATGGCAAAGATATCAACAAAGAAGAGAAGAGTGGATAGTAGGAGTGACTAATCAAATTTGTAAAAGCTTGTTATTGAATGACAAGGAATCCAAGATAAAGAAGGATATGGCTAACTTGATAGGTCAAAATTGAATACATGTAAAGGATAGCAGAGAGGAAGGAGCACAAGAAGGCCAATAGAATCAAGGCCTCCTAAGTAAATTTGAGCATATCACTACATAAAGTCATGTAAAGTAGCACCCCATCAAATCCACAAAAGAAAGGGGAGATCCAAGTTTAATAGTGTGCTCCATGAAGATGGGAGATTCATTAAACCCCCACAATAGCTCCACAGGCAAATCCATTAGTAGTGGCAAGCTTGAAAATGATTATTTATTTTAAATTACATAGATTGAAGGGTGAAAGTCCTTAATTTGATTTGCAAATAATTCTATGAATGGAAAGGTCATTGAAATGTAATATATAGGAGGAAACTCGCTGTATTTTCCCATGATGCTTGTAGACAAAGCCATTGAGTGGTTTCACTAGCACTTGGATGGTCATTTCATGACATGAACTACATTAAGGCTTCATATTTATTTTAAATTACATAGGATGAAGGGTGAAAGTCCTTAATTTTATTTGCAAATACTTATATGAATGGAAATATTATTGTAATGTAATATAGAGGACGAAACTTGGTATATTTTCCCATGATGCTTGTAGACAAAACCATGGAGTGATTTCACTAGCATCTAGATGGTCATTTCATGACATAAACTACATTGAGGGAAGCCTTCTTGAAAAGATTTCAATGAGACTTCAAAAAAGAAATATGTGATGGTGGTGACTCTCTCAAAAAAGTCAAGAAAAAATTTAGAGAATCAATGTATGACTTTGTGGAGTGAATGACAGTGATGACAATTCATTTATAGTTTTGCTAAAAGCAGCCATGGAAATCACAATATTGACTAGCCTAAGGTCCCATGATGATGAATTCCTACACAAGGAAATTGAGATCAAGAAGGAGGTCATCAATGAGTCCCAAAGAATGGAAAAAGGTAGTCTTTATCACTATGAAGAAGAAGAAGATAATGATGACTGACAAACAATGAGTGCAAACAACAATAAAAAAGGAGAAGTTTGGTATAATGAGTGCAAAGTGGGTGGGCATACTAATAACAATGAATGTCAACCACGATGACATTGACATGTATGCAATCATTCAAGCCACATGACCAAAGAGTGCTAGTTAAATAAAAGCAAATGAATCATAGAGGTCTTGCTAGCTAGGGAGGTAGAGCAAAAGGGACAATCACATAGACAAGAAATAGGCATGGGATGGCAAGTTGCCTTTTCCCATGTCTCGCTCTTTCTCAAGTAAGCATCTATCTACACTATGATCATTTGCATCATCATGCTCTATATGCGAATGTCAGTATTATTCACACACACTAGTGCACTAGCCAGCAATATCTACATTTGCACTTAACAAAATTTTTTGTTTGAAACTACGAAGTCAAGGATATTACTTAGGTTGGAAAATATCTAATGTAAGTCTAGACATCCATTTCATACCTATATAATATCAACTAATTGTTCTGAGATAATGTAGGACTTTTCTCTTACTACTACACACGGGCCTTATTCTGATGGTTAAGCACCGACGTTTAGCGCGCGCGGGGTGCTAATCATCGGTATGCAAAGCGAGCTTAAAAAGTGTCGCTATATAGCGACACTTTTATAAACGTCGCTATATAGCGACACTTGCCAGACTTGTATAAAGTCGTTATATGGAGACGTTTTACAGAGTGTTTTTTTTCCCATACCAACCTTTAAAGATAGTTTTACCCAATGACAATTTTTTTTTCTTTTCATACATGTTTGATCCTTTGAGAGAATAAAAGTACAAGAGCATGTACATCAAGTTTGAAGCTCATATATTCATGTCCTTTGACACTTGGCTTCATCCTGAGCCAAGTCTAGTGCACCAAACAAGTCTATCTCCAACTCTATACTAAGTTGATCTCCTACATCATCATCGTACTCTGGCATCGTACGTTCACCATAGACTTGATCATCTTCTTCAATAAAGTCGGTGATTCTTGATGATCGTCATCTTCTTCCTCAATATCATGATCTCCATCTTCCTCCCATATGATGTCATTATGCACATTACTAAACCTATAAAATGTGTTGGCCACTATGCAACGAGGTGAATTGGGTTCTACCATTGTATTTGATGAAAGTCTAGCTGGTTGTGTAGCTTGCAATTGCCAGCTTGTATCAACCCGCACATTATACATTAGAGATCATTGTAGACTAAGTTTGCTTATAAGAGGAATGAGACACTACAAGGCACACCTTTTTCGACGAAAATACTGACCTTTTTTACACTAAAAAGTTTTTTTTTAACGGGTGCAAAAACGTCGCTATTAGCATCAGAAAGGAACGGTTGCTATATAGCGACACTAATAAATGTTGCTATATAGCGACATTGGTAAACATTGCTATATAGCGATGATAAACAGAAGCTTTAAAAAACATTAGTGGGGCTAAACAAGGCCACAGCAAGCCCTGTTTTTGCTCCACTAATGTTTTTTTTTTAATAATTCAAAAGAATGTTGTTTGTTACAAAATTTCTTTTGTGAAAAGGGTGATACAAAATCGCTCAAACGAGCTGAGCGACAAAAGCATATACATGTCAAAGATATACAACATTGTTTGTTACAAAATTATCCTTTCGAAAGAGAGGAGAAAAGAAGAAAAGAGGGGAAAAAAGAGAAAAAGAGAGAAAGCATATGCTTATGAAAAGAAGAGAAAAGAAAATGAAAGAGAGGAAATAAGAGAGGGAAAAAGAAGAGAAAGAAGAGAAAGGAAGAGGGGAAAAGAGAAGGAAAAAAGAGAGGGGAAAAGCATATGAGCATATGAGCATATGCTCATGAATAAGCATAAGCATATGAGCATAACATAGGCAAATGCATATGCTTATGAAAAGAATAGAAGAGAGGATGAAAGAGAGGAAATAAGAGAGGGGAAAAGAAGTGAAGGAAGAGAAAGAAAGATGAGAAAAGAGAAGGAAAAAAGAGAGGGGAAAACCATATGAGCATATGAACATATGCTCATGCATAAGCATAAGGATATGAGCATAAGCATAGGCAAATGCATATGCTTATGAAAAGAAGAGAAAAGAGGATGAAAGAGAGAAAATAAGAGAAGGGAAAAGAAGAGAAGGAAGAGGAAGGAAGAGGGGGGGAAAAAATGAAAAAAGAAAGGGGAAAAGAAGAAAAGAGAGGAAAAAAGAGAAAGCATATGCATATGCATGAGCATATGAGCATATGCTCATGCATAAGCATAGGCAAATGCATATGCTTATGAAAAGAGGAGAAAAGATGATGAAAGAGAGGAAATAAGAGAGGGGAAAAGAAGATAAGGAAGAGGAAAAAAGAGAGGAAAAAAAGAGAGGGGAAAAGCATATGAGCATATGAGCATATGCTCATGCATAAGCATAAGCATAGGCAAATGCATATGCTTATGAAAAGAAGTCAAAAGAGGATGAAAGAGAGGAAATAAGAGAGGGGAAAAGAAGAGGAGGAAGAGGAAGGAAGAGGGGAAAAGAGAATGAAAAAAGAGAGGGAAAAGAAGAAAAGCGAGGAAGGAGAGGAAATAAGAGAGGGAGGGAAAGAGGGGCGAAAGAGGGAGGAAAAGAGGAAAAGAGGGAAAGAAGAGGGAACAAGAGAAGAGAGGGGAAGAAAGGGTTCCTACGCCCATCACTGCAGCTAGCACTAGCATTGCAAGCCAATGCAAATAACGAAAACAAAAAGAGGAAGCACTTTCTTACCTGGAAAAGTCCAGTGGACTGGCCCTACAAAAGAGAGGAAACATACCATTTTTCAGATAACTAGACTTTCCAAAGGGATTGATTGAGGAGACAAGCATAAGCCTACAAAAAGGAGAAAGCACCGAAAGGAAGGGAAAGAGGAGAAAGAGAAATACCAAAAAGAGAAGAGCAAATCTCGTTTTTTGTCCTTAATCTCTGAAAATCAAGCATGAAAATTAGCACATAGGCTTAGCAATGCAAGGAGAAACATGCTTCAACAGTCACAAAATGAAATCTCATAAAAAATGAATCTACATTGCTTAAAGAGACACACCTTCTTGAAAAACTTCCTTTCACACAAGTATAAACGGAGAAGGGTGGAAAGGGAGCACAAGTGTTAATGGGAGAGGGGCTTGGTTGGGGTGAGGAGTGTGGGGAATAGAGGAGAAAAGCTAGATTGCCGAATATAACATTGGAGAAGAGAATTTTGCTTTTCTCGCAATAGAGTTGTGAAAGACGGCGTCGTGTGGGGTTTTGGGTTTTAGTCCCCCAGCATCGCTATATAGCGACACTACTCAGTCGTTATATAGTGATACTTATATCCTAAAAGTGTCGCTATATAGCGACCTTTAGGGTATAAGTGTCGTATATAGCAACACTTATACCCTAAAGGTTGCTAAAAGTGTCGCTATATAGTGACCTTTAGGGTATCCTAAAGGTCGCTATATGCGACACTTATACCGTAAAGGTCACTATATAGTGACACTTATACCCTAAAGGTCACGATATAGCGACATTTATATCCTAAAAGTGTCACTATATAGCCTCACATGCACCTATTGTGAGTGCCCTATATTTTTCTTGTGTGGAAGACAAAGAAAAAGTTGGCTGTTTATTTAACAACCATGATATAGCACCTTGACCAAGGAAAAATGCATATCCTTGAGTGGATCTCCTGGGACCTCTAGTCTCATGATCTCCTACATAGTCATTGTCATAGTGTCCATGCAACCTTGGATGACTTCCTCTATATTCTATTCCAAACTATCTTGTACCTCTGATGTATCTCAAGACTCTTTTGGCCGCATTCCAGTGAGACTGTTTTGGATTTGCCATAAACTATGTAAGTAGACAGTTTTGCATAACAAATATTTGGCCTTGTGATAGTCAGATATATAAGAGATCCGATGAGTTGCCGATAGTATCTATCATTGATTGTAGGCTTTTTAGATCTTTAAAATAAGTTTCATACTCTGCTCCATGGGAGTGGCTGCAAGGATTTGTAGGGGAATTAGAACGGGCATTTTAATTCGTCGAATTAAAACGTTTAAACATTTTTTTACCCCCCCAGGAGCATTTTAATCCGCCCCCACCATGATTTTTAATCGAAACTGGCTATAGCCTATTACCGCATGGTAAAACCACACTACCGTGCAGCATCATTGCTATTATACCACTCGGTGTTAATGCATACCGCACGGGTATTGTATACACTACACGGTTCCAAACTATACTGCATGGGGTTGTGGTATATACCGCATACGGTTGTGGTATATACCGCACGATAAAAGAAACATACCGCATGGTGCATTTTCTTATATATGCTACGTCGACCTCGTACTATTCACATTCTCGAGAATCTGGCTTTGTTGGAGTTTCGATAAAAACAAAGAAGGACAAGGAAGAAAGGATTAAGAAAGCTTCTAAAATACTTTGTGAGTTTTCATATCCTTTTAAAAAGTGTCCAGTGTTAGTGGTGGGCTCGCTTAGGCCAGCTGATATCCACACCCACTTGGATGCAAAATGGATAAATGTGTAGCTTAAATTTGATAGGTTATCGGTTGTTGATTTGAAAGTTTATTTTTCCAAGAATGTTTTCATGTAAATATATTTAAAGTTTTTTTCACAAAAAGAAAAGGAGAAAAGTTTATTTTTCGTTTATTTTTCCACGAATGTTTTCATGTAAATATATTTAAAGTTTTTTTCACAAAAAGAAAAGGAGAAAAGTTTCTTTTTCATAGACATTAGCTTTTAAAATATAGTGCAATAACACGTTTTTAATAGTTGACTGCTATATTGTCTATATATAGATATAAAAAAACTAGTAAAAAATATATGACAATAATTGGAAATATCTATGTGCCAGTGGGGAGTCCGCTTATGCCAACTTGTAACCGCTCACATATGGGTATAAAATACCTTTGAACCATGTGCCCGTGGGTGATCCACATATGTCGATCGGTAACCATCACACATGGAAAATGTTATATTATAGTTTATATCTACATATTAGTTATAAGAAAATACTTGGCTTTCGCTGGTTCACCCTCTAACGAGGCTCCTGCACGACACGCTGCCCGATCGTTTATTGTGTAGAAGGTATGGCCTCATCTCCATGGGATGCAGCAAGTACATGTTTTGGGGCATTCTACATGTTTCTATCCACGATTATCATCAAGTGTAACTATTCTTCTATCTCTCCATAATGTCTGCCGACAATTCTTTCATTTTTACATTTTTCTACTTCAAATGAAAGTGATAATACAAGTGAAAAAAAGCAAAATCCTATCTTGGCTCATATTGTGATCTTCATCTTCTTCTCTAAATCCATCTAGATCAATTGGATTTGGCATTGGTAGTGGCATCTCCATATCCACATCTCTATCTTCAAAAATTTGCTTACTTCATGGTGCAACTTGGATCACGTACCACCATCTTGGATCAGAACGATCCAGATGAAAAACCACCCATATTTAAGATGGGTGCCAAATGCCATCAATTATATGAAACTATGCTTAAGTACATGTACCAATTGATATTTAAAAACAAAAGATTTAATTAATTAAATCATTAGTATGCACCTGCTCACAATACTCGAGAAGAACAAAGACCATCATAAATAGTTCTAAACCATTTTACATCAAGAATGAAAATACTAAATCGTCTGAAATCAATTTCATAGATTTTGTGTATGGTCCCACAATAATCCAACCAATAATCCAACTGCGAGGAGAGAAGATTGGTATCCGAAGCACTTGCTTAGCTATCTTATGTGAAGTTAGCCATGACTCCACAATCATATGTGACTCTCTTTCAATTGATGTGTTCCACACAAAAATGTCATTGGTATGTCTAGGAGCTCTAGAAATATCAGACCCACACTCTTGTCCATAAGATCTGCAACTTCTCTATCAAAGGTACCATATACATGGCCTCAGACTCGAACATCACGTTCATTGCCCCTAAAAATAGAATCCATCATGTCCACCATACCCTCCTTATCATTTGGCACATCCGAGAGACTAAGAAGACTATTGTCAAAAATAGATTGCTTTGATGAGACAAAGCCGACAACAATATGCTGTGATAATCAATTGGCTCAAGCATTAGCATAGAATCCAGTATATCACTCTAGGACAAAGTACATTGATATCAGAGAGTACTTCATCAGAGAAAGAGTGTTACTTGGTGACATCACATCGCAACATTGTGATAAAGCGAATGTTGCATACATCTTTACCAAACCACTTGGCTAGAGCTTTTTCAGAAGCCTCTTAGTTTGACACAAAGGAAGGACGTTCCCAATAAAGGAGTGTGATGGAATGTAATGCTCAGTCCTTCTTCGATTCCCCATAATCATTATCTTGAGGGAAGGCCTACGTCATGAATGATGTTGATCTTGAGGGAAGGTGTTAAGGGTTCAAACACTACTCCGCTCGTATTTCCACTGTGAAATAACTAACATAGAAGCAACAATGGCATTATTATTGGAATACACTAGGAAAGCTGCATACCAAATCATAGGCACAACAATCCACACGGTTCTACACCTGCCGGTAATGAAATCCACTTATGAAAGCCTTTCAGTAGAGAAGCTGCATAAATTATCCATGTTATAATGTGGAACCCAAAGTGCTAGATGAAGTCTCCCTTATCGGCTTAAACACATCCATTTCAACGAACATGAGCATGCGTGAAATTAAACATAACCACCTCGAGTCATTTGGAGGAGTAGATGTACTTCTGTGTGACACTGGCGATCTATGCCAAGTAAGCCCCATGAAAGACTACAGGATCTTCCTAGAGCAAGCAACATCATCCACAATGATTTCATCATTTTGGAAAAATTACGTCAAGTACTACGAACTATAGAAGCCCATGAGACAAGCGCTTCATTCATCAAAATGCTAAACAAGATTAGAATTGGTTCACAGACCATAGAAGACCTTCACATACTAAATACTCTATACTTTTGTCAACCACAAAACAAACACACAACACCACACCTGTTCTACACCAATGCATTCGACATCCATAACAATTACATTTCTTGCACACTCCCAACACCACTACACATTCTCAAAGCCACTGACATGTGACCCAGGACTTGTAGTAAGACCATAGCAATCCCCATCGACCTTAAAAACATAGCTGGGTTGCATCAAGAACTAAGGTTAAAACCAAGAATGATGGTTGAAATTCGCTCAGGAAACCTTGACATATCAGATGGCATCATCAATGGAGTGGACGAGATATTTAGAGATTCATACATGCAGAAAGAACCATATGTTGTCTAGATACAATTCCATGACAAAAGAGATGTATAATGAGGGTGCTCAATGTCTACTAAGTATGTTCCAATCAACAAGTTGCTATAGTACTGCAATTATAAACACTTACAAAGCATCGAACTTCCAATATAGCATCATTGATACAGACACTAGACCACATTCTTCGACCGATTCCACGGTCAACTACAATATACATCATGGGTAACTTTAATATATATTGACTATAACTACCAATCAACAACAAAATCTAAACTACAATCGTACATGTCAAAAAGACAAACATAAACACAACCACAATATATGGATCTACGATTAACCACATATGGACAAACAACAAATCAAACAATACGAACAACGATACCAACTACGCGTATTGGTCAGACCACTCCATATTATATGTTACACACATAGCCGTCCAATTCGTGAAAGCAAATTTCATTTGAAATTGGGGCATGCCAAATGAATCGTATTCATCTTGTTTTTTTTGGGTGAATGAAAGGATACACGGAGAGTCTCACAGAATGCCATTTAAAGTGTAGAGTTGTAATCCTAGTCTAGCCCCACTACCAGCTTGCTTTCACGTCCCCATGAGGTTGGACTTCATTTATTGCTTGCTTGGCCTTGAATCTAGCCTTGCCAAAATAGTCATGTCTAGCCATATATGGTGTAGAGTTGTAATCCTAGTCTATGTTAATTATAGAAGGACTTAAGACAGAAGGACTTAAGAGATTTCACTCAAAGGGGAGAGAGAGAGAGAGAGAAGCAAAATAGTTATTGGCTAATAAATAATTCATGATCACGTTGTTACATAGGCTTTATGCCTTGGAGTCGTCACTTTGTAAATAGTCTCTTGTTGATTGATGATTCATGTGGATACTTAGCCAACGTCCTCGAAGACCAAGAGCCTTAATCAGAATCAGAGAATGCGTATGCTTCGTAGCGTATGAAGCAATCCACAAGCTGAATTCGTGCCCCCACAGCGTTGCCACAGTCCTGGGGAAGCTGCCCAACGATTGTGTCCAAACAGGACCTGCAGTCGGCTGCCGACAAGCTTTTGGAGCACAAGCTCTTGCCATACACGAACTCCGTGGGTTCCGCGGAGATGCTGCGGTAAGGTGCACCCATGTTGGCAGCCGTGTTTTGTAGCACGTCGTTGAGAACGTAGTCACGGTTGCGATCAAACGGAGTTCCGCGGACGAAGCTAGCCGAATTGCAGAGATGCTGTAGCTCTAAAGTATTCGGAGCAGCTTGAGCTACCGCCACCAACAACAAGAGCAGCACCGTCACTTTTAACATTTTTCCTGCCAACTGCATCACAACATTCAATGCTTTCCCTTGGGTTTGGAGAAGCAGGGAGAAACGTTGAAAGAGAAAAGCGTTCCCAGTTTCCGTTGTTCGATCTGCTTCCGGTGTCTCCCGCGCTCCCTCTGATTCTCCTTCTCTCCACCTCGAGAATTAACTTCTCTCTCTCGGCTTCCTAGCGGCCCTCTACCCCAAGCCGACCAAACAACCTCCCACACAGACAGAGGTGGAATCTCTCTCTCTCTCTCTCTGACTCTCTCACACACACACACACACACACACAAATCTCTCTCGAACAGACAGAGAGGTAGGCTCAGAGGTTACCTGTCCTTCTGCGTATTCGACCAAGCCACTTCTCTGAGTGTTGCAGAAGCTGCCCTTTTCGTTCCCTCCCACGTCTCTCCCTATGATGTTTTCAACAAATCAAGTCCCTCGGTCTCTTGCTTTTCTCAGTGCTCACATGGTACGCTCAAAGACAATTCGTCGGGGGCGATATCTTTGATGTCAGTTTTGTCTCATTACTTAACCAGGCGGCAAACCTGTATGTCCCCCCATACTTGTATTTGTGGATTGAAATTGAATTATGGCAATAATGTAATGAACCGAGGGTTCTATAACATTTGTTTGCCTCTTACGTTTTGGAAGAATTAAATGAACAATGTATGTTAAATTAAATGACTACTTTATTGTTGTCCCAAACCAATTATTTTAAATTCAACATTGAGATTCCTTTGTGATACATTTGGTAAAGCAGAAATTCAAGAATTTTTTGAAATATGAAAACACTTCAATTTTCATTGGCTTCTCAGTGGAGGCTTATTCCCTGCACACTTAGTCTTTATTCTTCTGCAGATTTGATCCTATTTTTGGTTGTCATGCATGCAATTGTTCTGCAACTTGCCCGTCTGCCACCTTCCTGTGTCTTTTGAGTCCCGTGCCTTGCCTCTTTCCTCTGTTGCTTCTGCTCTGATCCTCTAAGATCATGCCTCCAAGCTTCTCCTTGTCACCATAGCTGGGCTGAATCGCAGCCATGGCTACCACCACTGCTACAGATCATACCCTTTCCTTCCCCGAGCTCCGATCTAAGACTATAATCCACTACGGCGACGAGTGCCTAGAGAAATCGGTGGACCTTTTCGAGAGCTTCGGCCTCCCGGGGCGCAGGCTCCTTCCTCTGCAGGACGCCATCAAGGGTGGATATGTTGAAGAAACGGGCTTCGTGTGGATGACCACAGGATGACCACCCGCAGCAACCAACAGCACCATGTCAAGAAATCATATCGCGTCTGCTCTTATTCCCAGATCGTCACCTGCTTCTTGGAGACGAAGAAGATGAACGGGTGAAGGCCAAGGACATGCTTGTCTGGGTTCCCGGAGCGATCAACGAAGCCGTGGGGGTCGACCTGAGGAGGGCAGAAAGACGGAGAATCGCGAGGGAGGGAGAGGCTGAAGCGGGAGAAGCGATCGTCGAAGTTGGAGAGGATATGGAGCATGTCACGGAAATTGGAGGAGCCTAAGCTATGGACGATATAGTGAGCGGTGGCCACGACGTGGTCATCAGCATTTTTCAACGAGATCAGCGTGGACGATGGCAACTGCCAACCCTCCAAAGATCCACTTCAAGTACTTGGCTGCGATCTTTTCCTCCTGAGTATTTTGGCAGGGGAGCTTGAAAAAATCCATCTAGGTGTTTGCAATCCAACATTGATTTTGTTGCTGTAGCAGAGGGAGCATGTTTTGCATTATCTTTGCCAGTTTCAGCCAGTTTGATTCGCTGCGTTAAGACGATATATTGCAGCAGATGATGCTAAGCCTCTTCCCAGCCTTGTCTTCGAAGTGCAACTATGAATCAGTCGCTCACTATCGCTTTTATCTTTAACAGCGGGTGGATGGAATATTATGTTCTCTAACATGAGAAGCATCACTATCGCTTATATCTTTAACAGCGGGTGGATGGAATATTATGTTCTCTAACATGAGAAGCATCAAAGATGATGTGACCTTTTGCCTTTTTCTCTTTTGGTCAGCTGCTCGTTTAGCTTAGACTAAAAATTACACAAGGATTTCGTTCAAGAACTTCAAATGACGCTTGATTCGTTTCAATGTGCAAATTTCAAAAATCGATTGTCTGTGAACGCCCTCAAGGCCAGGTAATCTGGGCAAAGCCTGTTCCACAATAAGCATAATGACAATGTATGTAGGGCCTTTGAATCGGTAGATCAGATCGATCTAAGTCATCCATTGAGAGTCTGTGTCATTGCATCGATTTTGAGATGTTACTTTGGGGAGATTTCCGAGATCTGCAGTTTATTGTGAAAGCATGCATGATTTTTATAAGATTTGCAGTTGTGAAATTTATCAATCTTTAAGGTCGTAGCAGTCAAATGTAAATTTTTGGGCCTGCCATAGTCGTCTTCTTTTTCATTTTCGATCTCCAAGGCAGGCCACTTGAACTTTCTTCAACTTGTTTCTCTTTAAAATATATTAATTAGTTAGTGTCTTGTTTACCAAATACCAATTATTCTAAGCTACAACACTAAATTTATCACCTCTGTGCGCCTCTACGTTGTTCCTCCTCCGCTCTCATCTTTGCCTTCTCTCCTTTGCTCTCGTTGCTTCCTCTCCCTCCTCTCCCTTCCCCCTGCTTCCACTCCTCTCCCTTCCCCTTGCCTTCCATCTCACCCCCTTCCTCCCCTTCGCTTCCTCCTTGAGAGGCTTTTACAGCCCCCTTCTTTGCCTATAATTCTATTGGCCCCCTTCCTCCTTTTATAGTCCAAGGCAGAGGTTACTGGATGCAGAGGCTTCTCCAAGAAGCTCGAGTCCTTGGAATTTGTGCAAGTTCTAGAAATCCAAGAAAGTTCTCGAACTATTTAATCGTTTGTCCCCTTAACTTATTTTTTTTGTGCATGCCTCCCCCACAAACAGCAAACAAATTAATTAATGACAGTTTTCTATCAATGGGGGGCATTCCTAATGCCTTGTTGAAGTCGCGAAGGTACAATCTTGAGTACAACCAAAATGACCAGCACCCTAAACATATGTTGCACATTATGGTGAAAGGCAAGCCTATTCCTAACCTCCCTTAGCACCAGAATAACTGTTACCCTAAGGTACGGCCAACTACCAGCCAGTGATGAAGGAGGCTTGATCATGTCCCCTAATAAGGGGATTCTCCATTTAGGCCTAAAGGTGAACCACACCATTAGCCCTGTACTCCACACGACTGTCTCTAGCTTCTGCCAAACCTCTTGAGAGATCGGGCACCTCCAGATCAAGTGCCTTACATCCTCTAGAGCATTAGCACATAAGGCACATTCGGGATTAACCTGTATTCTCTTGGCTATTTTACTCCTAGCCTGCATCCACTAATTTAACAATTTCCAAAGTATGAACTTTGCCTTGCCTATTATGTAGCCCTTCCAAATGTCCCCACACCTTGCCTTCCACCACAACAGGCCCTGCCTAAGGCCCATTTCAATTTCAAATTCATTGTTGCAACTTGGGCCACAACTAGTCTTCTTTAAATCCCACCGGCTATCACTTTTACGAAGGGGGTCTTCCCTAAACACCATTGATTAGCCCTCCAGTCCTGGGTTGGAACAAAGTTAGCAGCCACCCCTTGAGGGTCCTTTCCAACACTAACCGCATCAGATCCATTTCATTGTCTGCCATTGCAAATGTGGCAAGAAGCTCATCCACGGATCCTCACACACCTCGAATCAGCCTTGTGAGGATTCCAGATGGTGGACCATGACCTCATGCCATTTTTCAATAGGTCTCTGGCTCTCACAATGTCATGCAGCCCCCCCCCCCTTCTCAAGGATCTGCTCCACCATATGCTCTCATGCAGACTTCCATCCCCTCTTAGTCCCTTCCTTTCTAGGCCATCTACTCCATGCATGTTGTCCAAGCTTGTACCAATCCTGCAATTAGCTCTAGCCTTGTTATAGGTAGAGGAAAGGAGGTACACAATCTGTCATACCAATCCAGCCCTCTCCATTACCTTACCCCCTTGCCCTTTGCCTTCTCTATGAACTCTTTGACTACCCGCTGCATTTGGCCCTCAAAAAGGTATGGGAGCCATTTTTCCAGCAATGAAATGTTTTTAAACCGAATGTCGGGCATCCCTAGTCCTCCCTATAGCTTTCTTTGTGATTTTTCTTCTTTTACGTGCATATATGTATTCTTTTTATCACTAGTGACTCGTATTTTGTGAGAAATGTTAATTTTAAGTGTAGATATTGATTGAATATTCAATGAGAATTATATTCAAATTGTGGTGAGGTTATTTAAGCATGTATATAAGTTATTGAATGATTGACCATTATCCATATGAAGTTCCACTATTTGTTTACTCTTTTGGTATGTTATGTCTAAGTGGCTGCCATACATTGTTGTTTGTGTAAATGCAAATGGTAAGTAAATCCCTCCATTGTTTTTTGAAGGCTTTTTTAATTTGTTATTGTTTTGGATATGTCAATGTTAAAGTCACCAATAATTTTTTTATGTGTATTGTTTCTTGTAAAAAATGTAATGAATAGATCCATATTTTCTGTTGATGGTCTATATATGTTAAAAAACAATGTATTTTTTATTTTCTTATTTTTCTTATAAATGTGAGCTTCTGTAATTTCTACTTCTTGTTGTGTTTATGTGTTAGATTCCTATCAATATACAAGGACCTACCTCAAGTATTATAGATTTTTCTATCAATATACAAGGATCTACACTTGAAAATTTTTTAATTGTGCTGAGATTTTGAGATACATATAAATCATAGTTTTTAGTCCTAGTTTCATACAAACACATAATATCTTATTGTGTCAAATTTGTAGTTCATAAATTCATATTTTGGTAGGGACCTTCATAACAACTATGTTCCATATTCTTATCTTGTTCTTTTATAGTTTGCCATCTTGATGTAATATTTAACCTTTCCATTTCATTGTGGACATCTTTTCTATGTTGAAGTGTTGATTTATAGTGCCTCAAGCAAATAAAATTTCTCAAAATATTCTCAACATGTGATATTGCAGTGTACCCATGTCTATTGGTATGTATACCTGTTGGAGAGAAAGCTAGTTTTTTCCCTTGTAATTGTTCTTTCAGCACCACTGGTTATATAAGAAATTGTTGACATGTAAGAATGCTTGTTTTATAAGGTCCTATCTACACTTCTTTTACAATTCCAAAAATTAGAGTTCATGTTTTACTTATTCTTATGGAGTAAACATTAATGTAATTATTTCTTGTTCTCATTCCTATATCATTATTGGAACTCTATCCACACCATATCTTTTCCATTTTGTATAGACGTGGTCATAAGAATTCCATCCACTCCATTGACTAGGCCATCTTGTTGGTTTATATTTCTAAGCATAAATTCAATGACGATTCCTTCTTTTATTTCTATGGTTGTTTGTATTCCATTTGTTGTTTTAGGATCTTGGAATAGTTTGGACCAACTGTTGTTTCACTAAACTGGTATACTTCTATTAAAACATATTTCTTTCCTTTTGTAGTTTGCAATATGTTCTCACTACTTGTTCATTGGTGAAGTCATGTAGTAAAGGTGGGGGGATGTATGGCCTTGTGGTGCTTGACATAAGCACTTATTGTTAATGTAATCTATTCGATAATATGTATGAGTACATTTTCTAAATGATTTTCATGATTGTTTTTTTGTCTCATTGTTGTTTTTAGTTAAAAGCAATATGTGTTAGCCATGCACTCCAAGGTGTCCCGCATTTTTTGAACACACACTAGTCAACACAAGTTATTACATCAACACCACCGAAGTATTTAGAATGAGCTCATTTGAAGGAACACATATGCAAGTTATCGAAGTTTAATTTTCTCCTAACTAAGGATATGTCATGAAAAAGAATAGTTTGTACTTGTAAATAAAGGGAGGTCAATGTGTTAAGTTTCTCTCTCAATAAAGATGCAAGGTTTTTACTAATGTATTTATCATAATTGTAATGCACATTACAAAAATTTTGGACTAAAAAAAGGATCCATTTAGAGAATTTTTAAAATATTAGAGGCTTGGATAAGGAAATATAGAATCCATCAAGGAGGTTATGCCATATGGACTTCTTTGTAACAGAGGCTCCCCAAATCTAGGGGAAATTAAACTTTGTTTCCAAAATGCTTACAAAATCGTCATTGGGGCTTCATAATAAAATATTACCTCTGGCAAGCCTAGCCTGACCATGTTAGGCCTCATTGTTTTTGCATGCAATGTGGGGCACCCATCCAATAAGTACTTGTTCAAATAACACACCTAAGAGCGTGTTTTTTTATGGATGTGCATCACACTGAGGCAAAAAGAGTGTTTAATGCTTGATCGACCATGTAAAGCATATCCGGACAGGAACAATAATTTTTACATGCCTCAAACTAGGTGGTATTGAGTTTCATGCAAAGTGGATGGCCCAAAACTTTGACTTCCAAGCTAATTCTCTCACTCCTCCCTCTCTTCTAAAACATGTTACTTCTTCCAAGCACTCCAAAATTGCATTCCCACCACTTTCTAGTAGCTTATTTCAAACTATCTTCATTTCACTCTTGATTAGTCATTTTCCCTCTTCTCTATTCATGTTTTTATTCTACTTGTGAAAATCTCTTAGAGAAAACTTCTATTCAAGATTTTTTCATCCGTCTTCTCTCTTACTCCATCATCTCTTCCATTCATTCTCCACTTACTCCTCTCTCTCTTAGAATTCTAGATTCAACCTGACTTTACTTGGAAGCAAGAAGAAAACATGAGCCTTTTATCATTTTCACCCCTTTCTATGTCTTATTGAAGAATGAAGAATCAATATCAAAGGGAACAACACAAATTTCCAAGGTAATGAAAGTGATTTTGCTTTGAAAAATGTCTCTTTATTAAGTACATAAGTTTTCATCTCACAATCTATCTATATGCTTGTTGTAAAAAGCAAGGAGGGGGGAGAGATGGTATTGGAAGCCATAAGACTATTTTCAAAAAAATTTCTTCTCTGGTATAGGAGAAACAAACAGAATAAGAGAGAGAGAGAGAGAGAGAGAGAGAGAGAGATTGTATTTTGAACTATTATTTTGTTTGAGGGGGTTAAGAGAAGGAGAGAGAGAGAGGGGGGGGCAGGGGGGGGGATTCATTGTATTTAGAATTGCTATGTTTTTGAATTATGAGAGAGAGAGAGAGAGAGAGAGAGAGAGAGAGATGAATTAAATTGAGAAAGAGAGGGAGAGAGATCATACCTTTATAAGTGTATTTGTTTGTTTGTTTGTGTAAGGGGGTATGTGCTCGAATTCTAAATCTTTTGGAGGATATGGTGGAATTAGAACATGTGTCTTTGCAAAGTTTAGATACATGATTATTGGGGAGAATGGATTTTTTAGCACAACCCAAATGATCATACGGCACATTGTACAATGCATATACCTAAATTATGATTCTACTTAAGCATGAGTTATAAGCTATTTTATATTCTATTCAAAAAGTATAGTAAAATGAAGTGCTTATTGAAATCTTCTATTGTATACATTGCTGAGAGATTAAGGAAGCTTAAAATAGTAGGTGATCAATATCATCTATAACTTGATGATTGGGGTCTCTATCCTGTACAAGTATTTTTTGAGTTTGTTTTTGTAACTCAAGAAGCACAAGATTGGATAAGGTTTGTCTTTGCCATTACATAGGACAACAAGATAGTTTCAATTTATTAACACAAACCAAAAAGAACATAGAGCATTAATTATAAAAAGAATGTGACAAACATTGAAAATATATAACATAACAAAACATGGAGAAAAAGGGATCCAAACAAATACTTTTGTACTATCGATTTAAACATGGTGAGAATCAAGAACTCCTAATTCATGAAACATGGGAAATGTGTATGACTTTAGTTATAATAATTTGCTTCAAAGTAATGAAAATATTGAGAACTTAAACAATGGCAATTCTTTAGACAATGATTGCCTCATTAAAATTAGTAAAACGACTCAAGAACAATATGATATTGGATTAGGTATGCCTTGAAATTATTTGGACAATGATTGCTTCATAAAAATTAGTAAAATTAGTCAAGAACAATATGATATTGGATTAGGTATCCCAAACTACCCACACATAAAAAACATGCAGTAACTTCATCATTCCCACTAATAAACATATTTTTACTTAACAAAGAATAAGGTCACTCAATAAAGAACAAAAAGAAATATTTGATGACATAATGTTAGTAAAAGGATTTACCCGTTAGAAAAGATACATCTATTTTGACCTTGGAATTGGAAAAACATGTATTCTTCTACTTATTCTTTAAGGTATGGTCCAACATTATAATAAAATAACATTGGACAATAACATTTAATTACCTAAAGTTCTTACTATAAATTCCATTATAAAAATTTTGGACGTCAAAAGGGGCCTTGTAAGAGAGCCCGTGGGTTGGTGACATGGGAGGATAAGGGGAATAAAGCTGAGTAAAATATTGGATAATGGAGGGAAATAGAATATTGGAAGTGGCATGACTTTGTTATTTCTTTATTCAATGGACCAAAGTTTGACGTAGACCTCCCACTTGCTATCTCAACTCTTCCATCGCTTTTTTGAACTATAACCAAACTAAACAACCTAGTTTCTTAACAAAACTTGGTCCATCTGTCTTGAAATCAAATCCTCCCATCCAACTATCACAGTCCTCTCATTCTCTTTCATTTCTCTTCTTACTCCCTCATTTCTAAGTGCCATTTGAGTTTTCCTTCCTCCAAACCTATTTTCAAATTTCTTTCTTTCTTTTGAGTGGGAAGCTTATTTCTCTATGCTCCCTATCATGGGATGGACTCTATTTCAAATCAATTTCAATCAGAAATAGAATGTAATCAATGTTCTAGATGATGCAAGGTGTTTCAAGCCTACAAGGAGCTACTAGACGAGATTCTTATAGATTGAATTTCAAGCATTCCACTTGCTTATGTATGAAAATAAATCTTTCTTTTGCCCATTGCTCAAGATTGGTCACTTGTCCTGCTACAATCTCTAAGGAGGCATCATCTCAAACCATTGTTTTGTGTTGAAAGATTTTTTTATTATGTAAGAAATTTTATGAAAAGTGAGATTATAGAGTCTTTCTTACAAGAGGGGATAGTGCAATAGTAAAAAGGAGTCACTTTGCATATCTTTTCAAGCAAATAAATAGTTTCAAACACATACACTCTTATTATCTATAGTTTTCTACAAGGGTTCACTTGAAATTAATTTTGAGATATTTGGGAGCATATAATTTATTTTGAAGCAAGATCCATCAACTTCAATACAAGAGGGGCCACTGAGGAGGACAAGCTTGATCACATTTTTTATTCAAAGACCCCTTTCTTAAGAATCTCATATTGTTCATTCACAAGTTTTTGGTCTTTTTTGCATTTGATAGTCTAACAATATTTGTTATTTTCAAATGTAATTTGTGTTGTTTTATTGTAATTTGCTAACTCAAGTGTGCCTCTAAATTTGCTAAATGCAAGTTAATTTATTTATTTTTTGTGTGGTATCTTTGTATGTGATATTAGTTTCATTTTCTATTGTATATGTGCTGATGTTATTGACATTTATAATTTATTTTAGCATGTTTGATACCTTCATTGGATAGTTTGTTTTAAATTTTGGGTTGTTTTATATGTAATAATTTAACAATATTTGTGGTATTTAAACATACTATTATTTGTTTCTATGTAATTTACTAAGTTTAAGTGTGTTAATATATTTTTCTAGTGCAAGGTCATTTTATTTGTCACTTTTCTGGTTTGTGTATGCAATATTAGTTTTATTTATTGCCGTTTAACCATATTTTATGTGTTGATGTTATTGGCATTCATATTTTGTTTTAGCATGTTCGATACGATCATTAGAGAGTTTGTTTTAAATTTTGATTTGTTTTACATGCAATATTTACCAATGTTTGTGATATTTAGATGTATGCTGTTGTTTTTAGGTAATTTACTTATTAAAAACTTACAATTAGCATGTTAATTATAAGTTTTTAGTTTAAGGTTGAGTCAATTTTATGTTTTGGGAGGTTAGTATTGAAAACTAGCATTTTGAGCAAAAGGCCAAAAAATTAGGCCAATAGTTGCCTAAGTCTAATGACGAGGAGACCACAAGTGATCCCCCCAAACTCAGAAATTCACCCAAAAGAGAAGCCCACATTGGAGGAGGCATCCACCCAAAATCCCATCCTAACATTGCCATCTAAAGGCAAGAGATGCAAGAAGAAGAGGAATCCAAAGAAAGGATGAAGAAGGAGTGCTACAACAAGTGGAGTAGAGAATGAAGCAATATTATTTGAATGAGAAAGTCTATTAAGAGGAATGACCTCAACCTCAATGTTAAGGGGGAGGATAGTAGTAGGGTCCACCTCATCCATGCCCACAAGCATAGCATCCACCACTACATCCAAGCCAAAGACCTTCCAGGGACCTCCCGCTCCAGATCCTCCATAAGTGAAGAAGCATAGATCCAAAGATGTAATTATGGCACTTCAAGAGATATGCAAATATAAAAAATCTATCAATCTCCTTATCTTAAAGGCAAGCATTGCCAAGGCTATATGGGAGATCATGCAAGACATGAACAATAACCAGATGTCTCAGTGGTACCTTGTCTCCCTCCTCCCTCCTCTTCCACACATCCCATTCCTCCTCCTCCTACTCCTCCTCCTCCTCCTCCCTCCCCCTGCCTCCCTCCTCCCTCCCCCCCTCCTCCTCCCTTTGTCCACATGCCTCCTCGTCCCTCCTCCCACATGCATCCTCCTCCTCCCCCTCCTTCCTCCTACTCATGCAAGCTCCTCTTGCCTCATGCTCAAGCCTGCTCCTATTGCTTCTACTCCTCCTACTCATGCATATTCATCTACCTTCATCCTCACACCTAGTCCTCCGCTTGCTTCTACTCCCTCGTAATATTCATGGTCTTTCTCATCCCTCCTCAAACATCACCTATCTTCCATCATGGCCTACCACAGTCTCTGTAAACTTTGCAACTATTAATGGCACCATTTGTGGAGACCTCCCATGCTACCATGTGACCGTATAGTTGCAAGATCAATATGTGATCCATGATTGTTTTTTTCAAGAAAAGAAGCATCTTGAACCTCAGTAGGTGCTCCAAAGAGGAGAATATGATATAAAATGTTAATTTCGTAGTGTTTCAATGTAATTTCTTACTTTGGATTATCCATAGTGGTGCATTGCTTTTGATAAGGTTCCCCTAGTTGTTCTTTGAGGACCTTCATGGAGGATGATATGAGAATGGTGGGCATGGATAATATGGACTCTTCATATCGAAAGACACAAAGCCATGCATGAGCAAGTTGTTTTGGAGGTGATGCAGGACTTGAAGGGAATGGTGATGCAAACGAGATGCTTGGAGCTTGTGATGCAGCTAATGTAAGTCTTGAAGCTCAAAAGTTTATTGAAGAAGAAGAATTCACATGATGCATTACATCTATTTAAATTTAAATTTCTAAAATGATGTTTCTTCATGTGTGTAGTAGCAAGTAGGAATGGAGAATCTATCCATTTGGAACAAGAAGGCATGGAGAATTCACAGTATTGACCCAAGGAAACCTACGTGATCCATTCCAATGTGTTGTACATGAGATTATAAGAACTTACGAGTTGAATGTGAGATTGCAAATAGCATAGCGGTCTTTCTAAGGACTTAGTCCAGGATTCAAAGGCCCTATTATTGGTGTATTAGAGTTGAAGGAGAAGAGAAACAGGCTAAGAAGCCTCTTTGTAATACAATTTGAAATACAAACACCTATTTCTAATAATATTCTTCTATCTAAAGCAAAAAAAAATTCATGTATCTATGGCCAAATGGTGAATCTTTTGCTATGTCTATTTAAATTATCTGTTGTTTTTAATCTTGCATCTTTTTTTATATCAGGTTGCACGCAAAAGTTATATCACATTTTGATGTAACTTACAAGTCAATAAAATGTTGTTTGCCAAGTTTGGGCATTCCAATACATATGTAGAAGGAATTTAACCATCGCACCACATTGATTAGATGGAGTGTTTAAAAACCAAATTTTGAGATTTTCCTACATCACCTTGTAAAGGATTGATGCATTTCATGATTTTCTACGAAGAAATATAGATTTTGAAGGGGTAGATGAAGAAATTTGACAACTTGGGCCATTTCAATGTCATTTTTTGGCAAATGTAGGAGGAATTTGATCGCGGCGGAGAAGGCAAAGTTGATCGGGACATCATGGGGTGTCCAAAAATGCCAAAACCCACCATGGCACGAATTTGGTCATTTGGACACCCTCCACATGGCCAAATTCGCGCCGTGGTGGGTTTTTGCATTTTTGGACATCCCATGACATCCCAACAACTTTGTCTTCGGTGCTGCAGTTGAATTCCTTCAACATTTGCCATAAAAGGACATTGGAATGGCCCAAATTGTCAAATTCCTTCATTTACCTAATTGAAATCCATGTGTCTTTATAGATGCATCAACTTCAACATAGATAAACATGAAAAAGAAAATATTTACAAAGTAACTTAGCAAATGACGATTGGTCAATATGACAACTTATGTGCCTTGTAGCACAGCTCTGGTAAGACCCTTAGGCAATATATTCTCTATATAATTTTTTGGTTTTGGAGAAACCTTGTAGGTTGGCTATGTCAATGTAATTTTTTAATTAATCCAGAAGACTTTGATCTTCCACTACATCACCTTGTAAGTTTTCATTTTCTTTGTTTATCTTGCCTTTGGAGCCACCTTTTAAGTTGGCTATGTCAATGAAATATTTGATTTCATATCACTAAATCACCTTGAAATAATTTGATGCATTACATGAGAAAATATATATTTTGAAGAGACATCTAAAATTTTCATTTTCTATGTTTTCTTAGTCATGGAGGTTGGCTATGTCCATGTATCTTTTATTTTAATTTTTAGGTTTGCTACTATATCACCTTGTAAAGGATTGATGCACTTCATGATTTCCTATGAAGAAATATAGATTTTGAAGAGGTAGATGAAGGAGTTTGACAACTTCAGCCATTTTGATGTTCATTTTTGGCAAATAAAGGAGGAATTTGACCATGGCACAGAAGGCAAAGTTGGTCAAGACATCATGGGGTGTCCAAAAATGCACAAGTGTCCACATGGCCAAATTCACGCCGTGGCAGGTTTGTGCATTTTTGGACACCCCATGGTGTCCTAACCAACTTTGCCTTTTGCGCCCAAAAATGGTCATCAAAATTACCAAACTTGGTCGAGAGTATTATTTTGACTTGGAATATTCATAATATTTTCCTAAATTAGTTTTACAAAAATATATATACAAGTAATAGGACTTAATTGCATGGAATATGAAGAGAATAGTAAAATAGCTATAGCTTTTGCACTATAACTCCGATTGCAAATTTTTTTAGTTCAAAATCGAGAGCATGAGTAGCTCTATGATATTTGAGTGGAAAAAAAGGTCTTCCCAGAATATTCAAATTCAATGTAGAAGACCTTCAAAAATCAGTCACAAGTTGAGGGGGTCATAAATTTGTAATTACTTTGGATACAAATAAAGGAAAAGGGACAAGTTTGCATCTAAACAGTTCACCTCTCTACACAACAAACTTGGAGGTGGTGTATTCAATACTCTATAATTCAAAGTGACATTACCTTATATTGAATTAATAGCACATTCAAAATTTCAACCATGACTCAATCAAAATTATTGCTTATAACATGGTATCTTGCAAGGAAGAGAATGTGATAAAATATACATTTTTGTATTATAATCTCTCCATTCAAATACAAAGACTCTTCATAGCCTGTGCCTCCTTTTTGCTCTACCTCTAATACATAGAAAAAAGAGGCTTTTGAAATCCCCAAGTAAGATCCTAATACTAATACCATTAAGGCTCTCCTCTCAGGGTAGCCAAGCACAAAGTTTTTTACACCATTGCCAATGGGATACAATGCAATGGGGGAAGCCATGTGATGTGGATCACAATGATCAAGCTATCAATACTTTGATGCACTTCAGAAGTTAAGTAGGCCATTCTAAAAATTGGATGTGGAAGACCACAACGTATCCTCCTGCTAGACTAATATAGTGCACCAATGAGTGATCTCAAATGCCTCCTGCATCAATTCAACAACCATTACATTAGCAGACCTAACAAAGCACATTATATTAAAAGATCATAAAATATAAATCAATACATAGGATGCTTACCATCATGGCATTGTCTCCTTTAATGATGCAAGCAAGGCAAACAGGTATAAACTATAAACTTTAGACATGAAAACTTTAGGCATGAAAACTTTATACATATTACCTGAAAACTTTGGACACGAAACCACACAATAAAACCATCAATGCTTTTAATGTCCTCCAAGTCATGAAGAAAACCTAAGCAAATTCCAAAATGCCCAACCTACAATTTATGGATAGCTTGTACTAGTCAAACATATTGTTTGATGTTGCACGAGGGATAAAATGGACATTTTCATGCATTTCTCTAGATTCTTGCCTGCTATTTCACCATTTCAAGTAAAGTTGAAGGACTATATGTTTCGTTTTCCATGACTAAAAGGTATTCCTGCACATAACTTACAGACAATCCATTGTCAGTTATATCAAAGATTCCACTACTTCCCACTCCTATGTTAAAATAGGATCTTGTAAAGAAGATAGACAAGGAACGTACATAGTCTAAGAAATACATCCTTCCTCTTGGGAAGCTTATGTGGACCCTTCCTCTTGGGAAGCTTATGTGGACCCTTGGCAAAACCTTCCATGACTATCTAGTTAGTCAAACTATAAGTTCGAGTCATCCAATGCATTTTTCATGTTCTAGAACACACTAGAGCTCACAATATTGTCAGCTTCTATCACTTTCTTCCTGACCATGCCTCTAGAACACACAAGAGCTCACAATATTGCCATCTTAGGCCACTTTGGTCACTTTGTTCCTGACCACACCTCTACAACACACTAGAGCTCACAATATTGCCAACTTGTGTCACTTTCTTCCTGACCATGCCTCTAGAACACACAAGCTCACAACATTACCACCTTGTGTCACTGTGTTCTAGACCATGCCTATTGGGAAAACAATAGCTGTAGGAGAGGAAAGAGCAATTGTATTCTATATGAGGAGGAAAAGAAAGAGGGAAAAAGCTCCTGTAGGAGAGCAAAGAATTGTTGTAGTAGAAGAAAAAGTGCCTGTAGGAGGAAAAAGAGCACTTGTACCAGAAGGTGAAGCGCCAGCAGAAGGGAAACAGAACCTGTAGGATATGGTGGCTAAGCAAGAGGCCATAGAGCAAGAGAGGGCAGATCAAGAGAGGAAAGAGAAGGCAGAGGTAGAGCATGAGGGGATAGAGCAAGAGGAGGCACAGAAACAGTAAGAAGAGCACGAGAGAGAAGACCAGCTGTAGGTGCTACAACCCAAATTTTGAAAAATGGAGGGAGAGAGCAGCTGGACCAGAGAAAATGAGAAGAGAGAGAGGGGGCAAGCCTGTAGTAGGCTAGAGGACAAAAGAAATTCGTCCAAAAGGTCCCACAATGGAGGGAGAGGGAAGTTAGACCAGAGCAGAGGAGCAGAGAAAGGGGATAGACCTACAGTAGGCTAGAGGACAAAAGAAATTCATCCAAAAGGTCCCACAATGGAGGGAGAGGGTAGTTGGACGAGAGCAAAGAAGCAGAGAAAGGAGGTAGACCTGCAGTAGGCTAGAGGACAAAAGAAATTTGTCCAAAAGGTCCCACAATGGAGGGAGAGGGCAGTTGGACCAGAGCAGAGGAGCAAAGAAAGAGGGGGCAGACCTGCAACACACCTAAGGAGAAGAGAAATTCACCCACAAGGGCCCACAAAGACATAAATGAGATTTGGGGATGATCTGGGGTGGGTGCACATGGGAGGGTGGTCAAGCATGGGTTAAGGGGGGGGAGGATGGTTTGGGTGGTCCCCAATGTAAGAGGAATAGCGAATAGGGGATCTCTGCATACCTACCATCCCTCCACCTCAACATACCATTGCCCCACACAAAGGAGCACTCTCATTGGTACACCTCAAATCCCTCTCTAATCCCTTGAAATTAGGAAACACTAATTGGAGGCCCTTTTGAGACCCCATTTCTCCACTAATGCACAGAGGAAACAAAAATGAGGTTCACGAGGTTGCAAGCATCTTACATGTAGAAAATTGAGGACACTGTCAAGTTCCTATGTTTGTCTTGTGGCTGCTTGATGTTCTCTTGTAGAGTAAGGAGATTAAAGCTAACAACTACCCCTTTATTGGAACAACATGGTTTTCTTATTAACCACGTACCCTCGCAACAAAAAAGTGTGTGTTCCACTTTGCCCATGTTCAATTCATGACATCGAGGCTCCCTTAATTGCCAGTTGGATACTATTTGCCCAGATTCAAGAGCTGACCTATGAAGGACAATTTGGATTTTGTGGGAGTTTGGTCAAAGTTTTCCCAGACATTTGACAAAGCACAACACGTCCTTCCACACTTTTTGATAGACAATGCCACCAAAATGGTTGCTATATAGGGAAGAACATAATACACACACAATTATATGAGTGGCCTTGTGAGACCTACTTTAAGAATGTGTGCATTGAAGGAGTTGGTCAATAGCCCTTTGTACAGAGAATATAATGTCGAACTAAATTCAATCTGGGTAGACCACATACACAATATGCAAGGCACCCACCGTGCAACAACATACAAAGTGCCATGAAAATACAGATCACACTTTGCAAGAAGATTTCAAAATAAACACTCTTGTGCATGGAATTCACACTAGTCAACAAGTCATTGACTTAAAGGACAAATCTATCATGGTTGCTCCCTTTGAAGGTTTCTTGCTCTGAGCATATTCAAGGACAAATTTTGTGAGGAGTTGGCTTTTCCTATACTATTCTATGGTTGTGCATGCAATTACAATATCCCTACACACACTAACTATCAAGATGTGCCTCAATGTGAACTGATTGATCCGGACAGCAGCAACGAAAAAACTTTAGGCACCATTGGTAATCATTTAAGAGCCTGGAACAATGCTTTTCTAGCAACAACGATTGATGTTGTCTACACAGTACTCAAAATTTGATCTGTTCGGACCTTGTCACTATAGCTTAGTACTATGTTCATAGACTCCAAGCACTTAAAACTTTCTTGAAGAACGATCCTAGTACCTTAGGCACTGATGTCTTGTTTGTCTTGAACCCTCATGGAGCGACAAACTTGTGAATAGTGCAGATGGTATTTTCAAACACTCACAAATACTGATGCTTTGTTTGCCTTGAACTCTCATGGAGCGACAGACTTGTGAACAATGTAGATGGTATTTTCAAACACTCACAAACAAACACCGGGCCTCCCATTGCCTGGATCCAATTTCAGGACTCCAACATAGGAATGTGAACACCCAGCAATGACAACTTCTTATTCCCAAATGACATGCAAAAAACATAGATTGCAATCCAATTTCAAATTGGAAAGAATCATTTAAACACTGTGTGTCGTACGCAATTCCCCAACTAGCCTGTTGCTGCAGTGTGAACCATCCACCGTGCTCAAGGGCTTTGGATTCTCTTGCCTTTGATCCCATACCTTCTAATGAAGCTAGAAGAAAAGCATATAATAGTCTTCCAAGAAATTGAGCGATTGAAATCACAATCTCTTTGGTCACTAGACTAGATCAACCTCTCTGCACAGAAGTGGTATGAGTGGACATTGCAATTTCTTAACACCGTGTCATTTGCTACTCATAAGCTCGACATCCTCTCCAATAAAAGCATTCTTGTAGCAACAATCCTCTGTTTAAGAAATGCATGTTGCTCCAACACATAGCACATGCCTCCTTGACTTCCAATACATTTCTAGAATACAAGGTCTAGGAATTATCTTACAAAGAGAACTCCAAAACATGACAGAGGACTATAGTTTCCACAATGGTGTTGAATGTTTGCTTTCCATATTGCATTCCCAAAAAATGCCTCCTTGTAGCTATATTTAATGTCTACAAGTCACCTAAGACCAAGGTACACATTCTATGTCACACCCTCCACCAAATGCTTACCACTTTGAAAGTAAGGACTGTAACATACATAATGGGAGATTTCACCATTTACTACAACACTTCAACCACAATCTACAAACAACTCCAACAATTCATGCCAACACACAATATGGAACAACTCATCCATAAGCCCACAACAATCCATGGATCAACTTTGGACCACCAGCATGCCAACCAACTACGAAACATGCGGGACTAACTTCATCTATTGGTTTGATCATTCCCTACTCTACACTACACTACGCTCGACAACATTCCCTCAATTGAATACTGAAGAGACATCAGCATTTAGATCTCCGAACACCCTCGCTTCCAAATTTTGCTACCTCTTACCTTCCCTCGACCCTACCCTTCCTTTTCTTAACATTGAGTCCTGTTTTTACACAGGGACATGCCCATCCCTGGGCAACAATCAAACCAATAGAAGGTGAGTTTTTTAACGATGAGCAAGCAATGGGCGAGCATCTCATTACACACACACACACACACGCAATCCATGACCAAACCTTCCAGTCATATGTGGACTCCACGTACTGCCCTTGGAAAGCCTTTCTATAGGCAACCAAGCTTGGTTGCCCAACACCCTTCAAATTTGCCAATCACCTCTGTGTTCAGGGTCCCGTAAATTACTAAACCATTGTTGGGCAACCTTTGGGCGGTGTGTAAAGGGGGTGCCCATAAGCAGACACTCAAATTTTTAACCACTCTGGGCAGCTAGTGTGTAATGGAGTGTGCCCATTCAAGACTGCCTAGGACTTTTTTTGAGCGCCCACACGTTGGGTTGTACTGGGGACAGCTAGTATGTTATGGGGTGTGCGCATTCCAGACCGCCTAGGACTGTACTTGGGCACCCTTTAGCGGTGTGTAAAGAGTCTTAGCTTGAGATCTATGACTAATGGAGAAAGCCACTAGCACGACCAATTACTGCAAATTCTCGTGTTATGGACCTAAGACTCTCTATCTGATTGGCTAGTTGACTTTCGACTCAGTTGGTCGGCCAATTTTCTCCACTACTAGGCCAAGTCGAAAACCAACAAGCAAATGAGCTCCGAGCATTAACTATGCCTCTTGGCTACTAAAGTCAAAGTGGGACTCTCCACTTATAAAATCAATATAGTCATTTTCTTCCATTAATGTCTTGGGGTACCTATTCATTCAACCTATTCTTGGGGAAGGCATTATAATTCAATACCCATTTACTTGGGGGAGGCCTTATTCATCTTGTTTACCTAAGGGAGGAAGGATATCTGGATTTTGATATGGGTTTATATCTTGAAGGATGCAGGAGCAAGCTTTTGCAACAAAGATCAATGGAGGCATGTGCCGCCATAGCCATGTCGTTTGCAGAAATTGGGATTTTGGGTCGCTTGATTAGGTCTCCACATCCTGAAAGCTTCAATCGCAGCAGCAGTAGTAGCTTGAGACAATTCTCCCCTTTGAAAATCTCTCACCTTCGTGATTGCATATCTTTTTCTCAGAGCTTTCTGCAGTTTTTTGACCTTTGATGCTTCAGACCCGTTGCTTCCCCATGGCTGGTCGGATTTTTGTTTTGCCCTGCAATGGCAGAAGACTCAGTTCTTCCCTTTTGCATTCCAGAGCTCTCCATATGAAGCTGAGCAAAAGCTTGGCGCAGCGGGCTTCTGGAATGAATGCAGAGGAAACTTTATTGCAGTATGGCGCTGAACTGACTCCATCTGCTGTACGTGCCTTTGTGCTCGGGCAAGCCGATCCAGAAGTAGCTTACAAATTTTTCAATTTGGCTCGGCAGCAAAGTGGGTACAAGCACAATGGAGTGGCGTACAGTGCTATGATACATTCTTTGTGTAAAACCAAGCGTTTTCATTTGTTAGGGCCGGTACTAGAAGAAATGAAAAACGAAAGTTGCACGGTGAAAGCTCCCACCTTCACGTTCGTGTTAAAAAGTATGGGTGAGGAAGGTTTGATTGAGGAATCTGTACAACTGATAGACCGAATGGCCGATTTTGGTTGTGAACCAACGCCTGTAACGTACAATTGTGTTCTCAGCGCTCTCATTAAGTGCCGGAATTTGGACGAGGCTTTGAAGTTATATACGAAAATGAAAATCTCGAACTTCAATCCGGACAGTCTTACTGTGGGCATGCTGACAAACAGCCTATGCAAATCTGGTAGATTGGACGAGGCTTTGAAGTTGGTGGATGACGTAGCTGGGAAGCCTGGCAGTGTCGATTCTTTGACTCTGAATGGCCTAGTTGGATGCCTATGTAAATGCGGGAAAGTCTATGAAGCTTATAAATTCATAGACAAAATGAAAGGCTTTGCTGTCTCTCCTGATGTTGTCACATACAACAAATTGTTGGCTGGGCTTTGCAAGCTGGGTAAGGTGGATGAAGCTGTAGGGCTTCTTGACAAGATGCCAGAGAAATTGATCAATCCTAGCACAGTCACGTATAACACACTTATTGATGGTTTGTGCAAGCAAGCAAGAATTGATGAGGCGTGGAAGCTTTTTAACAGAATGAAAGAGGCTGCTGATCCAGACGTCACAACGTACAACGTTATCATCAGGGGCTTGTGCAAGAAAAGAAGAGTTGACGAAAGCCAAACTCTTATTTATGAAATGATTGCAAAAGGGTACACGCCGACTGTTCACACTTACACTGCTATTGTTCATGGACTTTTCAAGTTAGGTAAAGTCAAGGAAGCTAATAAAGTGATGGATTCTCTGAAGGACAAGGGTATCGTTCCGGACATTGTCCTTTACAATGAACTTATTGATGGCCTTTGTGGGGCAGGAAAGGTCGATAATGCCCTTACTTTTCTTCAAACAATAGCGGAGAGAGGTTGTGCTCCTGACATTTATACATACAGTTCAATTATTAGCGGTCTTTGCAAGGCAGGCAGAATTTCTGAGGCAATGAAGTTTGTTAATGAAGATGTGTTGAACAGCGGCTGTGTTCCTGACATTGTCACCTGGACGCCAATTCTTCAGAGTCTTTGTAGCGCTGATAGAATAGATGAGGCTCTGAAGCTTCTGGACATGATATCAGAGAAAGGGTGCAGACCCAACAAAATCACATATAATGCTATCATAAATGGCCTATGCAAAGCTGGGAGGCTAGATGATGTCAGGAGGATTTTGGGTGAAATGACTCAGAAAGGTTTTATGCCAGATAAGGTAACGTATTGTACTCTAATAGATGGCCGTGCTCACCAAATTCCAGGGACAGTGGATCTCTTCAGGTCACTGCTTGGAAGCGATGTCATTCTTGATGTAAACAGGTACACAGTACTGATTGATGGACTATTTAAATCTGGAGAGATTGAACTGGCACCTAAGATTTTCCAAGAAATGTGGAGAGTAGCGTGTACACCAAACAGTTTCACGTATACTGCGCTTATTGATGGTCTCTGTAAGAGCAAGAAGCTAGATGAAGCAATGGAATTTTTTGAAAGCATGAAGGCAAATGGGTGTATGCCAGGCACTGCTACGTACACAGCTCTAATTCAGGGTCACTGCAATGCAGGTCAAATGGACGAAGCTGACATTCTGTACAAAGAAATGACGACCAAGAGTAGTATGCCAGACATTGTTACATATAGTGTGTTGCTTGGCGGGTTTTCTCAGGCTGGCAGACTAAACAGAGTCCTTGAACTTTTAAATGACATGAGGGTTAGAGGGTGTCCTCCAAATGACGTGACTTTGAAAATACTTTTTCAGAACATCAGCCAGAAAGATGCCAAGAGGATCCATAAGTATATCAAGGAACTGTTTGGAATCGTTTATCTTCCAGACTCTACTGAGAATAGGAAGCTGGATGGGACACCTCGCAAGAAAGAGGCGAGTAGGTGTCATGACAAAAAGAAGAAAGAGGCAAGTAAGCTTATATCCTCTGCCAAAAAAGGCACCTCAAAGACGAGACATATAGGAACAGGCCATCAGAAGTTCAGAAAATGAAACTCCATATATTTTTGAGACAAAGACTGTCATAGATCTTTTACCCAAAATTTATCTTTCCCTGTGGGACTCCTCGCATGTCCGCTTCTGATTTAAGTGGGGCTTAGGGTGAGGCTTGTCATACATAAATGTATTGTGATCTCTCTGAGTCAGATCCATTTTTAATTCTAAACATACAAAATGATTTAAGCTTCATAATCTGTATCATCTGGTTCAACGGCATGGTGGATTTTGTACCTGATGAATGCCTAGGACTCTTTGGTGGGAAAGGTGGCAGAGTTTGAATCCCTTTGCTATTTGCTTCCAGCTTTTTGTTATAGCTCTTTTCGACATGAGATCATGCACAGTTCTTATGAGCTAGGAATATAATCTGCCAGTGGTATCTGTGTTTAAAAGGCCATGGATCAGAAAGGGGGCCTTTCTTACAGCAATATCACATGTATTGCAGAAGGCATCTTCGCATTTTACTTCTAGTAAGCCACCCTTGATTTAGTATTTCTAAGCTTCTTGTACATTTCAGATGCCAAGGCACACATGGTTAAGTGGATTGCATTTTGATCAGCCTTCCCTCTAATTGTGATGACTCAGTCTATCTTTGGAGGCCTGACCCCTCCTAAGACATTTGTAGAAATGTATGTATGCTTATGGGTGTGTATGTGGGCATGCGCACGTGACTGTTCATGAACATTGAAATGGGTGGGGTAATGGATTTTGTAGCCTTGGTCCCTCCTGTGCATGATGAGGTTGATGTAAACTTGTTGATGATGTCCTGGGTTGAAAACTGCACTCCTTTTTTGTTGGTTTGTTTGTTTACTTCATGAGTTGGGTATATTCTTAGTTTCACATTGGTACTTGTTATTGGGTCGGTAGTCACTTATTTTTTGGAAATTATAGTTTGCGGTTGTTCCAAGAAAAGGAAACATTGTGGACTGTTTCATGCATAAGGTGATGTGTGTGTCTGTGATATCAGTCTTCAAAAAGTTGACACTGGGCACACAAGGTGTAAAAAAAGGACTCAGTAATCAAAGCTGGTGATGAAGGTCTATGGTGATGTGTTGCTACATCGGTTTCTTTAGATGCTTTCTCAAAGCTTTGGCAAGTCTCACCTGTATCGATCTATATCACTCCCCTATGGAAATGAGAAGCGTCGTTTCTCTATCGTCTTTACAAAGGAGGAAAATCTTTTGTGCTACAATTGACTCATAGATGATGTGTGGACAGAGGCACTGTTGGAGAATGAGGGTCAACTTAACCCTCATATGAAGAGGGCACAGGGGAATGACACCTGTAGAAGAATAGAGGGAATGATAAGGGAAAGAGGAGTTGCCGTATGGGCAGCACATAGGCTGCCATTTGGGCAGCATGCACATATCCTCCTTAGGTTTGATTGAGATACACCTAGAAGGGAAGATCTGTCCATGGGACAGCCTGTGGTCGACCTGACTGGTGAGCCGAGGAGGTGATAAGTTGGTTTCCAAATTCCAAAGGACCCAGAGATTGGCATTGTTAGGTGAAAAATTAGTTAATGGCCACAAGGGGTTTTTTGTAAACCACTTCCGCTATGGAGTTCAGAGGTGGGGTTTCACGGGGGCTTCCAGACATGACTCATTCCAGACCAATCGGGTTGTTGGAGCCTACATTGTGTAATTAAATACGTGTTGGGGGGTAGGATGGTTAGGTTATTGAATGATTAAGATGTAATGTAAATAAGGAAAAAAGGAAGGATCTAGAGGAATGTTCTTTCCCCTCCTTCACCCTTGCTTCCATGGACGTGGTAGTTGGCCGTTGATCTGTAGATTTTTAGTCCTGATGCATATGGTGCAGTGAGCATGGAGGCCTGACGTCATGGTGGGAGAGGGAAGTTCACATCTGGGTGCATATGCTTTGGTCATGCAGGGAGGGGCGATAGCAGGAAGAAGGCAGTTGAAGCATAAAACAAACGAGTCGGCCTGTCAAGGAGGTAATCGTGTGAGTCTATGAGAAATGATGCAAGTAGCAATAGACAAACACTTTTATGCTATCTTCTGAGAAGGATGTAGGCGGCAATTGGAAACAATTTATGCGTTGCTTTGGATACTCACATATGTGCGATGCCTCAATTGATGTGTGCGTTAACGAGGAGTTGAGTGACGTGATGGAAGAGGTGGTCATATTCTGATGGAAGAATTAGAGGAGGACTAGATCTCGTGTGATGAACTGCGACACAATGGCAGCAACGTGATAAATCTGATACTTCGTGCCTTGCTTTGAGGAGCAACATAGGTGAGGAGGGCTGGAATTGTTTTCTCAAGACTTGCTGGTGGAAACGATGAACTACATAGTTGATGAGCAGGAACAAGTGCTACTGATGGCTCCATTTCAAAGCATACCGTGAAGATCTGCCCGAACGGCGGGTTGATCGCAGTGTTTGCGCTGGGCTTATAGTGTCAACACTGGTGGTGGTTGTGTCTTCCCGATTGATGTTCATGATCTGTTTGATTGTTCATCTTGTATGGCAACGCCGATGGCAGGGGTGTGTTTTCTGCTGCGCTTCCTTATTGGTGCTAAGGGAGTGGACGTGAATTGGCGTTGAGCAGAAGTGTTTTGCTGAGGTGAAGTACTGGCCAGCGTCAGTTGAAGCTGTTTGAAGCATTTGGTATTATTAGGGTAAGATGATGGAAAGACTACAGTGAGGATGTGCATTGTGAAGAGTTTGGGATTTGGTTGCTGTTTGCTGGGTGGCAGTTTGCGGCTCACCTTTGATGGAGTTGCCGGGAGGACTCCGGGGGCTATCTGTGTGTCTTCTGTCGTGCATGCATTTCAGAGAAGTCAACCGAGGCAGAATGGACTGATGTCCTGAGTGATTTTCTTGAGAGCAGTGCAC
Source organism: Dipteris shenzhenensis (assembly GCF_047967505.1). NCBI lineage: Eukaryota > Viridiplantae > Streptophyta > Polypodiopsida > Gleicheniales > Dipteridaceae > Dipteris > Dipteris shenzhenensis. The sequence continues at coordinate 33,374,870 of NC_141601.1, read as the reverse complement.
TTATATAGTATAGATCTTTGCCTCTGATAATGAGGGGCTGTTGGGATACCTGATCTATCCCCATCACAATGAAATTTCAAAAGATTACCCGGGCCTCTCGGTCCAGGTGGTAAACTCGTTGAATTCATCAGTGTAGTGCGCGTGCGGCCAAGAACATCTAAGGGCATCACAGACCTGTTATTGCCTCAAACTTCCGTGGCCTAGACGGCCATAGTCCCTCTAAGAAGTTGGCCACGAAGAGGATCCTTCGTGTGACTAGTTAGCAAGCTGAGGTCTCATTCGTTAACCGAATTAACCAGACAAATCACTCCACCAACTAAGAACGGCCATGCACCACCACCCACAGAATCAAGAAGAGCTCTCAATCTGTCAATCCTTGCTATGTCTGGACCTGGTAAGTTTCCCCGTGTTGAGTCAAATTAAGCCGCAGGCTCCACTCCTGGTGGTGCCCTTGAGTGCCTTGGTTGAGCAGTTTAAGCTGCAAGATTCTCCTTCAGTTTTTTGCAGCTGATTGTAGGTTTGAAGCATTAGAAGGGGAGCATGTCTTTCAGGTGGCACTGAGGTTCAGGGAATTGTGGGCAAAGTGTTCGGATGCATTTTTGTTCGGGATGAGGGTGGCTTGGAACATTTAAAAGTAAAGTGTTTCGTGGATGTATTGCTACCACAGTTTCAAAGGTATGTAAGTTGCAGGGAACGTCTGAGTCTAGAAACATTTCCGAAACACCAATTCAATGGATAGGAAACGGCGGGGGTAGGCTGAGTAAAGAGAACTTGTGAAACCATATACCTTTAAGAATTCTGAAGTAATAACAGGCTGTTATTACAGCAACATCCCACACACATATAACATCAGAAATTGTGAAGTAATAAGTAAAGAGAATTTGTGAACTCATATACCTTTAGGAATTCTGAAAGTCATAACGGCCTGTTATTTCATCAACATCCCACACACATACAACTTTAGGAGTGAAGTAATAACAACTAGGAATTCTGAAGTAATAACAGCAATTACAGCAACATCCCACACACAATTACTTGAGGAAATTTGTAGCAATTACAATAACATATCACTAGGAATTCTGAAGTAATAACAGCAATTACAATAACATATCACTAGGAATTCTGAAGTAATAACAGCAATTACAGCAACATCCCACGCACAATTACTTAAGGAAATTTGTAGCAATTACAATAACATATCACTAGGAATTCTGCAGCAATCACAGCAACATCTACACACACAATTGCTTAAGGAAATTTGCAGCAATTAGAACAACATATCACTAGGAATTCTGCAACAATTACAGCAACATATGCAGACACAATATTCCAGCTACATGACATGCTCCATTAATTCCAGCAGTTAAATTAAAAAGTGCACAATGCACTACGCATTACAACATCACTGAAAAATTTGAGATTACATGGAAAGTGCACAGTCTTCCTCTTCCTCCTCATGAAACCGTGCAAGAGCAAATGGCAATCCATTGGCATAGAAGCAGCTCTTTAGAATGGAAGTTAAGGTATGTTTTGTAAAGGGGACTGTGTCTTTTGATGAAGCAGCTCTTTAGAATGGAAGTTATAAATTGTAAACCGGTTTCCCACGCCGATTGTGTTGATGCTATGTTGCCTCCATCTTTGGTAAAGGAGGAAAGGGGGGGTGATGATGTGGTTGTGTGAGAGGAAATGAAGATGGTCAGTGTCCAAGAGGATACTCCAGTTGTGCATGATGGCTCTGAAAAAGGATGTGAGTGAGGATAAGGCTTTCATTGGGGACTTGGTGCTTAGCGAGAGGATGCTCGTTTGCTCTTGGGATTTGTTGATGACTCTGATGATGTGTTTGAGGGTATAACAGCTTGCAGGGATGAGGCAGTAGAGCTTGTTGAGGGATCTTTGGTTATAGATAATGGGCTGGGTTAGTCCGAGAAACTATCTTTGTGGACTGGACCTCAAAGAACATGGCTTATGTGGAGTTGGGCCAACTTCGTGGTAAGTTGTGATGCGTGTTGACAAATGGAGTTGTGGTGTCCTGGCTGGGGGGTGTGTTCGCTGATTGGTTGGATGCTAAGCATGGGAAAATTGAGTTTGAGATATGGGTGCTTGGACTAGACTGGGAAGAGGCTCTTGAGAGTGTTTCCTAGGGAGCAGATGCAGCCGATTCTTGGAGGAGTGGGTTTTGGCTCACATTGGCTTGGAGAGGGGTTGTTGGAAATGAGGGTCAACTCCCCCACACGTAAACCCCCATATGAGAAGAGCATGGGGGAGTGACTCCTGTAGAGAGATAGAAGAGAGAGAGGGGTTGCCCCATCAGCAGCACAGTGGCTGCCATGTGGACAAGATCACATATCCTTCTTACATTCATTTTAGATCCACCCACAAGGGCAGATCTGTCCATGGAACAGCCATGGTGGTGGCCATCCCTTCGACCACACATAGGCCCATATGGTGGGGGGGGTTGCCATGGCACACCCCATTTCGTGGGGCGGATGGTACAGCAGCAGCGCCTGCATGTGGGCAGGCATAGGCCTGCATATGGGCCATTATGGGCCAGGAAGGAGGGACTGGTTGGCCAGTCCTGGCGAGCACAGACTGGGTCTGGGACTGGGTTGACCCACTAGATCTGGTTGGTCAGATCAGTAGCAGGGCAGAAGTGGAACAGTTTGACACTACAGTCCAGCACTGTGTAGGGTTCTATCCAGGCATTAGGAGCAGGTGTTTGGCAGCAGCAGGGTGCAGCAAAGGCACCAGCAAGCAGAGGATATAAGCAGCCCTCAGCAGATGTGAGAACTTATTTCGTGAGCAGAACACAGAAGTGCAAATAGGGTTCTGACATAGGCGATTGGGGGCTCCTCCCTAAGCCACTGAAGACCTTGTTTGGGAGACATGCAGCATAAGGAGAGAGCAGGAGATCGGGCAGTGCTTTGTGCCTTCAGATCCAGCACCCAACAGAGGAGCAATCTTGCTGTCCATGTGGTGTAGGTTGTGAGTGCCATTTGTACGTATCTTTTGGTCCTATCTGTGGACATGTCTATATAGTTTTCAGGTGCTATATCGTGTTGTCTACTTCTAGTCTGTGTGTGAAATTTTCACAAGCTTGTGTGCATACAGAACATCAAGTTCTGGGTGTGATCTTGTGTAGTCAAATATTTTCTGCTGCATTTAGTGGTTTGGGCTTGCCCTGACACGCAAGGCCCTTTCACTGTTAATCTTTAACAGGTACTGCAAACATAAACACTCCAGATCAGAAGAGATATACTGAGGTATGTAGGCAGCATACATGTACATAAAGCTTCACAAAAGGATAATCTGTCACAAAATGACCTAGAGGATGCCATACATGGCCTGGAACACCTCGAGACGTACACCCTCAATCATCACTTCTAGATCTGCCACATGGTCCCCGCTGAGTTTCAGTGGCTGTGAGAGAGTCCCTGAACTCTGGACTGAGATCCCTAACTTGCTACTGAGACATAGGCCTTGGGCCCCTGTTTATAGGTGAGGGGCTGCTGGCCCCCTACCCTTGAACTGGCCAACCTCACAGACCTGCTGCTGGCCCCCCAATAACTGTGGCTGGCCCGTCTGTCGATTGCTGACCTAATGCTTGGGGCTATATAAGCCCCCAGTCCTCCCATTGCAGGCCCTTTGCTGGGCACTTTCCTGCCCCAAACCTTGGCCCTCTCATGCCAGGTCTGCTGTCCTGTTTGTGCAGTCCACGTGGCTCACACTCCAGCATGCTATGCTGTCTTGTGGCAGCTCCTCATGGCCCAAGAGGCAGATTTGGATACTGCCCACATGGCAGCCTATGACGCTTTTAAATATACATATTTTTAAAGTATTCATATTAACTTATGCATGCCCTTCCATCATTTGAGCAAATAATGACGTAAATGGGTGCTTTTGGAAAATGTTATAGACTGTAGGATAAGCATCTCATAAAGTGATTGTGATAAGAAATGCAATTTGCTCAGACTTTCATGTTGCTCATAGAAAAACTTGCAAAAACATGCTAAAAATATACACAATTATTCTACTACTCTTAGCATTTTATAACCCACACATACTAAGCATGGTTTGAACATCTTTAGAAATAGTTAAAATAATTGAGACAATAACATATTTAGCATGGTTTCAAGATATTGAAGCCATATTTAGGTAAAAACGCATCCAAAATGCTCATTTGTAACCGAATTCTTTTTGCAGGTATATTACGTGCAACATATTCTAGACATAAATAATGGGTACACTTTGTTCATCCATAGCTCTCAGCTCTCAATCAACAACTCTAATCATCACACTACTAAAGCCTAAATTTTTCTATTTTTGTGTAGAAAAATGCTATGACAAAAAAACATATTCAATTCACAACTTCAAATCCACATTAATTGGACCTTATACTAACATAACTTCAAAAGGCAACATATAATTTGATAGATTTAGCTAACGTAACTTAGACTAATATATACCTAGATGAATCCAGGAACATTCCCGAACTCATCCTCTAAAAACACACTCACGATAAGATAACAAAGATAGTCACTCATAAGATTGAAAACCATAAACTCCATCACGCATAGCAGGGAATAGCTACTATGACATCCCCACTAACGTCATGAGCGCCCAATAGTAGGTGTAGACCATAGTATAAAGTATGCTCTCACACATACAAATCCATACACCCACACAAACTTGAGCATCCATTTATACGAAGTCTTCGTACTGAGTTTTTGTCGGCACTCCGGAGGTGAATGGCAAACTCAGCCATGACGCTGGAAAATACGACAATCACGAGTTTACAAGAGAATTCCCTGTAGGATCAGAAGAACTTGCTGCCACTTAGATTGTTTGGATTGCCAAAAAGCTCAAAGGAAATCTTGAACCTTGTTTTCAATGCACAACTCCTTATCCCGCCTTGCAAACTCTTGAGCCAACTAAATAAAACACGCCACGGCTTAGAAACTCTTGAGACAACAAAATAAAACATGCCTTACAAGCACCTCCCTTCTTGGAGATGGGCAAAATTTGAAATTTGTTTTTGTTTTTTTTCGTGAATTGTTTATTGGTCCACGTGCCTGGTTTTTGTTTTTAATGATTGATTGAGGGCATGTGATCTCCACCTATTCCTCCCTCTTTCTCTCTTTTAATTTCAAGGCCCGCCCCCCCACCCTCTCTCTCTCTCTCTCTCTCTCTCTCTCCTGCACATCCAAGTCGTCTCTCTCTCTCTCTCCCTCATTTCCAAGCGAGCCCTTTGATGGAGGAGATCCTTACGAACACATATGTAGTCTTCAAATATGCACTATTGTAGGCTTGTAGAAGCCACGATTGGGAGCACAGCAACCTTACAAGTTACAAAGCAAATAATCAATTGCACCTGTCGATTGCTCTTACAGTAACGGCCTCTCTCTTGCTATCAACAGTGAACACCTAAAACTCACTCCACGCTAGGATCATTCGTGACTGTGAGTTATTGTCCACTCCAGGATCTGAGGAGATCCTCCACTCTCTAGTTAGGCACCAACGAGCTAATCTGTTAAGACCTGCCCAACAAGTGCACAAATGCCTTCTTGGAAGTTAAGGATGGTCTTGGAGGAAAAAGATAAGGATGGAAATGGAAGATAAGGATGGTCTTGGAGGAAAAAGATTTCGGGGAGATCGTCACTGGGGAAGCGCTCGATCCCAACACTCTTCCCTTAGCGCAACCATCCTCAGAACTTGGAAGCGCATCCTCCACTCCTGCTGGCATCCCGACGCCTCAGGCCGCCACCGGACCCGTGCAAGCTTCCACTAGTCCAGAGGAAGCCGTGCCTACACTCCCTACCCTTCGTCGTACAACTTACGAAGAACGCAATGTAGGAAGCATCCTGACCCTTCAACGCACTCTCCATCAAACTAAAGGAGGGAGATGCAATGACACCTCACCTCGAAGAGATCAAGAATGTTGCTGATCATGCCCTCAAAGCAGCTGGAGCTCCTGTCCCTCCGACCCAATTGGCGTTCACCATTCTGAACGGCATGCCCACCTCATTGGATCCCATGATCATGACGATTGAGGGACGAGCTGATGAAATAGCAGTTCCTTTCGTCAGTACACGTCGTCGCGAGCTGGTTCCTTTCGTCAGTACACGGCTGAGACGGCTCTTTCAAGAAGAAGGACGCATTTAAGAAGGCCACCCTGCCCGCTGTCAAGATCAACCATGGGGAACGCTCATTATTCATACAATGCAAAGAAGGCTAGCCGAGATGCCAAGCCAAAATCTGACCCGATTGGTTACTACTGCAGCGACTGCGGGCATTATGCCAATTTCCGAAGACTGTCCGAAGCGAGCCGTGATCAGATGCGAGCACACGTCGCTCACGTCACTGAAGAGGTACCACCAAAGCCCTTGAGGCTTGGCGGCGCCGGCAGTGCTCACGAAAAACCGCAGGTTGAATTGAGAAATCCCGATTAGTAAAAAGAACGAGTACCGAACCCGTGCTTTGCACAGGCAAAGATGCATGCATGTCAAGGTGCATCTTTGATTCTTAAATTTTGGCTAAATGGCTCGAGACCTTCCACATCCTCCTTTCATTCCATTAACCTTCCATCTCCTCCTTCCTCCCTCCTCCTTCCTCCCCACCTTGACCTTCCATCTACTCCGTTCCATTCCATTGAGACCTTCTATTTCCTCCTTTCCCCCTAAAGCTGCCTCTTGTCTTTCCACCTCCTTCCCAAAGCCTACCTCTTGTCTTTCCAGAGCTCCTTCTTTGTGACACATGGCAAGCCCTTCTCCTCCAAGCTGCCATGTGTCCTCTCCTTTTTTTTTGTGTCTGGGGTTAATAGGTTAAAGATGGTATGCCTTTTTGGCCTGCCCCAAGGGAGAAGGGTATAGTGACCAAGGTGTGTTCCATGAAAGCCAAAATTCAGAGATTTCTTTTTGTGAAAGTCTAAATTTTATGATTGGTCCACCTCCCCACTTTCTATTTCTTTCCCTTGGAATCCTCCACCTTTTTCTCCACTTTCTATTTCTTTCCCTTGGAATCCTCCATCTCTCTCCTTTCTTTATCTATTGTGTCTTCCTACACACTTTTTCGCTTTTTTGCCTGCCCGAGGAGGAAAGGTTATAGTAATCGGTCTGCAATGTCAAAGATGATAAATTTTCTATCTGGGGCTGGCCGGGTGGCAGAATTTGACGGGTGGTGGATTTTCTTTGTTGACTCGTGCAAACGGGTGATTGGCTGTCCACCGCTACTATTTTTGTCCCCATTTTTGTCCCCCTTTCTCTCTCTCTCTCTCTCTCTCTTCTTCTTCTTCTTGCTTGCTATTTGTGTCCCCATTTTTTTCTTCCCCCCCCCCTCTCTCTCTTCTTCTTCTTCTTCTTCGTTATCTTCTCTCTCTTAGCTTCTAAGGCAGGCCTTTTGAATGTATTCAACTTGTTAATCTTGGGCAAGCCTTATGAATGATTAAATATCATTCACCTTGTTTTAGACAAGACCTTTATTTAAAGGCACATATGAAAATAAACCTTAAGTAAAAGGTTGGGGCATAACTAGTCTTTCAAATAAGGGGTAGCTTTGCAAAGTGCCTTTATTAAATTATATATATATATATATATATATATATAATAAAATATAGAATTTATATAAGATGTATTATTAGCTTAGAGCTATAATCTATTTACAAATTAGCCATGGTCGAATCATGAATGATCAATCCTCACGTTTGTAGGTATAGTCACAAGTTACAACTCACATCCTCATTAATTTTACACCTACCATACTCAGATTTCTCTGGCCTCCCTCCCGAGTCCCGCGTTTTGAAATTTCCTCCCTCACAACTTTTGAACAGTGGTCACTCTAAGTTGTGCAATCTGCCATCGCCCAAGCTTGAAAGTTCATCTTGTCAGAATCAGGATCATTCAAAATGCAAGCGAGCAAGTGAATAGACAAGCAGCAGGACAACCAAGAGACAGACACCGAGATTTTGAGGGAAGGTAGGCGAAAATCCATCGCAAGAAAACATTCAACAAAGGGATTCTGGATTCGTCTCTCCAATGCCCGCTTTGTCCCTACTATCGTGGGGTTTGGATGAACCGGTAGAGACTTTCGATGTCTCTTAAGGAGTCGGGACTGTGGAGGATATGAGTCAAGAAGAGGTATGAACCTTGAGCCTTTCATGGTCGATTCACGTCTGCTATGATCGCTTATCCTAAACGATGTGGAGTTTTTTGAGATGTGGGCTTTTTTGGTTACAACCCATCGCCTTTCTTAGCTGCTTTCTCCATATTTAGGATAGCTCACCCTTTCTCCCGTGCGGCTTGCTTCTTGCTCTCCTTTAGCTTGCTCAATTGCATTCCCTGCATCATTTCTTTTGGCGCATCCCTCCTCGCAGACTTCATTGTAAGTGGATGCGAGTTGCATAGAGGATGCCTGCAAGCAAGGCGTGGGTTTTCATGGTGCTTCAAGAAACAAAACGAAATGACAAAGTTGTATCTCTCTCCATCTCCCCTGCTCCTTGCATCTTCTCCCATCTCTTCATTTTTCCAAACTCATACCCTAGGAGTGTCGTGATTATTGAGCAAATAGTAAAGGAGCATCGCTTGGATTCGCCACAATAGTCTTGTGGCCCGTGGGCATGGAAATGCTACAACGCAATTGCTTGGCGATCAGACAAGAGCTTGCAATGTAGATCTACATAGTACGTTTGATTTTGCTTAAAACTAGCTCCTTGAGTGACCAGTCGATCACTTCAACTAAGCTCCTTTAATTAAGCAATCTAAGATCCACTGGCATCTGCCAATCTGAGAGAACTGCCAATTAAAGAAATGGGAGCAGAGTCAATAGGACCGTCAAATTCACCATCAAAGATATGAGGCACATCATTGCACAAGAGAAGACACACATTGCAATGATGATCGCCACGCTGCAACGAGGGAACATCGCTTGGAGAGCACCAAGATAGGATTGCCGACAAAGAAACGTTGTGAGTAGCATTTTAGGGGTAGGACTTTGAATGTGTCATCATTGTAGCAGAAGGTAGTAGAAGGTAGCAGAATGTTGATTAGAGTAAAGATCCCTATCAATGCCGCTAGTGGAGGTGCTGTCAACATTTCTGCTCGCACTAATAAATCCGAGCAAAGTTGGGCTTGCAGTTATTAGCTATAGGAGAGCTTTCAATGCTTTTGTAGTGATGCATGCTCAAAGCACCATACTCTTACACGCCCTATTCTATGCAAATTCGAAGCTCAAATGAAGATTGTAAATGTACTTTTCATCTTCTTGTCCGATTAATCTTGTTTTCATCATTGTCACCCATGTTTTATGCTTGCGTGTGTTTGAGATGCCATCATCATGGTCATTTTCTAGATTTTGCTTCTCTCTGTGATCAGAATGTTACTTCTAACATCCGCAACATTAGAGGAAAAAGTGTTCTGGGTTTTATGCACCAAGCCATCATCTGGAATTGGAACATTACGCCCAAGCTCTCGGGTTCTGCTTTTTGGTATACAATATGGAGCCTCGTTTAAATAAATTTATGAATTGGTTGGAATTGCATTTTCTTTATGTTGTTCTTGATATCTTTTGATTACAAGCTTCTACATTTCAAGATTGGATCCTATCAAATTGTTGCTCCTTCGAGAAATATGAAAATTGGGATTTTTTGATTACTTGGATTACATTAATTGCAGGGGCACTAAGCTGCAAGGAGGTTGCATAGATAGCAGTGGCACTCCAAGGGATTTATTGTATATCCAAATGAACTTTCGATCAAGTATTAGGAGTAGTTACTTTCATGCTTTGTAGAAGAGAATACTTCCAATTTCATTTCCTTGTTGCCTCCATGCTTTTGGGTCTACTGATTTCTTATAATAATACTAGATAATGAAGAGATGCATTGCTTTTTATTACTACATTGTGATCATATTTTGGTCTCTTTGAGGCCTTGGGCATATGCATGCCGCAAGGACGTTTATACTAGAAAATTGGATCTTTGAAATCAAATAGGCCTATTGCAAGTGAATATAGTGTAAATTTGTCTTTTTATTATACCTATGATGCTTTTTACATGCTTTGAAAATTTTAAAGGAAATGCCATCTTATTAGTTTATTAAGAATTGGAATTTAGAAAGCTAAAAGTCTATGAAGAGAGAAGTAGCTTTTAGGAAAAGAACTTGATTATATTTTTTGTTGACTAGCCTCTAGAGAGATGCCTCCTCGACAAAGAACCTTATTCAACTTGCCTCGCTTTACCAAGCAAGACCCACTCTCTAAGGCTCTAAGAAGTGGCAGAAGTCTAGAGGTAGAATCTTGCAGGAAGTTGAGGAAGAGGAAATTTCAGTTGAGGTAGATTTAAATGCTTTAGAGCTATAGAAAGACTTGGAGATGGAGCAACGTAGGCAAGCTTGGACTGAGGAATGGCCAGCCGCATTTGAGTGGGCATATTTTGATAACTCTATTGCCACAATGTTCTGCAAATATTGTAAAAATGACATTCGCTCAAAAAGCGAATGTGGAAAAGCAGGCTCTAGTAACACACAACATAGTGCTCTAACAAAGCATGCGAGAAGTAGAGCCCATGAAGATGTTAAATATATGTACAGACCCAAGAGAATCTTACTTGAGGATAGGATGAACAGGTCTAGAGAGGCAACAGATCAAGCTACACTCACTCTTTTTGCAAAAGCTTATCATGTTGCCAAAGATTATCTTTCTTTTACGAAATACCCTGATGTTTTACAGCTTTTATCATATTGCAAGTGTCCACATATCACACATGATTTGTATCATAGTGATAAAGCTTGTGCAATGTTTGTTAATTGCATAAGTGAGGCATTATTACAGCAAATTCTACAAAGGATGAAGGCCTCTCAGTACTTCAGTCTCATGATGGATGAGTCCATTGACATTGGTCTTACTCCATCAGATTGTGTATGCATTGTTTATAGAGGACTTTCAACCTGTAACGGTCTTTTAGGATTGCTAGAAATTCAAGGTGGTACTGGAAGTCACTTGTATGAATCTTGTCGTTTCTTCTTATCACAACTAAATCTTGATATTAACAACATGGTGTGTTTGGGTACTGAAGGGGCTGCAGCCATGATCGGACATGTAAATGGGCAAGTTGGCCATATGAAACGAGCAAGCCCTTACATGACATCAATTCATTGTATTGCTCATAGGACAAGCCTTTGCTTGGTTGATGCAGTAAAGCAATAAGCGTGTGCACAAGAAACCTACCAGTCCGCTCTCTATGCTACACATGCCAACAACCCACATATACCAACAACCAACCCTCTCTCCTTTTGCACAAGTCTTGCTAGCCCTTTCTCTATGCTACATATGCCAAGAGTTAGCCCTCTCTCTTGTTGCATATGTCTTGTCAATCCTTTCTCTATGCTATGTATGCCAACAGCCAACCCTCTCTCTTTTGGGGATACGTCTTGCAAGTCCTCTCGATGTGTTACATATGCCAACAATCAGCCCTCCCTTGATGCATCAACACTAGTAGCAGTAGCAACAACAAGCAATGCAACATGAGCAACGACTATTTTAGCAACGAATACTGAAAGACCAAGAACAATTTAAACAACATATGCAACAACATCAATTCCAGCATCAGCAGCAACAGAAGTAGCAACAGAATTCTCATCTTATGCAAGTACAACAAACTCAGCTTCAGATGATGCCTGACACTTTAGCTGACATTAAAGTGGTGAAGCAAGCTGCAGTTATGAAGCAACCGTTGTTTCATCAACAACATCCCATCAATCCCTGAACATGTTTCAACAAGTGCAGCAACAGAAGTCTCCAACCTCACCACAAATGCCACCACTGATGTCACCTCAGAGTGATTTGCAAAGTATTGGCACCTCGTCTCTTTAGATTCCTAAAATTGGAACTCCTCTACAAGCTACTCAAGGAGAGGTTGTAAAACTCATAACAGAGGGATCTGTGGGCAACGATCAACCAAGGTCAACAATAATATAATGGCCTGAAGTAGTCATCAACGGATAAACATGATAAAAGAAAAGGCTGTAATGTTTTGGAAATAGCTTTTTGGCATGTAGCTTGTTTAAACAACTATTTTAGAATGTAAGAAGAAAACTTTTTAGCAAGCTTTAACTTGTTTTGGTCATATGTAGTTTAAGTATTTTTATGATGCGTCTTATTTAGAATGTCACTCTAGACATTGCTCTTGTAATGTAAAGCTTGTGTTTATTTCAATAGGATAGGACTAGATGTGAGTATATGAAGCATGACTGTGGAGGACACATGAGGGATAGCTATGGAGCCTGGGCATATGCAAAATAGAGAGAGGGTTCCCTTTGGGCATAAGGCAACATGGACATAGAGCCAGAGATGGCATAAATGTCTATTGAAGCAAAAGCTATGGCAAAACGAATCCATAGTAGAGTCTTCCTATACATGTTGAAAGAGAGGAGCTACACACAAAAAACAGTGTAATATAAGTGCATATTGACAATTGAACTTACCAAACTAGCATGATAAAGTATGAATTGAACATTAGGCAATTTACCATGTTGCCTTGTAAGGCTCCCCCACAAGCGTATGATGCTTAGAAAATTTTTATAAAAAACAACTGGTTGAAAGACACGCAGTTTTCAACTTAAGCTATAAAACATGATTAGCATTTTTATACTTAGCAAAAAATATCACCACATGATGAACTATAAACTGAAATTATATCAGAGAATTCACCTCTTGACTTGTAAGGCTTGTATGGCATCGACTATAGTTACTAAAATTCTATCTCCATGGTAAGCATATGATACTTAGAAAGCTTTTATAGAGAAAAAGAGAGTTCATCAAAACAATTCTGCAAAATCAAATGACATTAGATGCTAAAAGACATGCATTTTCCAACTTAAGCTATAAAACATGATTAGCTTCTTATATTAACAGAAAATATTACCATTCAATATCTTCAAAATAGGCATATTAAGTAAGAGCATGTGAACTTATCTATCGAATATATATATATATAGCCATGGTTGCTATAATATATACGGTATACCATACTGCCATCGTAACAAGTGTAGCATATTCTTGTAAAAAATAGCTTGAATGCAAACATCAGAAGTTAGAAGATACATAAGTAAAAATTTATTCACGACAAACTATAGAGTACAACATTAAAATGTTCACTATTTACATAAAAGACAGCCTTTTAAAACAAAACTTACTATTGTCATGGAAAAAGCTTTAGTCTCATTGAATTCCTTCAAGCCTACATGTAAACAAATGAGGTTAGTCTAAAATAAGGCAACTCTTTCTAGATATTTGCCAATGACTAATTTAAAATTTTGAGAAGGATACCTTGTGCGCTCACCATATATATGGCGACTGGTTCTAGCACTACTTCTCCATAAACCAATGGCTGTACTGAAGTCATAATCAAGAAGAGAAGGGCCCTCGTAATCCACCTCAATCATTGGATCATCTCTCTATCCAACGGCTCACGAGAAGCGCACAATTTCAGCCATTAGATCTAAAACTAGATCCAAGCGTCCACAAAAGGCAGCGAGTCTGATTGCATTCCATGTTGCGTGATGCGGTTTACTTGCCAACCTGCTCCAATCATGACCATGCAATGCAAAAGACATCAACGGCTCACGCAAAGCATCTCATTTGGACCGTAGATCAAAATCTCTTCATCGAATAAACACCATGACTATCGCCGCCAAAACAACAAATCCACAAATGACACGTGTTTACTGCCACCTTCCACATCCATTGATGGTCGAAAATCAGCCCCGGTCATCGATTTGCGGTCGAAAACCGAGGCAACCAACTTTCAGCCTACGGCCGATCGTTGGGTTGCCCGGTTTCCTCCCCCTATACAATAACGGAGTCCTGCACGCTCCCCAACTTGCAAAAAATTTAATCTCCGTGAGAATTCTTGACCAACGTGGCCTCGAAATCTGTTTTCGTCAAGGGCCGAGGTCGCTCGAACTTTAATCTACACCATTAGATTAAAGTACGTTCTTGATAAAAAATAAAGTTAAAAACCTACGTGACCTGACAAACCAAAACCAGACACCTCAACATTCCACACAACTAAAAATGACAATAGACAAAATTACCAAAAACATGTGTCAAAAATTACCAAGATAAAACACAATAAAAGTAAAATTAACTGAACATCATAAACCGGTAAACCAAATGCATTTCAAAAACCGGTAACCGGATGCATATAACATATTTACATTTATAACTAAATGGTCATAACAAAAAGTTGTGATAACCCGACGGAACATGATTCCATCCAAAACTCCTACACATTAGAACCAGAACTAGAACCTCCAACAAATTTTGTCAAAATTTTCTGAGAACAAGATGAACTTGGAAACCCACCACCATCACCACCGTAGAAATTGAAAACGCACAATTCGAGAATGACCCTGCAACATTCAGGCCGTCACGTCGTACCATCTACCACACACTCCGCCAAAGATTTCAGAAACCCTTCATCCTCCTGAAGCACGGCACCAAAATCCGTAACATATTTGGAACTCCGATGACAATCAACTCCAACAGCAGAACCAGTACCAACTCCCCCAATTGCAAAACCAGATGCCACACTAAATCCCACACCAAAAAACTCCGAACGAATACCAGACAGACAACCACGAACAGACATGAAATCTCCACAAAAAGCCAGAGCAGAACTTGCACCAAATCCCCGACTAAAAGAAGCATCTCCATGAACAGGTCCACATAATCCACCAAAAGAGACTAAATCTCCACCAAACAAAGCACCTACAGTTGCAGTAAAACCCTGCGCATACGAACAAAGATAAAGACTACCAGAAATTAGAGCACGAAAACCCACGCCAGCATTCCACCGCAAATTTTCACCCAAAGAACCTGTAATAGAAGGCTTCTCAGAAACACACATAGCAGGATAACCAAATTCTAAATCAAAACCACCTCCAATAGGAACACCCAAAGATCCACCACCATCTGCTAGGAAAACTTTCTCCACAAATGAGCAAGAAATACCTCCAGCAGAAGACTCTGAAGAACACACATCACTAGATCCAGAAGATAAACCAGCAAAACTAAAGCTGAAGCTGAAATAGACACAACATCCACTTGAAGCAGCATAACCTTCAGAACACTCTGAACGAACATCATCCCACATTCTTCAACTCCCATCTTCATTATAAGGATGCGAAACGATAGATTGACATGTGGCAATTCTCAAACTCCCACTAGCATCATATTTTTGAAGACTACTAATGCACTTATGCTAGTGAAGAGTATAGCCACATCACTTGGAACTCCACCAGCCAGAGACAATCTTGTAACAACAGTCAAATGCAAACTCTTGTTGGTAAACTTGCCAGAAGACCCATCGATAGCAGTATCCACCATAGTCGAGACCAAACCTTTCAGCGTACGATGTATCCACCATAGTCGAGACCAAACCTTTCAGCATCTTCTCACCCACTCTATTGTGATTATACCACACCTGCAAGCAACAAACTACACAAAGAAAATCAACAAAAACAAAATACACAACCAAGAAAATACTTACAACTGTGTGAGGACTATCGATAGGCTGAAGAAACATGTACAACAAGTTATCATCTCCAGGCACAATCGGAGACCTATGTCTACACAGCCGCCGATCGTAAATGAACACCATGTCAAATTCATAAGACTTTATAGGTTTACATAAATGTTCAACAGTATAGCTCTTTAGATTCAGCTTATGATTCTTTGACAACCTCTCATTAAACCTACAAAACTAAACACAAACAAAGGAATCGTTGTCTCGAACAAGCTGAGCACACTACACTCCATGCAGCTTAGAACCACTTCGTAACTCAATGGTCTTTGGGTGAAATGGCATGTGCAAAATCTCATATTGGTATATAGGAGATTGATTGAACAGACTGTGTTGTTTATGGTACCACACAAGAAGTGGAACCTAAGGATGAGTCCCAGGTGGTGGGCAGCTAGATTCCATGATATCTTGAAGAAATGTAGGGTAGGTCATGCCAGCTTTCTATTGTAGAAGGCGTTGCATCTTTGGTTGCCAATAACGGCAGGTAAGCTATCAAGATGGGTGGGAATCAATCCAATCTGTCCTTTTTGTGGGGGAATAGTTTAGGAGGTCAAGCATCTGTTATGGACCTTGTTCAAGCTGTGTGAGCTCTATAGAGGCTACAGTATGGAAAAGATGTCTCGCTTTTATATCAAAGGTAGATGGCAAATGGAATTCATGGGGAGGTCTTGGTTTCACCTTCAACACTTGCATCCTGTTGGCCCTATGTCAGGGTGGCCTTACATTTAGCAGTGTGGAGTTCCGTAATCAAGTGGTATTCTATCAGTCAATTGGGTTTGGAGCCAAAGAGCAGGTGGAAGTGAGCACAGAGATCACTCAGAACCATAACTTCATCTCTCAATCCCATGACCTGCGACTTCCTTGTATCGTGCAACCCATCTCTCCACACTCCAATTCATAGCTACGCCCAAAGCCACTAGCTCCTTTTAAAAATAGGATTCTTCAAAAAACTAAATGGAACTTTATCGATGCCCATTCGAGCGATCCTACATTTCTACTAGTGCCTCAAAATCCGATCGAAAGCGTTAAACAAAGCCATGATTGTACCAGGCACATAGAAGCTCCCATACAATAAACTTCTTAAGCATCCCATCAAACACACACAGATCAAGATCCTCAATCGAGATAGATGTATCAATACAATTTGACATATGCCACAAATCAAAATGCCTCCTAGCCCACGTCTCCTTCTCTTTACTTCCCCTTGCACATTCCTCAATCTGTCTCTCAACATCACAATCCAAACGAAAAGATGCAACAGAACTACGAACGCTCCTTCCACCTCAACCTGATCTGCCTCGACCACATCTTCCACCTCGAGATACACCACGACCACACACTCCAGTACTTGCATGCAACAAAAAACGAATCAAACAACAAAAACACTCTGCAAACTAACAAAACATATGAAAAAAGACACCAGACCAACCTCCAATGTCGCGAGAATCCTCCGATACGTTAGAATCAGCAATCGCAAAACCATACCCGCAACCAACAACACCTCCAGGCTCAACCTGCACAACTTTAGAACCAACCAACTCTCCAGAAGCTCTCAAACCAGAACCAGTGTTCTCAATAGCATCACAGCAAGCAGAAGCATCCTACAATGCCACACATCTCCTGCATCAACCCAAGAGAGAATGAAGGACCTTCCGCCATCCAAGCAGACTCAGTATACACTCAATGAGCAAACCCCATACCACGAGCATACACTCAACAAGCAAACCACGTAGCATCCAAAACCAACGGACCATCGACCCGCATGCAACGGACCACATTAGCAAATGATAACAAATAACATGCATATTCAAATGCCACTGGCATGCGTCAACACCCATTGACAACTGCCAGTCCGCCAACTCTCACACACATGTTTCACTAGCTCCCTTTGCCCTTGATGGTCGGGAAAGTACTCTAGTCGCCCTTTCTCGATCGGGGAGCTACCCAAAAAGTGGCTCGCAACCTTCCAGCTGCTCACCACATTCCCATGGCTTCCCTCGCGGGAAAGTGCTCCCGAAGCACTTTCCCTCCAACCATGGCAGACGCTGCATAGTGCACACTGCTACACTCCCAAAGCCATCTACTCTAGTGGTACCCACACTGGTGGCTCTCTACCAACTTGATGCCACCACCGACTATCCCTCTGCCACACCGCAAGAAATGGTAGCAGTTGCCAAGGCTCAGCAATCGCCATGACCAGTTTTGGCACAGTAGATCTGGTCACCTCGGCAATAAAAAACTAGAAACCATGGCCAAACATGTGCTTGTTGATGGATTCAAGATCATTTGACTATCTATCAACGACCTATTTCCATGCACCAATGAACGTGCCATCTTGATTCCCCTCAGTGCCACTAGTGGCCGTGGGGTTGCCAAACCGCCATCGACTTTAGAAGTTCACGTGCCATTTTTCAAAAAAGGTGGTTTGCTATCTTTCCATGTGCATGCAACTTGTCTTGACGCTTTTCCTCCACCGTAATGTTGTTTCTACCTCCTCCATCGCTTCCTATGTCTCCACTGCTTGCATCCAACAATTTTGTCTATAAGCCTTCCCCTCTGCCATCGCTCTCCCAGGCATCACCATTCCACTCCCCTCCATTGCCGGAGCTCTCTACTAGTAGCAGTCCACTCCACTCCATCACCATCGCTCGCAACCAGCAGCAGTCCACTCCTTCCATCGCCATTCCACACCCTTCGACCATAGCCATCTCTTGTCAATCAGGCCATGCTCGTCATTTACATGCTAGAAAATATGTGAAATGAGAACATACTGTTGAGAGACCATGCTCAACATCTTGTGATTATATGTGCATAGCACTAACCCAATAGAGTGCTATAAAGGAAAGGGTTAGATGCCCTAACCCAAACCCTAAATGGGTTTGTATATATTCTACATTTTCAACTAAATCTAGTGTACAATTAGTCATTTGTGGTGTGCTTTGTAGCTCTGCCCTCTCTCCTCATCCCCACTCTTCTCCTCTTTCCTCTTCATATTTTGTCATGGTATCAAAGCATGGTTGTCCCTTCTACCGAGGCACCATCCTTGTGAGAGTGTGATTGAGTGATTGGGAGATTGGAAGTTCTTGAGTTCATTACATTGTCTTCCGTAGAGAGAAGATGTTCATCCATTTTGAGAGAATTCCATCCATTCTCTTTTCTTGGAAGATTCCTATTTTATGTGCAATGATGAATACAAAACCTTTGACATGCACTAGTTTGGAAAACTCTCCCTCAAGATATGGAAAGTTTTTCATTTTATGCATGTAGATGTTTGCAATGATTATAAAACCTTTGACATGTATTGTGTAGTAGTTTATTTATTCTATTAAGAAAATTAGTCTCTAGAGAACACGTATAGGTTCAAAATAGTGAAAAAAGTCTAAGTTAATGAATGGCAAGATCTTTAATAAGTTCCAACGTGGTCCAAATACTCAATATTGTTGCCCATTCAACTTGATTGTGAGAGAGCACATACCCAAAACAAATAATTATAGGTGAACAAATTATCAAGTAAAGTACCAACACACCATCAAGAGACATTGATGATGTAACCAATTAAAGTCCATACTTCCTTTCTTGTAGACTTCATGTAGAAATGAAAATTATAGACAAATGCTTACATTTACATACATATTATGCATACAATATGCAAGATGAAGAGAGTTTCTTCAACTTGCTACTTTTGGCTAATAACTTTTTTCGAAGGAGCAAAAGCACGGCATTTTTTAAAATCCATCAGGAAATGTGCATATAGACGATGGCAATATTGAAAGAAATTGTAATACTACTAGTTCCTTGAGAACAAATGCCATGGCAGCAAAAGATTACAGAAAAGGCTTGACAAGCTTGTCATATTAATGAGGGGAAAGAAGATCCAAAACAAAGACTACAATAGTACAAATAAGTTTTCTTTACAACTTTTGTTAAAGCATGATATGGGATTAAATTTTGTGACAATTAAATTTCTTTAATATATCTTGTATTGAGATATGATGAAATTATGAAATTTATTGAATCTAGCACTTGTCATAACTAGATGAGATAGTGTCACAAGTAAAAAGCTGATGGGCAACGAACTCACAATGTGAAATCCAATGGCAAATTGAACCCATGGATCGTAAAAGGAGCACATTAGGATGAAATCAATGGCAAGTGAAATCCTAAATCATGATTGAGGGGGCCCATTAGAAAGTGTACAATCATGAGAATGCATGAGGTGCAAGAAAAGGAAGAGGATGGAATCTCACCCAAGGATGACTTTGATCACGTGGAGAGTGTTGCAATGTCACATATGTCAAAAGAGTCTTAGAAGGATCCAATTAAACCATCAAAAAGTTGAGATTGATTGTCATTTGCATAATATTGAGTCAACTCACATTGTTCATGTTGAAAAGTTCCTAGCATGTGAATTCTCTTTGCACTATGTTGATCAAGGCTTGGAATGAAGTTGAAGATTGATAGTATTCCCAAGGATAAGAAAAAGAATGCAAATTGAGGTGCAAATAAGAAGGAAGAGAATTGAAGGGAGGACAAAGGAAAGTGAAAATCAAGGAGATCAATGCAATCAGTCTCACTGATAATAGTGACAATGACATTCTCTTCATGTCTACTCTACCTGTAGAGTTGCTTACCACTTCACATGATGAATATTCCCAGGATTGGATTTTGGAGTCTGATGCTTCATTCCATTTTACTCTCCAAAGGGAATGGTTATCCACTTATAACAGTGGAAAGACATGTTGTGTGCATCTTGGAAATAACTATGCATGTGACATAGTGGGAGCAGGTGACATAAAGTTTTCTTTGGCAAATGGGTCCGGATATGTTTTGAAAAATGTGAGACATGTGCCTAAGTTGACCAAAAGTCTCGTTCTAGTGGGTTAGCTAGATGATTCTGGTTTTCAGACCACCTTTGGCTTTCAGAGCTAGAAAATTCAAGAGGGCTCTATAGTTTCGACAAGAGGTGCCAAGTGTGGGACATTGTATCCCTTACATGTATCACGGGTGTCTAATCATGTTGTTGCAATAACCGAGCGACCAAGTACTTCTTTGTGGCATTGCCGGTTGGGGCACATGAGCCAGAATGGAATGAAACTCTTATGCCATTTGGGTTTGTACTGCGTTTGAGTTTTCTTAATTTTGAATTTTGTGAGCACTGTCTCTATGGGAAGTAGATGAAATCAGCCCATAAAAAAAGGGGAAATACAGAGCTTGAAGGACTTGATTTGGTGCATTCAGATGTATGTGGTCCCATGCCTACACGGTCATTAGCTAGGCCTGAATACTATGTGACATTCATTGATGATGCAACTAGGAAAGTGTGGGCTTATGCTATATCTTGGAAGAGCGCATCATATAGTGACATGTACTTAACACCATTGTTTGAAGCTAGCCAACTACCATGGACAGACTTTGCTAAATTAGTTCTTGGAATAAGATATATTTCATCTTTATCCATACCCTGTAGAAGATATTTTGTAGTTAGTATCACACCATCAAAGATAGTATCTTCTATCTTGGTTTAATGTCGCAAACGTCATTCATATTGAAATATCCAATGCAAAGAGTAAGGCAATACTTACCTTAAGCATATATTCACTCCAACGAGAAACCCTTCCATGCCACCAAGCCAACCATGTTTCTATGATCCTCACTCTTTCCTTCAGCACATGACCCTCATTTAACCATGAGCATAAAGACTTGATTTCCACCTTGGCACTTGATTTTGAAGGAGCGTTTTTAGAATGTCGGCATCTCATCTTGAATTCTTGTTGATCATGAGATGGCACACACTTCTTAGAATGCTTCTCTAGATTATCCTCCCAATCCACAAGCAAGACCTTTCCTTAGTTTCCATCACATTATCTGGACTACCATTGAAAACAGTCCTTACTGCCCTCTAGTTTGCTTGTGCTTCATCACCCAAGAAGCCCTTAAACTCTACCATGCCATATCCTTCTCTTTCCATGACTTTATTAAGGAGAGTCCAAAAAAGCACTTGAGCATCAGTATCCTCAACTTTAAAATCACATGTAGCTATGGTTTCAAGTTCCTGAGTAAATGGATTGTAAACATGACATGCCATTGTTTCCTAATCATGAATCCTTTTCACAAAATCAAAACAAACCCAACAACCCTCAAGCTCCCCCCCAGGGTGCATCTTGTTCACCAAATCAACACTTGAACCTAGACCTTGGGTTGACATCTTAAACACATGACACCTACTGAAAGATGAAAAAGTTAACTGCCCTGGGAACACAAGGCTTTGGAAGTAATCATGCTTGCTCTTTACCTTTAACTGCAAAATTTTGTCAAAGCTAGTTTAAATGCCTCCACCTTCATGCAATGCATCCTTCTTCCACTTATATATCCTAAACAAAAAACTCACTCTACTTAGGAAACATAGCCCTTTGGAGTCAAACCACAAGCATGATTGAGAGAAAGTGTTTTACCTCTTTGTGTCCAACAATGGAGAAACCTTTGTCAATAAGGCATCAAGTTCCAACTCACTCATTCTTTCAATACTAGGCACATCATTGTTAAGAATGAGTGCCTCAAGTCTAATATCTTTGGCCATTATTTTATGGATATATTTAGGACTCATTTGACCAACACTTTTCACAAAAGTAGTAATCTTGGCTTTCTTTCTAGATGTGCCCTCTGCGACAGCATGTAAATAACATCCAATATGAATTATGCATCTTGTAACCTTTCTTCCATCTATGTCATTCAGGTAACACATATACATTTTACATGGGCAAGATGCTATGCATTATGTATTTTTTCCACGATTGTAACATTTCAAAGTTCCCAATTCTTCTATACCTTGGCCATCACCAACCACTTTATAAAGTCGACCCTTCCATTGACAATCATTTTCTATGCTAGATCGAATAAAAAATGGACAAAGCTTGTTGTTGCACACCAAATGGACCCCACACCTCCTTAATCTCACAACACCATTAAATCCCTAAATATTAGTTGTCACCTCTTCACTCTAAACATGGCCATTAAATTTTAGCTCCATTCCTTTTGTCCTCACATCTGCATATGCAGGTGGAAACTCAAAAAGAATATTGCCGTCATACAAGCTAGGAAGTTCATTGACATTTTGAATTATCAACACCATTTGAAAAGCAGTATACAATGTGCTTTTAGAGTGTAATTCTTTGATCAAATCAATCACACTCCATAACATCTTTTCCTCACTGCAAGATTTAGGAGACATTGATGTAGTAACCTTAAATCTATGCCCAAATTGAACATCTAGGATGAACTCCTTCTCAACCCCTCTCAATCTAGAAGGAACTTCAAATGAAATGTCCTCATTGGATTAATGAAATAGTTGATGTAGTCTGATAGTCGCACTATCAAAGCCAAAGTAAGAAGAAATCTCTTTAACCCCGATAACACAAACACCATTTTGGGTGAGCTTCCTTAATGTTCTTAAACCTCTTTCATCCTCTAGTATAGCAGAAGTCAATGTATCCAAGGAAGATCTCTCCATAGAAACAAAACAAAATGCTTCAAATGTTGATGGTCAAATTGTCAAGATAGCATTGACTACAATCTCCTCCCTTGAGTGCCCAAGATGCTTAGTGTAGAGCTCTCCTCCTTGCTTGTCTGATCATTCCTTAGATGGTTCGAGAAAGGTGATTTGCAGGACTTTCAAAGCAAATAGTGGTGGCACGTTTGAAAGCCAACCCAAGAATTAACTGTCAAGGTGGCGTACTTTGGAGAGGAACGAGCTGCGATATTGGAGATCAGACAACGAATTAATCAGAAGCCAGAATGAGAGATCGAGGGGATTGCAACATTGAAAGCAGAATTGGGGAAAAAACATCCAACCTTTGGTTGCTGAGAAAAGAAGATTGACGCCGAATTCTAGCAAGCCTCTTGTCAATGATCCTTCATGGGTCGCCCTCAAGGATGAAAGGTTGGATGAGCTTCATGATGTGATCCAAAACTAGCACATTTTGTGGCTCGCAGGTGCACACTGCACACACTTGCACACACTGCACAACCTCAAAGAAATATGATTAGAAAACTGAATGCGATCACAAAATTGAATCGTTTAATTGAGGCTCTGAATCAATATCAGAGACAAAGACTCTTCAGAGGAATCAAGTCTATCCCGGAAGATTTGAAAATTCCATGAGACGATTAATGAACAATAAAATATTACCGTCTTCCCATTGCAGACAATAAATGAACCATAAAACACAACCTGCAACCCATTGTCGGCTTCCTGCGGTAGAATATTAATGACGCCGCTTTGAGCTAATGCAGCATGTAACCCATTAATGAGACCTATTCATGACCCATTAATGGAGCCTCCAATGCTGAAAGTCATCATTTTATATCTCGCCAAGCCGTCGTTGAGGGGGTGTCCTAGCTGGAGAAATTTCAGGTGATAGACATCCTAAAACTGTGTGTGTCTGCTCTCTCTCTTATTTTGTAAGCTTGAACTTATCCTCATCTAGCCAGAGACCGTTGACGAAGCTATTGCAAAGTTTATTTCCATCCATGGATTCGTTCCTCACTGAAAGAAGATCTTCTCTCGAACTGGGATGAATTTGCAATGCTTTGTACCCACGAGCACCAGCAAATCGCTCAATCTCATCGTGAGACAATCCCATCCTCACCTAGTTCTTGTGACCTTTTTCATTCATTCTTGCTTCCCCCATGATTCCTGACAATTCATTGCCGTTGAACACTCGCTTCTCCGGTGAATCGGAGCTCGAAATAGTTTTCCAGGCGCGGGTTAGCCCCTTTACCTCAGTCGACCCTCAAAGGTGACGTTAGCCTCAAAGGCGGAGCCCGACATTGTTATCACTTCTTCGAATCCGTCTCACAGTTCGTTGCTTTCTTTACGTTGCTGAATCCGTCTCCCTCAGTTAGTGGTCTTGTTGCCAAGGGGAGTTCTCTCTTTGTGAATGCTCTCTTGTTTTCGACGAGTTGCATGGGGAGTTCTCTGCCGATCTTTGTGAATGCTTCTATTGTTTTCGATGAGTGCCATCGCCACCACTGGACCTACTCTGACTAAACCTCTCGTCAAAGAACGATGTGCATGGACGAGTCCTTGACTGTACGAGCATACTCCGTGAGGCCACCTCAATTTGCAAAAGCGTGCCCTTGCTTGCAATCCCTGCACCATTAGAGGCCCTCGGAGTATTTTGTTGGCAGCAAACAGAGGGCGAGGGCTGCTCCATGTCGCTCTGCTCGTCAGAGTCCGCGAACTCCAGCTCTGGATCCTTGGAGAAAAACTATGAGGACAGCAGCAAGATTGACGAGGAGAATGATTGATGAGGAGACAAGGTGGGATTGGCAAATTGCGAGAAGGCAACTATGGCGAGAGGAAATGGCAATCTTTGTCGTGGGGGAGACGCAGAGAAATGAAGAGGGAGGTTTTGCAGACAGGCTCCCTTGGACGTTCACAGTATACTAGCCATCGTTATGGCGGAAACATGAGAACCTTGAGACTCATTCAAGTAGGATGAGTGTGTGTGGAGGTTTTTGCGAGTAAGATGAGTCACTCGTGAGGTGGTGCTCGTTTTGCCTGCATCCACAAGTCGAAGCATGTCTCTTGCTCTTCTCTGCTTATGTTTTGTAATGCCCGCATCAATTCTTCATCGTGCACAACTTTATTATCTGGACCTGTACCTCATCCACTGGCCCTTACAATTATAGAAAGGAGTGGGTTTTCCTTCATTCGAGCCGACTGTTTTTCTTCCGCTCGAAATTAGTTGGTTGGTCCGAAATAAGTCATTGCGAGCCAATGTTCTCATTAGACTTGAATGTCTTCTCATTCCCGTCACACTGCAAGCAAACACAGCCTGCATTAGCGTTGAACGTCTTCACTGCAAGCAAACGCAACCACCTGGGCAATGATACAAATCAATAGCGAATGGGATCTCTTGTTCCACAGAATTGTGAGCGAAGCTTTCCAAGCATGCGCAAGGACGAAAGAAGCAAAAAATCTATGATTCCAAGAGGTGGTTGAAAGGGAAGGAGAAACCAAAAAGCAGGGAAGGGAAGTGAAATGCAGGGGACTGACGAATGGAAGACGTTCCGAGAGCTTTAGCTTTGACTGAACGAAATGCAGGGGACTAACGAAAATGGAAAGCGATCCGAGAGCTTGAGCTTCAAATGAAGGTGTCCTAAGAAATGACCTCTTTTAACTTGAAGCTTGCTTTTGAGACTCAGGGTTATTTACCTATCTATAAAATTGCCAAATGGTGAGACAAGAATGGTTGATGATCAAATCAAGGCAAGTTGGGATAGATATTGGGTGGAAGCCAATAAAGCATTTGAAAGGGAAATAGTTGAAGATGAGGATAGGCGTTTTTAAGTACTCACATGTTTTTTGTATGGAAAGGAAATCATCGCACAGCTTCATGGATGAAGAGTATTGAAGAGCTCTTCAAAGGAGTGAAGGCAAGGCACATAAGAGTTCATGCTCAATTCATATCACCCACAGAGAGAGATGAAATCAAGTTGCTAGCTGCACTTCAAAGGTTTAATCTGTAAGTATTCTCATATTTTAGTTAAGGCTCTTGAAGATTTACATTAAGAAAAAAATAATCTTCATTATTCTTTCTCATGACTTGATAGGATGAATGAGAATGCAATTGTGACTACAAATCTTAAAGATATATTATGGCATTGTAGCACTATGTGTGTTTGTGATCATGAGCAATTCATTGATAGTTTTTATGACGAGGAGAAAAAGAGCTTAGAATAGTCATGTCAAATGGAGATTTTGCAAAGTCAAAGACCATGGTATCTCTTAACACGAACCATTTGGGGACGCATGATATTTTATGTGAGTGAGGTTTTTCCATTTGTGTTTTTCTTTCAAGGAAGTGAATAATACCAAATGTTCTTTGTTGTAACCTAAAGCATGTTGTCATTGTAGGGGAAATGGAAGATGGACTTTGAGGAAAAGATCAAGGAGATTCCAAGTAGGCTTCCAAAGGAATCTTATGAAGCTTGTGTGGCTGATGCAAGAAAGGTTGTAGGTCAAGCTTATGCCCAGAAGATGCAATGGGTAAAGTGTTGTTTTATAATTGGACATATTGCATATAAATAATAAATATTACGCAATACGCTTATATGGTATTTATGTGCAGCTTCTCTCCATAGTGAATCCAAGCAATAGAGAGGCATGATTTAAGGTTTTGTAACACTTGTCCTATAAGGGAAAGAGGCCAATTGTAACATTAGACTAGCTTTACTAAGTTTCTATTTCATGCTGCTCCATCGAGAAAAAAGTTTGGGTTCTTACTTTGCATGGTGACGATAAGAACCTTCATGACTCATATGGTATTCCACATGGTGATCAAGAATTCATTGCATGGATGGCATTTAAGGAGGTTTGGATGGTACAACTTTTGGAAGAGAGTGAACGTCTACTTTAACAAGTCATTGATGCTTCAATGAGTAGTGCTCAAGTTGTTTTGCCAAGTCATCCAACTTTGAAAGAGTATCTTGAAGATACCGTCATACAACATAGACAAGATATATTTTAACCTTTGAATGAGTTCATGGCAGTGAGTGCACCACCATCCAAGCAAGTGGATATGTTCAATTGTACTAGAAGAGTGGTTTATAGGTATACTATCTTTCTTTGTTTAAGAAAAGTGAGTACTTTGAAAATGAATGGTTTAATTAAGTTTGCACTTGTGTATTTTTATGTGAGAATTAGACTTTGTGTACTCTTATTTTACTGATTCTTGTTGTCCCTTGTAGCCTTAAAGCATGTGGAGAGTGTGTCCCATGTTTGCAAGGCATGGACAATGCTTAGTCCACCTACTTTTTGTATGTACACATCTCCTTTGTTTTGAGAGAATAAAGATCCAAAAGGTAAGATAACATTGACAGATTGGGAGCACAAGAACTACCCATGGTGGGTTGATATGAAGCCTAGTACATTCATTGAGGAGGAGAAGGATGCCTATGAGAAACATGCGAGTGGGGATTGCAAGTCTAGTTGATGATCTTATGGTAATGCAGGTGAGGAAGAAAGAAGGAAAGAACATGAATTGCAATTATCTTTGGTTAAAAAACAACATCAAGAGAGCTTGGCTAAACATGGTGTGGGGAAAGTTGATAGACCAAAACAACCACTTCTTGATTTTCTTGGTGAGTCCAACTACTTCGTGTAAATTAGTTGTCATTCAATTTCATGGTCAATCTTGTAGGATATACCTAAAAAGCATCTAAATATGCACAAACACATGTGAAAAACATGTACGCCTACACTAAGATATGTGTACATGCCTAAAATTATATGTTGCTTGCACATATGTATACCCACAAAACTGTCTATAATTGAACCTCATTAAGATATGATGGTGATTTGTAGATTTTGGTGGTGTTGAGGTAGGTTGTGATGGAGATATGCTCCTAAAGAGAAGAAAAACTAGTCGTTTGGAGATGGTTCACCTACCATTCTCTACAATGGCTTTGGAGTCCTACGGTCCTCTTGGTAAAGATGTTGTGAAGGTGTGGATTGGTGATTACATTGTTCTAGGATGGCAAGTTCTACAAGGAAACTACAAAGGGGAGTTTGAGGTGGTTAGGCAGTTCTTCTCCTCTTTGGGAAAGCCTCCAAAACAGCGGAGCTCCAACACGTGCTTGGAGTGTCGATCTTTGTGTTGTGGATCTTCCTACAGGAACATGGTTGTCTTCCGAGTCAACTGATATTCCCCCATGAAACATTCTCATAGAGGATCATATCACATACTCCCTCGATGTCTCTGCAGTTGTAGTTAATGACTATGGTTGGATGTTAGTCATGTGCTCTCCTATGGCCATTTCCATGGTGGAGCAAGTTGCCATGTGGGTGAGATTAGAGGTTTGCATGAGTGATATTGGTGATGCCTATTGTTATGCACAAGCGAAAAACCTTCAAATGAAGGTATTCTATTGGCTTCAAACAACATGAATATGGTAGGATGATGTTGATTATTTGGTTTTGTTAAATAAGTAGGAATGTCCTTTTGCAAGTTACAACTTTTCATGTCATGGCATTGCAACATGGTTGCCACAAGGCATGTACATATGCTTGGGTAGCAAACGGTGTGCGCTCCAAGTTATGATTGAGTCTTAGTGACTACGTGCTTTCTCATTACTTGCCATCAGTAGATCGAGTGAAAAAGGAAGGCAAAGAGACGGCATGTGGGGCTTGAGAAAAGCCCGTCTTTTTTGTTATGCTTTATGGAGTTTCTATGTCCTAGAGGGGGTGCTGTTATGGAGTTTAGAGAAGGTATTGAGCCATCCAAAGGATGAAGGTGAGAAACATGATCTCAAAATTGTTTGTATCTTAGTGTTCTTTGTTTCTAAACATTTTTTTTTTGTATAGGGATGTATGCCAAGTAACATATCAGTTGAAGTGGACACAAATGATGATGTTGAGCTGGCATTCCATGCTCCTTTGGATTAGTGAGTAGTCTTTTGTATTCTATGCATTGAGCTCCCCAAATCACCAAGGTAAGATTTTTGAGAATATTGAAAATAGCACTCTTCCTTGTTATGCAGGCTGCACACATGGAGCAGACTCCAATCTTTGATTCCAGTTCCAATCTACTGGGGCAAAGGTGATGACCATTTCGGTCAATTTTTGTAGATGACATGGCTAAGGAGAGCCATGACATGTAGGCGTTCATTAGTTTAGTCTACATATGAAACCTATGTTTGTTTTTGTTTAAGAATATGCTATCTTGGGATTTTTTATAATTTTAAGTGGTTCATGATATTTTCCATCTCATATTTGATGATATGGCTCAAGAGAGTGACAACTAGGGCTCTACCTTGCCATGGACATCCTTTGCTTGTGCTATATGGTGGCATGAAATGGACTCGCTAAGTTTATATTAGTTTTTTTTCCACTCCATTAGTTGCAGGGGACATGACATAATGACATGGACATGTAGTTGCATTAATTTTGTGATTAGATGTACTAGTCATGGTACACATAGTTCAGTTGTTCTACAAGATATTTTATTATGTTTGATGAGCTATGGACATAGTTTCCTTGTGATATATGTTAGAATAATATGGACAATCTTTTGCCATACATATTAGTCACGCAATAAACATGAGATCATGATATGGACATGTAGTGTTTGGATTTCTCTTTTAGTCACATATATGAGTCATGGTGTACATCATTCATTTGTGGTGCATAATATCTTATTTTTTAACATAATAACTTTTATGTAATATAATGTATGATTTTATAACATGCTATATACACATAAGTTCTATGCAAAATTTATTACACTATGTATGTTTTTGACAACATAGTCTATGCTACTATTTGGATTGCTCTATGACTTGCATGCAACTTTAGCTTTGTAATCATGAACTAGTGTTGCGTCTTCGACATACTGGCAAAATCCTATAAAATCTTGTACTATTTTCCAAAGAAAGGGTGTGTTGTGAAATCTCATAGGAAGTAATCTCGAAACTCTAAGCTCGTGGGTTTCAACTCGGAGAAAAATCATACTCAGCGAGAGGATCAATGCAAGTGGGAGTATGCTATGAAATCAGAGATGAATTCACTCATGAAGAATAAGACTTGGGACTTGGTTTCTTTGCCACATAGAAAGAAAGCATTGCCATGTAAATGGGTCTACAAGATGAAGGTCACACGTGATGATGTGCCCAAGTACAAGGCCTCTTTGGTTGCTAAAGGGTTCAAGCAAGAGAAGGGTGTGGATTTTGATGAGATATTCTTCTTAGGTTGTGAAGATGACCACTTAGATGCATACTTGGTCTTGTGGTAGTAGAGGATATGGAGCTTATGCAGATGGATGTTAAGACAACTTGCTTGCATGGGGATCTGCATGAGGAAATTTACATGGTATAGCCAAAAGGCTAGAAGAAAACGGCAAAGAGCATGTGGTTTGCAAGCTTAAAAAAGAGTCTTTATAGCTTTAATCAAGGCTTAGAGAATGGTATCAGAAGTTTGATGCTTTCATTCGGTCCTAGGGTTTCAGAAGAAGTGAGATTGATCAAATTGCCATAATAGCCTAATAGTCCTAGCACTATGTGGATGATATGCTATTGGCTAGCAAGAACACTTATGATCTGGATGAATTGAAGGCCAAGTTGCATGAGGCCTTTGACATGAGGGATTTAAGACCTGTAGATCATATTCTTGGTATGCGCATTATGCGTGACCGGAGTAGGAAACTCCTTTGGATTTCACAGAAGGGTTGTTACAAAAGTATTGCATCGTTTTACTATGGAGGGGGGGAAGGATGTAAGTACTCCATTTTCTCCATATGTGAAACTGAATCTAATCAGATGGGCCATGGTGGCCAAGGTTCCTTATGCATCAGCGGTTGGGAGTCTTATGTATGCTATGATAGCTACTAGACCGGACATTGCATTTGTAGTGGGAGTTATTAGTTGGCATATGGCTGTTGAGTGCATCATGAGGTACATGAAGGGTACCAAGGAGATGTGCATCTGCTTTGGCAGAGGAGAGATGCATGTACTTAGGTCCATGGATTCAAACTATGCAAGGCATGTGGCTAGCAAAAGATCCACTTCTGGTTATGTATTCATCTTTGTAGATGGTGCAGTGTTATGGATGTCTTACACACAGAAGTGTGTTGCTTTGTCTACCACAAAGCCCGAGTATGTTACAGCCACTACAAAGGGTTGCAAGGAGGCTATATGGCTTGATCGGCTACTGGGAGATTTGGGGATTCAGACAAGTGTACCGACATTGCATAGTGATTCTATGAGTGCTATTCAGCTAGCACGAAATCTAGGTTTTCATGCAAAGACCAAACACATTGAGGTTAGGTACCATTTCATCAAGGAGGTACTTGAAGACAAGTGCATAGAGCTTGTCAAGGTTCATATAGATGATAACCCTATAGTATGCTGACAAAGAGTCTACCTAGTTTGTGGTTTGAGTATTGACATGTATTGATGGCATTGGATATTATGTCCACTAGTTGTTCTCCCTTAAAGTCACATTGGCCTTTAAGTGAGAGGTTGTAGGGGTTAAAGGCCACTATGCCTTAACCCTTGTTATGTACAATACTCAAACACATATATATATGGATAACATAGAAGATTAGGGTGTTATGTACCCACCAAAACTTGCATGGCTCTCTTTTGGCTCTCCCTCTATCTCTCACCCTCTTTCATTCTGCTTTCATTGTTTGAGAGCACTCTCAGATTCAAGATGCACCCCTCTAGGGTATAAGAAAACCACAACATTGGTAGTGTAAGAAAGATTATCCCCGAGAGAAAGTTGTCTCGAGGAAAATGGTCGCTTATAAACTACCCCCTGTCCTTCGAGAAAACTATAACCGTATAAAAACAAGCGGGGAACCATGCATAGCTCAACAAAGTTTAGTAATGAGATGGGCAATGACCCTATAATAGAGAGAGCGTGGCAGCAACCCGAAAAATGAACTCTTGTGGAATAGCCTTTCTTTCAATGGTTGTTGGTCCCATGACCTTACAAGCTTGTTGGCATCAATGGCATGACTACATAGAGGGCACTGAGGAATAAATTTGGAGAGCAGAGAATGGCTATCCAAAAGACGAACCTTGAGTTGTAACTAGCTTTAAAACATGGCTTGTGCATTCGGTAAAGGAAAGAGTGGACTCCTCATGAGTGCGGTCCACACTGCATTGATGGCTTGAGCTCTATTATAAGGGTTATAGAAGTCTAACTTGATTCCTTACCATTCTCTATTGCACCCACTATCTCACTGATCCTTCTTGCACCTACACTACTTCATATCTAGGATATAGTTGATATGGTATTTGGGAGTACATATTCTAGAAGATCTCAAACTCACATGCTCCAAGTTGTAAGATCCAAGGTGTATGCTTCTTGCAAGCCCCAGAGTCATCTATTTTAACTACAAACTTTTGAGATCCATTAGAGTCTTGGTTTTGGATCTATTTGCAAGCAATACTTAGTTTGGTTCTCCAGAGTATCTACGAGATCTTGGTCATTTATTCCAAGATCCTAATTCTAGACATACTTATTTTGATGGTAGGATATGCTTCTTATGAGACTTCCAATCATTTGCTCTAGATTTAGCATTCATTCATTTCAAATTCAATATGTCTAGGTTTTGAATGTATCTAATTCCGGTCACTAATTTAGGGTCCTTGATTCTAGATTCACTATCTCAAATTCTGAGGCCATTCATTCTAGGTGTGCTTGATCTAGGTTCTAGATATACAAATTTTTAAGTTATTTGTGTACATTTAAATTGTTTATAGATTCACTTACAATATGTTTTCCATTATTTATGAACTCAGTTTTTCCTTAAGTAGCTCTTAACAAGGAAAGGGTCATTGAAACCTATACTACCCACACACATGAGTCCCATTGTGGCTTGTGTTGTGGATGTTGGATGCAGGTAGCATATCCTATCCTTCGATGTATATAGGGTTTTGGAATCATGCAAAGCAATATAACAATGAAGGACATTCTTGTGAATGCAAAAGCTTAAATTGTTCTCTATCTCCCAAATGCTATCATGAGTACAATCTTTTTTGCAAGTTCATAAGTACTGTCTTTTTTTCATGGTGTTGATTGGACCTATTAATGAGACAAGTGTGTTGTCACCTAACGAGGTATCTTTGTATAGGACGAAAATACATACAAACACATCTTCCTCTCTCTCTCTCTCTCTCTCTCTCTCTCTCTCTCTCTCTCTCTCTCTCTCTCTCTCTCTCAAAAACACATAAACACACACATGCACATGCACACATGTACAACACACATTCACATGCACGCGCACGTATGACACATGCACATGCACACACATGTACGATGTGCATGCGCATGCACACACACACAGACACACGCATGTGGGTACGCACACACACACACAATCTCGACCAAATGAGTTTGAGACACGCATTTGGTTGCAATAGTGTGTATTTTGGGTACTTTGTCATCCCATTTGTGCACATTTTGTAGTATATAACCCTCCTTTTGCTAGTGAAACCTTGGTCTAGATGCACACTCACTTCACCCTTGAGATTGGACTTCTTGCATGGGATGTGAGTACTAACATTGAGAGGATGTCACCCTACCAACTAACACTATAACAAAATCACATAATTTGATTATGTGGTAGATTTCCCTCATTCCATGAAAATTCAATTAGTTACAGTGGTTAAGATCTAGCATACCAAACAATTTGCACGATTTGTACTCAGAATACTACACCATTGGGATAGTGCAATGAGCATATTAAGGTAGAGTCAAAGCCCATTAATATGTGGGGAATTGGTTGGAAACTGTGGCACTCAGGCCCTATGGCCCCCGTATCTTGTCACTCCCTCCTCATGTCTCATGTCAAAGGCTTGGTTGACGAAATCCACCCCTATTATATTCTTCAAGCTAGCAATGTGCAAACAATTGCAATGGATATCTTCAACATGTTGTTAATCCATAGTATCTTCCATAAGGCAAATAGCTTAGATCTGGCGATGGATTTGCAAGTGGCCATCTTGACTAATGATCTTTTCCATAATAAAAAATGCACATATTAGTTTTAGAAGGCAATACATGTGCAAAAGCCCTTGGATTTGGCCATGGATGCAATAAAATCAGTGAGAGCTCGGGTGAGTCCGTATTGATGTTGCGACCACCTAATATATAATGAAAAATTGCATAGAATCTCACCTAAGAGGCTTGGCACACACACACACACACAATCTTGACCAAATAAGTTTGAGACATGCATTTGGTTGCAATAGTGTGTATTTTGGGTACTTTGTCATCCCATCTGTTTACATTTTGTAGTATATAGCCCTCCTTTTGCTAGTCAAACCTTGGTGTAGATGCACACTCACTTCACCCTTGAGATGTGAGTACTAACCTTGAGAGGATGTCACCCTACCAACTAACACTATGACAAAATCACATAATTTGATTATGTGGTAGATTTCCCTCATTCCAAGAAAATTCAATTATCTGGCATACCAAACAATTTGCACGATTTGTACTCAGAATACTACACCATTGGGATAGTGCAATGAGCATATTAAGGTAGAGTCAAAGCCCATTGATATGTGGGGAATTGGTTGGAAACCATGGCACTCAATCCCTATGGCCCCCGTATCTTGTCACTCCCTCCTCATGTCTCATGTCAAAGGCTTGGTTGACGGAATCCACCCCTATTATATTCTTCAAGCTAGCAATGTGCAAACAATTGCAATGGATGCCTTCAACATGTTGTCAATCCATAGTATCTTCCACAATGCAAATAGCTTGGATCTGGCGATGGATTTGCAAGCGGCCATCTTGACTAATGATCTTTTCCATAATAAAAAATGCACATATTAGTTTTAGAAGGAAATACATGTGCAAAAGCGCTTGGATTTGGCTATGGATGCAATAAAATCAGTGAGAGCTCGGGTGAGTCCGTATTGATGTTGCGACCACCTAATATATAATTAAAAATTGCATAGAATCTCACCTAAGAGGCTTCAGATTTGCTCTAGTTTCCCAAGCAAGCTATTTAGCCAGAACTCAGCTCCTTTCATACAATAAATTGTTTAATTGGAGCTCGTTAGAAAACAACCATTTCACTCCCTGTTGTCCAAACAGTTGTGCAGGGACTCTAGTAATCTCCAGTCACACACTATATAGGCCGAGTGCTAATGATATACAAACCCACTCCACAAAGAGAAGTCCATGCAAGGCTTTACAGGCTGCACCCTCATAAAACCAGTAAGGCACAGAGTACTCAGCAACACTTAGGAGTGTTTATCGCAGGCAGCAACCAACCAGTCCTTTCAAAGCCTAGTGCGCCAATGTATTTAAATTGGTCCAATGATCAAATGTGTTCCGTTCATAAGAATTTTGAGAGAGAAAGAGAGACTTGGATGCCTTAGAAAACAGACCTCTTCAAATCTCATGTTCGTTCATTCCTTGTCCAACTTGTCACGCAAACACAAACAAAAATAGAAATTGAGGATCGGGCTATCACGTCACTATCTCCTTAATTCTTTGGCATTCTTAGTACTAACCTCCTCCAAAAGCACCTCTTCCATTATCTCTCCACCGTGATGAATGTGTGCGTGAATATGACCACCTTCTCGAAGGCAACATTGCTCGGATCTCGGATCTCCTACACCATTATTGTGATTCTTAAAGCAGAACTGGGGCTCTTTGCCTTGTAGAGAGAGCAAGGGCGGAACCAAAACATAAGAGAATCTGCCACCTTCGAATAAGAGTAAGTGATTGTCTAAATTGTGATGGGTCTGCAAGATAAGCAAATAATTCACAACAAAAGTTTAGGTAGAGACCACAACTTAGAAATCTTTCCATGACAAAATACGATTTTATCAACACTGTGAGTGTTCATTTGTGGGATTCTCTCACGCTGAGAGCGAAAGGCAATAGAAAATGAGGTGGGGAAGATGAAACTCCCAGAAAAGGTCAAATGTCCCAGCAACCCAACACAAAAAATGATCGAGAGAAAGTAAGCAATTCATCCAAGATGCAAACCAATTGAAGGAAACCAAAAGAGAACATACACAAATCTTGATAGAATATCGATGAGCACATAGTGCACCTTGGAAACATGGGCAATGAGGTGAGGAATGAGCATAGGCTCCATAGCTGCGAGCGTATGAAACACAAACAAGAGAAGAAATAAGAAGCAAGAAAGAAAATGATGGAAGTTAGGGAATGTGGCATCCCTTGGCCTTCACAAAAGGAATTTTTTTAAATTAAAGTTTAGATTTGAAATTAAAATCTCTTGACACGTGGCTCAATGAGTTGGCTAGGTTTTCATTTCATCCCACAATGCTACTTGCCTAAATAAAGCTGCTTCAAATCACTTGCATGGAACTTACTCCAACAAACTATCAGGACATGGGATTCTCAGTTTACCCAAGTGAGGCCTCCTTGCCATCTTGCATTACTTGTAGCAGTGTTCAAAGAAAAAAGGCAATTCAGTTATATTCTACCAAAATTATCAACAAATTCTTAGGGAAAACCTTTAAATTTTGACCAAGTCTTGTGATTTGTTGAGAAAAATGTTTTCTATGAACACTAACTTGTAGCTTCTGTGCTACTATCCCAAGCATTGCCCATGGAATGTTTCATGCCCACATTTACTGTTAAGCCCCTCTCTCTCAGTTTCTTACAATGTGTGGCCAAGTTGGTCTAGTAATATGCACGAGGATGTTTCCTTACACTATTATCCTTGCTTCATAATCTATCTCTAATATCCCACGCTATGATTAAGCCTTTGATTGGGTAGCCACGACAAGGTAGCGATTTGCCTTTGCAAGCCTCTTGTATGAGACAACTCCTTTTATGTAAAGAGCGTGTAGTTGTTTGCCTTCGTAGTATGCTTATAATCCCCAGTCGACCCATGTATAATCCATGATAAATCAACCATGCTTATGTCCTCTTTCACACAAGTTGTTTCTCGATTTTATTTGTCCAAGTGAAGCATAGCATGGTCAAATGAGATTGCTCTTCTTATGATAGATTTTATTTGTCCAAGTGAGGCATAGCATGGGCAAATGAGATTGCTCTCCTTATGATAGTCTGTGTCGCTTATCATGATTAGGCTTCTTATTCACCTTTTTTCCACACACTTATCTTTCATATTAAGCTTGCTATTCTTCCAGCATGGCTTGGTCGAAGGTGTTGGTCCTTGTTGTGATAGAGCTTACATGTCTCGTGCAAAGACCATGCCAAAATCAACAAAGCTAGGACTTGTGGAGCTTCCTTCATTGCTTCAATCCTTGACCAAAGTGGAAGTATCCATTGTCTGATTGGCAACATTTTATGTTCTAAGGCTAGCTGTCTCATCTAAGTAGGGAAGCATGTAGTCGAGACATCTTGCACTTTTGAAAGTAGCTAACAAGCCTCTCTATATATGATATTGATGTATTCAACTCCTTATTTCTAAGAGAGGAATAATAGGTTATGGTTGGTCTCTCTAACTTACACAAGTTTTGAAATTCATATTTTTGCTACCATGCCTTTATTTCTTGTCCTATTTCTACGTCATGGATGGCTAAATGAAACTCAGAAATGAACTAATTGAAGTTATTTATTGATTTCACTAAGTTAGGTGATGAAAACATGATGGTCCTCATGTGTCTTTGCTATTCCCCTCATTTAACAATGAGGTGTCTTCATTATGTCTATATTCTAGCAACAATTATAGCTTGAAAAGGGTGTGTAGGAAAGGAGCATTCCTACTTAGCCTAACTACCTGAATTCTAGTGACCATTGACACTCCCTCCTTCATCTACTCAGCATCATACAACCTTGTAGATATTGTTTACAACTCTAGCTCTTGCGTTCTATTCCAAAACGAGAGCTCATGCATTGTGTGAAAAGATTTCTTAAGGTATGAAAATACTAGTACAACCCCTTTCTTGAAGTTGTCTCTACTTTGTGAGCACTCATATGATTGAATGGCCCACTAAATGTAATTCTCGCCAAATCGTGATTTCCTTATATTTTCCCTTTTTGTTTTTGCTTGTTGTTGTCCTATGCTTACTATAGTGGTTGGTTTTGTCACTATGAGTGGCTAAATATTTTGTCAATAGTAGTCACCATTGACACTCCCTCCTTCATCTACTCAGCATCATACAACCTCATAGATATTTGTTACAACTATAGCTCTTGCATTCTATTCCAAAACGAGAGCTCATGCATTGTGTGAAAAGATTTCTTAAGGTATGAAAATACTAGTACAACCCCTTCCTTGAAGTTGTCTCTACTTTGTGAGCACTCATATGATTGAATGGCCCACTAAATGTAATTCTCGCCAAATCGTGATTTCCTTATATTTTTCCTTTTTGTTTTTGCCTGTTGTTGTCCTATGCTTACTATAGTGGTTGGTTTTGTCACTATGAGTGTCTAAATATTTTGTCAATAGTAGTCACCATGATGGTTTTGTACTTATTCATTTGGTGATGGTTGTTTGATCCACGACACCACCCAAGAGTTATAGGTCAATCTCCTTGCTATTTGTAGGATTTTTTAATCCCTTAAATGATGTCATTCTCAAAATAGCTTGTTGCTATTGAGTTCACATATCCAAACATCTCATTCCCTCATACAATGTTTTTGGACCTTTTTTGGATGGTGTACTTCCACTCACATAGACGCACACACACACGCACATGCACACACATATGCACACGCACACACATGCACATGCACACACACACACACACACACACACGTGCACATGCATGCGCGTGCGCACACACACATGCAAACACACACATAGATCTATTAACATCTGTAGAAGACCTCACATGTCAATGAGACAAAGTACAACACCAAAAAGTGACTTACTACATCTGGATAGCCAAAATTTCACAAGAGTGCACAAAGCTCATCTCCTTCCGAATTATTATAAGGCATAACCACATTCTAATACTATCATAAAGTGGGCCTTTATAACATCAGTTTAAGATTGAGAGTCTTTGGGTTTGGATTTGAAGTCCCTAATCAGTGCTTGCCCATCTCGATAAACTGCCCATTTGCCTGTTTTGCATGCTTCCTTTATTTTGTTTAGTTTACTATTTCTTTGTTTGAGTTTCATTGGAGTGAGCTCCTCAGATATCCAAATATTTGTACCCCTCAGCTTATGTGTTTGTTTAAGGATCTTCAGTTTGGCTATTGTCCCCTGTGAAGTAGTTGCATGCTTGTGTAGCATTTTGACTGATATTGCATATATCATTCTTATCCCATTCAGCTTGTGGTACTTCCTTTTTAAGGTAGATGATTATGTGATCTATGTATTTCTCTTCATCATCACAAAGGCATCCATCTTTCAACCCCCCAATGCGTAATATTATTCTATTATTCATTCTAGATTCTTGCTCTTTCACTTCCATGTAAAAATCAACTTATTTACTTTGGTGTTTACATTACCTATCATCTTTTCCTTCATTGATTTTACGTGAGTGGTGACCATTTCTTGCACTTAGAAGCTAGTTGTGGCATTAGTAGACATGCATTACATTTGTGTAGTACCTCATCGATGACTTCTTGCTTTCCATTGCCTCCATATCATGAACTCTTCTATCTAGAGATGCAAGCTAACTTCAAGTTATAGGTAATAAGGACACTCTTGTGAATTTATACGGTCTTCATTCTTTGATATGTCTTTGTGGTAGGAGTCGAACAAAAAGTTGCAACGGTTGAGTAAGAAATTCTGCTAAATTGGGGTCGAGGTGACAAATTTTTTTACCTATGAGAACTAATACCCCCTGCTAGAACTAACCCCCACGTTGGTCTTGGGGTTCAACCCAACTTGGGGTAATGGGGGATTGATCTGAACTTAATTGGAGGATAGTTGAACTAAACTGCAAGATGAAACAAAGAGCTTCTATGACCTAAGAACTAGAACTCGATGTTGGAATTGGAGTGACAACACAAAATTGAATTGAGGAGGTGAGGGCCTTTTATATGACCTGGGCTAGTACCCCTATTATATTGATGCCTTTGCATAATGTGTCTTTAATCAATGATGTTTGTCACTTTCTTGAAAAATGTATACCTCACTATGTGTTTTTTTTTAAATATGCTCATCATGGAGTTGAGTTAGTGCTTGTACATTGAACATATGAGGGATTGTTAAGTCAATAGGAGGTTTTCTCACACATGTCAAGTTTATATCGTCTTCTTAGCACATGGTTTTTAAAAGTTCATAACATCATATATAGTCATTCTAAAAGTTGAAACTTGATACAAGTCTCCTATCACTATACCATCTACTCTTATCATTATAGAATTCACTCCTCTAAATAGCAGGCTACAATTATGCTTAATGCTTTGCAATCGGTTATCATCTTCCTCTAAATGTTTTTTATCAATTAAAAAATTCTAGTCCAAAATTATGTTATGGAATTTCTTTTATTAACATGTTAAGTTTGTCAATATTTAAGTCAAGTATTGTCTACTTTTACAATTAATAGATATGGCAAGTGTGGCTCCATCAATATTGTAAGCCGTAAGGGGGAAACATAGCCAATCTCTGCAAAGCATTCTAGGATGTGCTCAGGCGGGTAGAAAATTAGTGCCCTCAAAGGCTACAACCAACTCAAGTTTAAGTATAGTAGTTTCTTACATTGGAGGTAGTGGGAAGTGGAATCTACAAACAATGTCTTGTTTTTTTGACATGTCCATGTATGTTTGTGTTGTTGAGTGATTTTAATTTTCTTAAAAAGGAATGAAATATCCTAAGAAAATATAAATCAAAGCATTATTATTTTATTTCTATTATAAACCTTATTTGCATTAATGTAAGAATGGATTAATGTATCACCGCAAGGCTCTTCTTGATTATTATTTGTGAATTCATCTTCATTATTGTTTTTAACATCAACACAGAAAAATGGTAGCCCAAACTAATAGGTTGTGACTCATTCTTGTTTATAAATGTTGTATCTATTAAATCTTGACGTGATTTCATGATCAAATGTGGTTGAACATTACCATTTGTGTATGGATTCTTGTATTGCAATTTCCTCTATGAAATGACCATTCATCATCATGTCATTTGGGTTACATAGGAGAATTTTTTGTACACTTTCTAGGTTTTTCACGATATCTATAATGCTCCTTTTACTAGGTATTGTCCAAAATGGGAGTATTGTCTTAACTAACCAAATATTGCATGTGATGTAGTTAATCTTTCTCCAAGTTTAGAAAATATCTCTACATTTTGGATAACCTTGTTTTGTGTGACACATCATGGATCTACAAGAGGATGTATTTTCCTATGGTCAAATCCCTCTATTGTATCTCTTTGTGTAACATCTTGCATCTTTGCCTTAAATGCTATTATTGCTCTTTAGTTGATTTTTTTTCTTTTTTTCCTTTTGTAGATACAATTGGTGGTCCATTTGCCCTTTTGTAAATACAACTGAATATGTTTAAAAACACATTCTTGTAGTAGTCTTGATTTTGAAGTAAGAAATGTTCTACTTTGGAATGAGGAACATGACTTTATATAATATAAAGAACTTCTCACTATATGTATTCTTTTTTTCATATGTTGCATCAATGAATATAGGTGGTTGTCCATTGATCGCTTTATGCTCTTGGTCTTTTTGTGCATGTACTTTCAAGGTATATTGTTATGTGTCCTTTTCTAGTTTTCTATCATTCATGAAATTGATTTCAATATGTATTCATTGTGATCTACAACCTCTTCAAAAAAAAAATCTATTTTAGAATGACATTTCTAGATATCATACAGTGTGTGTTTTGTTACGTTGGTTTTTGAATTTTCTTATTGATGTTATTTGAACATTAAATATTTTGTTCTTTTGTTCCTTGGTTTATTTTTTGTTTTTTAATATGTCCTTGTATTCGTGAATTATATGTGAGAATTAGTAAATATTGTATATTTTCATTGAGTATAGTAATTTGATTTCTTTATTGCTTTGTCCAATCATAGGTTGAACTAAATATTTAATTTTATATCTATCAATAGTTTGTGAGTCATAATATTTTTCATAAATTTACTTCTTTAGTTGGATTTTGAAATAACAAGCATTGTGCTCTTTCAATTCTAGAAAGAGGAGCATTTTTCCACAAATGGAAAGAGTTGTTCAGTACATTCATGTTATATTTCTTTTTTTTGTAAAAGAATTTTTTTTTTGTCTTTCATTTTAAAGAATTGGCTCAAATTGTTTGAATGTCTAGGTTGACCGTGGTATATGATACGTAATGGTTCAGAATCATAATGATTTCCATAACGTGTGTACATTTCCTTAAGTGTCCCCATCACAATTAATAGGTTTCTTAAAGAATAATGAAGTCCATTGAAGATAAAGATGATCACCCCATGATCCATTCCTTGTCATGGAAATGCTCATGTATGATAAATATTCCTCAATACTATTTGTGTTATGTGTACCTTGTAAATGAGTCAAAGATAAGAAATTGTGAAAACAATATATAGCGTCTCTTTCATTATTTTGTAATGAATTGCTTAATTGTTATACTATACTTGGTTATAATTCTTCATATGTTAAATTTATGTTTATCATAACTTGTATTGTCTCAAAGAAGCAGTCGATAGAGCGTGTAGGAAAAAGCGAGCGAGCCCAAAAAAGTGAACGAGAATTGTTGAAGTAGTAGGAAAGTTAAGCAAGCAAAGAAAGAATCTAAGCATCCCATAAAATAATTTCTTAAAGTAGAAAGTATTCAAAAGGG
This sequence comes from Dipteris shenzhenensis, assembly GCF_047967505.1. Lineage (NCBI taxonomy): Eukaryota > Viridiplantae > Streptophyta > Polypodiopsida > Gleicheniales > Dipteridaceae > Dipteris > Dipteris shenzhenensis. The sequence goes on along the minus strand of NC_141601.1, from coordinate 33,332,085 downwards.
GGATTATGTGTCACATTTCTTGAAATTGAGAGTCCAAAGTTAAGGCTAATTTAGCGTGACCCCATTTGGGTTTGGCACTTACCTGAGGGGTCGCTCATAAACGTGTAGCATAACACTTTATTGTACTTAGGGGTATTTTTTGAATGGGGGAACTTACATGCCGTTTATGTGCATGAAAGGATTTATAAAATAGCAATTTAACATAATTTTTATATATGTAGATTTATGAAGGGGTGTCACAATTTTAAGATTAAAAATGTAAAAACGTACATGGATTTAACCAATTACATGAGAAAATGAAAAAAAAGCAAGAACAACGATAATTTTTAACACATTCTTGCTCGCACATGCTTTATGGGTTTATGAAGAGTGACCCTCAACCGCAATTAGAAGGTAGGAATATTAAAATTTGGCTAATTTTTTGACCAAAATAGACAATGTCTTCTCGCTGCCTATTATGGGAAACCTTGATTTCAATTTGGTATAACAAATCATCCAAAAATTCATAAAATTCATAATGCACACAATTTTTATTGTTAGTGCAAAAATGTATGATATTCATCTAAATAATGCCCACTTAAAAGATGCAGGGATGTCACAAACTCATCTTTTAAGCCAAAACAACCAAATTTTGACAACTTAGAAAGATACAAGGATGTGAAAATGTCATCTTTTGGGCCAAAATAGGAAGCTCGTTTTAACACACTCCTTATTTTGGCCCAAATAAAACACGCTCCCTGTTTTGGTCCAAAAGATGACATTTTCACATTCTTGTATCTTTCCAAGTTGTCAAAATTTTCTTGTTTTGGCTCAAAAGATGAGTTTGTGACATCCGTGCATCTTTTAAATGAGCATGATTTAGATGAATTGTGCTCCCAATATTAGCCCAAAAGATAAAATTTTTATATTCCTGTATCTGTTGATTTACAAGTTCAAATGGGATCATGTTACATATCAAATCAAATGGCAAGGCATAATTTAGATGATTATCATGTCTTTTTACACCATCAGGTAAAATTTCATGCACTAAAATATGAATTTGTGATCAATTTGTTACACTGGGTGGATGAGTGGGATGTAAGAGTGAATCATTGAGGAGGGTAGTAACAAAGAAACATGGGTTTTGTTCCAACGGTGAATAAAGTAAAACAACTAAGCATTTACATATGCATGGAATGTAGACTAATCCACTTAAAGAGTCCTTGGAAATGCCCCACTTGAAAGGTTGCATTGATGATCTCAATTACTATGGTGAAAAGAGAGAATTTGATTGCGGTAGGATTTGTTTTTTATTCTAAATGATGACTTGAGACTAAAACATAAAAACTCTCTTATGTGGGATGTGAAATCAGTGTTATTGGCTGTAATGTTATATGTATATTTAACCTTCTAGCATTGAGGAAACATATGGATTTTTACATAAATTATATTTTTTCCTTCTTAAATAAGGAGTTTATAAACCTTATCGCTCACTTTTTGGTAATCCTTGTAGTCACCTCGTGTTATGAGTACTTTGTTATAAAATGCAAAGCATTGAAAGATAAGGTTCGATCAATACTTTCTCTCATTGCAATTTTATTTTCATTCTTTTTTGGGATGTATAAAGAAAACATACTTAATTACTTGCTTCGTAATTGTTACACATTTAATATCAAGGTTTTGATTGTTCTAACTCAAAAATTCACATTTGTAGTTGATGTTTTTCTTCAATCTTAAGTTTGTGCTAGTTGGGTTTAGTGTTTCACAAAATGCCTTCTTTTTTTAAAATAAAAAAATCAATGCATTTTTAATTGTATTTTGTATCAATACCCCTCTTTGCTCAAATAGAAAGGAATCTTCCTTATTAATATATCACTATATTTAAATAGAAAGGAATCCCCATTCTTCTTTTTGAAATCAATATGCCACTATATTTTTAAGTATTTTTGTTGTAGCTTGTATCAATACTTAATTTGAATACCAAAGATGTCTTCTTTCTTGTGAATCCTCTTTATTAAAACATACTTGTGTCTTTATCATCTACCTTGCATGAACATTTCCAAATTTGACAGTCATATTTTGTCTTGTGTTTCTAATGGAACTAATTGCACATAGTCCATGACTTTTCAATTCCTTTGAACATTCATAATGAATATATGTGTTTATTTTATGTCTATACACTTTTTCAAATTTAAAATCACTGGTGCATTTTCTTTTTCTTATCATTTGTTTCTAACATGTATAGTCTGTCAATTTCATATTTACTTCAACAAACTTGTTCCTTTTCTTTAAGTAAAATAGACAATAATCCTTATATTAACCTTGAAAAATTAAGCTTAGACGTGCAGACACATCTAATTTTTCTTCCTTTCTAGAAATTTGGTTATACTTTTCCATTAAATTTAATGTATAGGTAAATATACATGTTTTTCACAATAATGCAATCACCACTTCAAATTTTCTACGTTATCTATGGACAACATCTTTATAAGCCTCTAATTAATGTATAGGTAACTATATATATTTTTCCCAATAAAGCAATCACCACTTAAAATTTTCTACGTTTATTTTGTGGGCAACATCTGTATAAGCCTCTAATTGAGACAAACTAACATCTCTTGATTTTGATCCAAACACATATTATTGTTCTTCTAGTTATGTTTAATATATAATTTGTAAAACAGTACAACAATACTATAATTATTAGTTTTAAGAAGGCATGCATGAGGCATATACATTTAACTATTTTAGTGATATCTTTATGTCAAAGGAAACTAGCTGATTGAAGAACAAATATGACAAGCTTTGTTAGGTGCTTTAAAACATATTACAGGAATACTACAATTAGTTTCAAAAAAAGGCATGCATCATGTATAAAGATTTGACTATTTTACTGACACCTATACCTCAAATGAAACTAGATTATTGGAGAACAAATGTGGTAGGCTTTGTTGAGTTCATAAAAAATGCACCATTCTTAATAATCTTAAATGACCATAATTTTTTAATGTACTTACATAACTTATGTGAAAGGAAATTCTAAGATTTAGCAAACATTTGTATGCACAATGTGAAGAGAGGCAATCAAGATGACATCTAGGAACATGTCGTATATATAGTGCGTGCAAATTTCATACATCAATTTATACATATGCTCTTATAAGTTATGACAATCAAGAACGTAAAATATCAATTGAATGTTCCGAGCATGATATTGATGACCCCATTACTTCACATCAAATGCACAAGACATTTGTTTTTCAATACCAATTAAGGGACATTTGACAAAACATGTCCCAGTCAAAATAGTATGCCCTTTACATGTTTGAATGAAAGTGCTTTCTTACGGCCAAAATCGCTCACAAAGTCATCTCAAGCCTAAGAAGCTCGACTTTTGTTGAAGTGATTCCTAAATAATGGCTCCATTGAAAGCCCTTGTATAGCTTCACGCCCCTTTTAGAATCACACAACATGAAGCTCCCTTTTTAGCATCACATAAAATTTTATGTTCGAATTACCTTTCCACATCAAAGCCAAGGGAGATTGTATTCCCTTCACATGTTTGAATGAAAGTGCTTTCTCAAGGTCAAAATGGCCCACAAAGTCATCTCAAGCCTATGAAGCTCGACTTGTGTGAAAATGATTCCTGAATATTGGCTCCTGTTAAAAGACCTTTTATAGCTTCACATCTACCTCTAGAATCACACATGCCATAAATTCGTTTTCTTAACATCACATAGAATTTTAGGTTCAACTTACCTTTCCAAGTCAGCCAAGGGACCTTGTGGTGTTTACAATTTACTTTCATTTTGAAACAACCGTGTCAGATACACAAATCCACAAGAAGATTCTTCTTCTTTTATTTAGCCCCTTCTCAATTGCTGAGATAAGATGATACCAGGAGCAATTCAAGTTGATGGTCAATACGTTACACTTCAGAAAGCATTCAGCTAGCACATTACAATAAGCTCACTCATTGCCCGTTGGGTGTTAAATGCAAATTCCTACTTTCAAAAACTAGACCAATTCATTTGATGTTCTCCGGCCAGCACAATTGCACAGTTATCCTCTTTAATGATTGTATATCTCAACTCTTTCACAGAGCATGTTAGTATTTGAAGTAACTATATTACAACACTAAAAGAAACTTCTCCCACATTTTATATAACAAACGCAGAATGTTAATGCAGCTGCATTGAATCGTCAAAACATACGTTTGGATATGAGCAATGCAAAGCAATATACTTTCTTGAACACTTGTTGACAGTCTTGTAAAATTTTCATGGCTACTTAAACAAGGAACAAAACCTAAAGCTTGGGAAAATTTTGCATCATGAACATTCAAAGATGAGTGGTCTGTCGAACATGATTGCACTAACAGAATTGCTTGAGCATGTAAATTAGCTCTAGCAAGATTCAGACTGGAAAATGTGTGCATTATAAAATTTGCAGGGTCTATAGAGGGTTCAGATACCTTCCTAGAAACGACACAAGCAAAGAAAAGCAAGCTATTTGCTCCACTTACCATACTCACCAGAACACAAACAAATCCTGGCCATTCAGATCATACTCTAAGCTATCTTTGATAATCTTGTGTTCTATCCCTTAAATAATGGGAATACTCCAAACAATCAAAATTGTGTTCGCAAAAGGAGTGGTTCTAAGAATCACTTACACTACAAATTTGAGAAGAACAATAATAGAACCTTTTGAATGATGAAAATGACCTGTTCATCATCCATATAAAGGCTTCTTGTGGCTGAGCGCTGATTTAGAACTGTGTTCATAAGAAGTATTTGTGGTGTTACAGCTTTGGCTTCTTAATGTGAGTTCCTTTACAGAATGTAATGTCAGCACCATGACAATAGTAAGACTTGTTTTTGGTGTACATATTTGTTTTTGTCCACTGCAGTTGGCTCTGAAAGTTGAGATAGAACCTTGTTCTAAGGATGGCTTTAGCCAGAAGACGTGCAAAAATCAAGCTATTGCGACTTCAGTGGTGAAAAATAATATGGCAGCCTCTTAAATGGTGTATTGTGTAACCAAAAAATTTTGTTTGGGAAAATAAGTACATCCAAGTTTGTAATAGGATCCTCCTAACGAAGGCAAACTTTGGATGTCATTATAATGCAACCTCACAATTGATGACCTAGCTCAAATGGTACTTTAGCAGGCATCCATACATTGATGCTCGTTGAGAAAAACATTGAAGACGGGAAGAGATGATCAGATCAAAACTCACAAAATGTGGGAAAACATGTTTCTTAAAGAAGGGTTCACAAACGATTATTTACGTTTAGAATTTTAGACAATGAGGGCTCTTACAGTTCGAGAGGTGGTTTATTGTAGAGTCTAGTGTAGGTGTCTGCCAAATCGTCATAGGTCCAAGCATCATTTACAGAGAGGTCACCTGTAATTATCAGAAACAGCATGCACTTGGTTAGCAAAAGCATACACTAAATTTCTGAAAAATGCATACAAAATAATAGCTAGGAAAAGCTAACTCTGATGTTTGCTCGACTAAAATTACTACTTTTTTATACTAACTCCTATGTTCCAAAAAAAATGTCTTTCTAAATGTTAGATGAGTAATAACCCCGTTCCCTGATATAAGAGACAAACACAGTGCATCCCCATTGTGTGGGCGATGTGGTCACCAAATTGCGGACTATTAATTGGGGCAATTGCCATTTTGAAATTGTGTTGGACTCTTAAGTTGACACCACCCTTGGGTGACAGGCCTAGCATGGATATGGCTTCTACGAATGACTCCCCACCTACCAATATACATGCCAAACACATAATCGTGGGTGTGGCTGTTCTGGCGCATCCTCTTCCAGAAATATAGCATACATGGTCTGTGAGAGGATGCACCACACATTTATTCAAGACAGTGGAAGAAATCTAAATCCAAAATTAGTCCACACATGGCGTAGAGAGAGAAGATAGACTAAAGAGAGAGGAGATAGACAAGTAGATCTGTACAGATGCTGCTCCAGCAGGTTCATGTAGAAACTCCACAATAATACAAGAACAAGTACTGGATCTCAGCAGCCTGCAAGCACTCTCCTAACAAGGGAGGAGTTATGGACAATGTACTGCCAACGATAAGCACACAGCTGGAGGTCATTCGCTTTCACAATGACTGAGTGACAAGGTATGATGGGAGTGACACCCCCACTTTATATACCAAAGGAGGTCAATCTGTATCTAGGCTGACCCGTAGCAGGCTAACTTGCCAAGTGGCCCGAATGCCATGCGTGAAGTCTGCTGCATCTGCCTGAGAACCATGTGGACTGCAGACCTTTCCATGCCATATGCCAACTGTATGGATGCCGCATGAAACACCTTAGTGCTTTCTTAAAGGGGATTTGGAGCACCATTTTAAAATGTGCAAAATTGCTTGCTTGAATTTTGAAATATTAAAAAGCAGAGACTCAGTTGCATAAAAATTTTCTTGGATAGGAAGACAAGATCTAAGCTGCCAAGACAGGATACCTTCCTTTTCCAGGTAATTTAGTAATCAAGGTCCCAAGATGGAACACCTTCCTTATCCAGGTACTCTTTATTCCATGAAGGAGATGCAAGACCAGGGTATTGATTGCTTTGGTCCGATACCAAGCAGCTTCAACAGGTGGTCATGTCTCCTGAGTGAGTGCCTTCACGAAGATGTCTAAAACATTCTCCTTGTTTGGCCAATAAATAAGACTGATGTCCTCGTCATGATTTTTTCTCGGGCTGGTACTGAATCTTCATGTGCTTTCTACAAGCATGAAACACAGGATTCTTTCAACGGTGATACAACTCTGGTTTTGGTCCGATCACCCTGGCGAAAACCTGTTATCATCCAAAAGCTTACACATTCTCACATTATTCGTGTGGTGTCCCTGCAATAGAATGGAGCTCTCCACATCACTCTGCCAAACAATAGAGTTTATCGACTTGTCTCTTTAGGACACTACACATTTCAGGGAGTTTCTTTAATGTCCCTGACATTAGAGAAAATATATTCAAAGCTATTTGAAGGATTTATCGCTCTTTTCTGGAATTCCAAGTCTCTTCATAACAAAATTTGTGAATCACAGTTCTATTGAGTCAGTCTGGTGGAGCCTCCACAAACAGACTTTACCTTCTGTAAAATTTGATGACGGAGCTATCCCTACAAAATTGTGAATCGGCATTGCTGGAAACAAATCAGATTGGGCATGTCCAAGCAGCTTCACATGATATTGCATTCATATGCATCATCACTCCAGCTAGTTAATTTTGCACAAAGATGGAATTGTATAGATGATACTTTCTTTCTGACCAGACCCAGTGGCTAGTTGTAAAACTTGAATCTAAATTTCAAAATAAGCCATTTGCTAACAATTGAAGCCACAGCTGCAGGTAAAGACAGGATGCATCCAACGTCTGAAACTCTCATGGGATATATACATAAAAAAGCAAGGGCATAAGCCTCATATCAGCTTTGAATAGACAATCTATTGATAGCTTTGAACAAGATTGACAAGAAAGATGATAACTGATGTATGCCCTCGCTTTAAAGACTCATTCATAAATACGAGAGCCAACTAGTCGTGTGGATGGTAATGCATTTATGGATGTGTGATAACAAAAGTTCAGCTCCTATGAAGAGCCTATGCAATTGCAATGTACTTGAACGGAAAATACTCACTCTACCATGGAGTTAATTGTAAGAAGGGAAATCCCTACAGAAGAAAAAACCAAATAGACAAGAGGCCGAAAATTGACCTATTTTCTCACGCCGTAATTTTGTCAAATGTGCACAGCTGCGCAACACAAAATGGAGGTAAAAGAGATTAGTTCTCTCTCTCTCTCTCTCTCTCTCTCTCTCTCTCTCTCTCTCTCTCCTCCCCCCCCCTTGCCAATCAACAAAAACTCAAAGGAAAACCAAAAATAACAAGACATCTCCCTCCCTCCCTCTCTCTCTCTCTCTCTCTCTCTCTCTCTCTCTCTCTCTCTCTCCCCCCAGCACCCCTTCTGCGCTGCTCCTCCGCCCCTCCTGCTCTGCTCCCTCCCACCCTGCTCCTCCACTTTGCTCCCACTCTGCTCTGCCTCTCCCGCTCTGCTCGTCCGCTCCCTCCCGCCCTGTTCTGCCCCTCCAACTCTGCCCCTCCAGCTCTGCTCCTCCGCCACCAACTCTGGCTCCGACTATTATAGGAGACTTAGGGATAGAACTACAGAATATACACTTATTTGGAATGCGGGACTTGGTTGAGAATGAGAATATTGATGTAAATACCAATTCTTCAATAATTTATCCTAGGTAGAGCTTTATTCCTTTTCCAATTAACTTTTTCTTTTTTGTACTTTCATCATGATTATTTGAAGGTATGTCAACCCAAACTTCATGTATAGGTTCTCAACATTTTTACTTTTTTTCTATCAAAAGTACAAAGAAGTATTTTATGGGAGGTATCCAAAAATATTTTTTGCGAATTTTAGGGCGGCCTCATTGTTAGTAGTTAGTATTACCGTCGGAATAGATCTCGGTGATGGTGTCTTATACCAATGCAGATACTGATGCCTATACTGTGGATATGTCAATGAATATACCAACATAAACACCATTGATAATATTGACTGTTTTTCCGACAATGACTTGGTTACTAATGCTTTGCTACTTTTTTTGACGAAACATCTGTTTTTTAGTTGAGAAAAAATTATAAGTACATAAACGCATTGCAAATACACATCTGAAATGGCTCCTTGTGTAGTATGATCACTTCTAAAATGTGGTGGAAAGTACTCAAAGCAACCACTTTTGGATTCAATTTGTTCTCACTTTCATTGTGCACCGATGGAAGTTAATAACTTTCATGCAATACCATATATTCAAAACTTAACAATACGTTACTTGAAAGGTCATAGTTGAAAAGAAAATGACATAAAGCCGGCTACTACTAAAAAGTGGTGGAAAGCTGTCAAAAAGTGCAATACACTACTTCAAAGTAGTGAATAGTCGTACGGTGAGCTATTGCTAGGAGACTACAAGGGACCACACAGATCGACCAATGCCAGCGCTCCATCATGGGTTTCATACCCCCATAGCACTGATCACCTGTGCTGAGACCCTCTTATTCACTCTTAGACCCCCGTGGACTTGGTTTGTCAAACAACATACAGAGGGCCACCACAGTCATTTCACCGTATAGATTTTTCTTCCGCCCATGGGTTCATATATTTAGTATTCATGTTTGTATTTGTCTTGGGTGCAAATGCCCGCTTAGTGGCTCCACCCATTCAGCTCATTGTATTTGGTTTTTTCGAATCTCATAGATCCTTCGGTCTTTCGAAGACTTCCTTCTTTAGTCAAACCAGCTGCTTTATATGTAGGAGCCTTTTGGGGACTAGATTTCATAGGATCTGAGTGGGCTGGTTTTGAGAGCCTACAGGTCGCTCTCTTGCATGATCTGCAGCAAAAAGTGCATACCACCTAACGCGATACTAGCCGGGTTCGCAGCCCATCCCATGCACATAGGCCTCTCATTCCAGACCACAGGCCACCAGTACTCTAGGCACTAGGATAACCATGGATCATCTTCCTCCATACCAGTACTCCTTGAATGCACATACTCTACATATGACATGACAAGAGATCCATCAGGTTATCAGGGATGATTTGCCGAAGGTTTACATTCAACAAACATGGATCTCTCCAACGGAGCTGCTTGCCAATAAGATGGCATTATACATAGATCACTTCCTCCGTCCCACTAAGCATGGTTTCATTGAGCCACTATGATACTTGCAAATTCATCTATCACATGCTCTAACATTTACTAAGTGCATGAGGTCCTGAAGCGTCAAATCCTTCATTGAATTGGAAGCAACAATGATTGTGGCAATCCTACAGACATGGTTGCCCTCGTTCGACATATGGAACATCCCGTACGTTCCGTATTGTTCCATACCGTACCATACGATCCGTACGTTATGTTCGCCTCCCCCCTCCCCTTTCGTTCGTTTGTTTTGCATGGCTGGTTTTGTTATTGGTGGTGGTTGTGCCAAACTGATTTTGGGCCTCCCAAATGGCAAGGTTCCATATAAACCCCCTCTCCCCTCACTATGATCTCACACTAAGCATCTACCTCCGACTTTGAGTCTCGACTCTCCCCTCTCCATCTCCAACAAGTGACGTGACTCAAGCTGCATCAAACATCTTCATCTCTCTCCCTCTTTATCTCCATCAAGCACCTATATAACATGTTTGTACTAGTTAAAGCTTGTACAAGTACTCCAAAACTCTAAAATCTTTGTCTTTTTTTTGGGTATCGAACGTACCATCGGACGTACGCCTAAGATTTTTTAGTTTGTTTAGTACTGCACTAATATTGAACGGTATGTATCGAACGTGATCATACACGTCAACCATGCCTACGGATACTTATTCAAGAAAAATAATCCACTTTCTCCGTTCATTGCCATATAGGGGTGTTAGGTCTTCAAACAAACATACATGCCAAGTACGTGGATGAGGGATTTTCCTCAGCGTATCTACAAGTTTTGTAGCTACATCAAAAAGCTTACCAGGGGATGTCACAAGCCCATGTTTATCCCCAAAAATAAAGAGAAAATATATAGTCTTTGGTTAAAGGTTATTGGCTTCGGTCAAAGAAAGTTGACTTCTAGCAACAAGAAAGTTTCTATCTTTTTTATTGTGTTTGTGAGCTGCATGGTGGAAACGCCATGGAAGACTAGGATTAATCCAGAGAAATAGAATGCATGCATGGGCTAACCGTTAACGGGCGCAAATGTGCTTGGGGATGTTTTATTTCTTGCAAGTATTTGGATAGGGCTAAACTCCCCACATGCCTGGAGGATAAAGGAGTTCCTGGAGGATAAAGGAGTTGGAAGATAAAGTGATTAGCCTACAAGCTGAAAATGAGGCCCTAAAGGCACACATCCAAATGGAAGACGGTGAAATCCAGCCCCTCTTGAATGAGGAATTGAATATGCTCAAGTAACAAATGCAGACCTTACAAGCGCTAGAGGGGAAGGAGACTAATGCATGCAAGGCACATAGTTGCACGAAACGCACGTTTCGTGACAGGAAACGGAAACGGTGAAACGGAAACGCCGTTTCGTCAAGAAACGGCGTTTCGTTTTTGCTGTTTTTCCCAAAAACCCTAAAAACGGGTTTTCCCTGTTTTCTATCAGAAATTCGCCGCGGCCTGCTCCGTTTTTCGCCGGCTCCCGCTTTCTTTCAGCCTCCTTCCAGAATCCAGCCTCCTTCCAGCATCCTTCAAGCTCTCTCCATCCCATCCTTTGCTCTTGGACCTGCCCTCACCTCCATCCTTCTCTGAGCTCTCTCCATCCTCTTCATCCTTTGCTCCATCTTCTCCATCCTTGGCAGCCTGCTCTCCTGACTCCATCCCTCCATCCTTCTTCTCTCCATCCTCTCTTTAATCTTATCTTCTACCTCTCCATCCTCCTCCTCTCCATTCTCCTTCACTTCTACCTCTCCATCCTCTCCATCCTCTTTTACAAATTACCTCTATCTCTCCATCCTCCTTCTACAGTCTACCTCCCATCCTTTCTCACGAGTCACTTGTGACCTCTCCATCCTCCTTCTCACCTCTCCATCCTCTTCAATGCCGAGAGATGCTTATTGGGTCCATGTCTCCCTCCTGGATAGTTATAAAGGAGGCGGTGGCTCCAAGAAGTGGAGATGCAACTATTGCGGCATAAGCAAGACGGGGTCTGTCACACGGGTGAAAGACCATCTAGCAGGTGTTCCCTGCAAGGATGTAGGACCTTGTGAGTTCGTGCCTACTACAGTGAAAGGTGGCCTAGCAGAATGGAAGCGTGCGCGTATGGCAGCCTTGGCTGCAAAAAGTGGAGGACAAGGGCTGCAAGATGAAGAAGAGGCTGCTGACACTGAGCCATTGGATGATGCCAGCACATTGGGTTCTGCAAAGAGAAGTAAAGGGGCATCAACTACATCGAGCGCAGGTCCTAGTGCCACAAGAACACCCTTGCCACATGGATCAATTAGTGTGGATGCTAGTGCGGGGAAAAGAGGATCACTGCAAAGGTCTAGCATTCAAGCACGCTTGCAAAAGCAAGCAGTGAAGGAGGCCACTAGTGAGCTCACAAAGCTCTTCATACAATGTGCAATACCCTTTCATGTGGCGAAGACTACACGATGGAGGAAGGCCATGAGAGTCGTAAGCCGCATTGGGTATGAATGGGAAGGGCCTACATATGAGGCCTTGCGGACAAGAGAGCTAAGAAGAGAGAGGGAATGTGTGGAAGACCAAATGAAGCCCTTAAAGAGACTTGGAAAAAATATGGATGCACACTCTTATGCGATGGATGGTCAGATGCACGCAAGAGGAATGTGTACAATATTTTAGTATCTTCTTGCAAGGGAACCATGTTCTTGAGAGCCATAGACGCTTCCACTGCAGGTACAGTGATTACAGGGCTGTATATTTGGAAGCATTTATGGGCAGCCATTATGGAGATAGGTGTTGAGTATGTGGTGTAGGTGGTGACAGATAATGGCAGCAATTGTGTGTCAATGGGTGCCATGTTAGAAGATGAGTTTCCTAAGATTGTGTGGACACCCTGTGCCTCACATTGCCTTGATCTTTTGATCGAGGACCTAGGGAAGATACCTTGGATTGATGCCATCTTCTCCACAGCCCGCAGTATCGTGAAGTTTGTCACGAAGAGACCCAAAGTCCTCGGCATCTATCGGGCTTACAGTGACCTTGAGCTATTGAAACCTCCAACCACAAGGTTTGCTTACATGTTCATAGTGGTGGAGAGGCATGTGCGAGTGCGCCAGGGCTTGTTGCGCACGGTTGTGTCTCGGGAGTGGGGAGATTGGGATGATAGAGGCCAAGCAAAGTCTATCAAATTTTTTCGCATGATCATGGATGAGTCTTGGTGGAATGAGGCGGAGGCATTAATCAAATTGATTAATCCTATCTACACGGTGCTTCGCATCACAGACATGGAGGGAAGCACATTAGGGCTCTTGTACGAGTTTATGGACAAGATTGGAGAGGCCCTCAACAGAAACACTTCCCTATCGCCTGATAAGTAAGACTTTTTACTTTTGTAATATGTATAATTATTGCAGTTACTAAATGGCAATTTGTTATCATGAAGCCTGGAATTTTCAGATATATATTATGTATGTACTATTATCTATAGTCTATGAATTTTGCATGCATAATGCATTCTAATTTCTTGTGGCATGATTTAGGGTTGAGTCCATCCGTGCTATATGGAATAAGCGGTGGAATTGGTTCCACCGCCCAATCCATGCGGTGGCACATGTATTGCATCCGCTCTGGCGCAGTCAAGAGCAATATGAGAATGACGAGTTGGAGGAGGGGATGCAACAGTATCTACAAAATTGGACGGGTGGTGACTTGGAGATGCAACGAAGACTGGAGGATGAACTTCTATTGTTCCGCAATCATAGCCTCTCCTTTGGTCGACCTACAGCTAGGCTCTGAGAGACACAGTTGCAACCTGTCTCCTGGTGAAATATGGCAACTGTACTCCTACTTTGGTAAGAGTCTAAGAGACAAGTTCCAACGCCACTAGTTGGAGCTTAGTCGTTAAGTAATTTGAAGTTTTATCTACTACAAATATGTTTAAAGTTATCAAGTTCCTGATACTTATCTCGGCTTAATTGGCTTATGGCAGAAACGCCTTGCTATACGTGTTCTCTCACAGGACTGCAGTTCCGGTCCTTGTGAGAGGAACTGGAGCACTTGGGCCCTCTTTCACACAAAGAAGAGGAACAGATTGAGCACGGCTCAATTGGAGCGGTTGGTGTTTTGTCATTGCAACCTCCGTCTCCTTGAGTTCACCGCCGGCTGCCCCGAACCTCGCCAAGTGAATGTAGACAAGGTGGACGTGGAGAAGATGGAGGTCATACCAGATATCCCACGGGAGGAGCTGGACATATACACCATGTTGTATGAGGAGCTGTCAGCACCAGCACACCACACACGATCATACACTCAACTATCTGGAGATGGTGCTAGTACTTCAGTTGCACCCGATGGTCCTGATCCTGATGTTGATGATTCTTCTTCAAACAGTGACACAGATGCCTCGAACTTATCTGAGGACGCAGAGGATGACGATGACGAGGAGGCCATGGATGATGCAGATGATCAGTAGTCCTGCTGTTTTTTTATATCATCCATGAGTGCTTTTATTTTGAGTCTTGCATGACTCATGAGTCATGAGTCATGAATCATGATCATGAAATTTGTGGACCATGAATCATGATCATCTATGGAGTCTGGACATTGAATACTTTCAAGTTTCAAGTTTCAAGTTTCAAGTTTCAAGTTTCAACTTGTGTGCTAAGTTTAAACATTTAAGTACTTCAAACTTCTAAATTTCAGATTCTTGTAATGCCAAACTTGTTAGTCATGACTCATGATACATGTTGATTTCAGATTATTGAAGCATCATTCAAGAATTTAGAATCATAGAGGCATGAATCATGAATGATGCATTGATGCTTGAAGGCTGAAGCCTGAAGCTTCAGCCTTCAAGTATAGATAATTGTAATTTGTATTATGTATGATTTGCACTCTATTGATAATTATATTATGTATAAAAAATAAATTTTTATACATAAATTGTATCATATTGCCGTTTCTTCCGTTTCCGTTTCGGCGGGGCCCGGAAACTCCGTTTCTTCCGTTTCTTCCGTTTCCGTTTCTTCCGTTTCCGTTTCGGCTGGTAACTATGGCAAGGCACTAGAGGAATTCAAAGCAGAGAATTGCAAAACTCAAGAAGGATATCGCAGTCCTATAAGTCACCATGCAAGGCAAACACGGAGAAATCTCTCAGCAAATAAGTGAAAGGAAAGGAAAAATGAAAGTGTGGACTGAAGTGGTCAAGAAAGGCACATCAGCCCCAAAAAAAGAATTTACTTCTGATGCATTAGAGGAGGAGAAAAGAAGACACCATAAATCATTGAATGTCCTTGTTAGAGGCCTACTAGTGGGGGACACTCCAATGGCAGATGTCAAGGCACTATCACTAATCAATCTCACCTTTGAAGGGGCATTGAGTATGCCACATGGACTTGGTTCCTTGGACAACATACAGAGGCCACCACTGTGACGCCATGTTGAAGTCCCTATCCTCTCCATGGGCTCAAACACTTGGTACTAGTTTATGTTTATGTTGTATTTGTCTTCGGTGCACATGCCTACTTAGAGGCTCCACCCATACAGCTCATTGTATTAGTTTTTTTTAGTCTCATAGATCTTCAATCTTTCAAAGACTTGAATAAAATCTTTCTTTCTTTCTCCATGACACCAAACCTCTCCACATCCGGAGCCCAATTTAGTGGGCTCCGGATGTGGAACCCCTACACCCACTAGGCGGATGTAGATGCCCACTTGAAGGCCCACCCATTCACCTGAATGTATCGTTTTTTCAGTCTCCTAGACCCTTTCGTCTTTAGAGAGGGCATGATACATGTAATGGCAGCCAAAGAAGAAGGAAAGGTGGGCTATCTATAGAGATGGGATAGTCATAATTCGAGAGAGAAAAGAAAGAGGGGAGGGGAGGGGGGGGAGAGGTGGGGACAACACATGACGATGTCGAGGCCATGGGGTGAGGGATCAACACGAATTGAAGATAGCAGTATGGAACTACAATGGCACCTTATGGTTAGAACCAAGGGGCTTCTCAGAGATTTGCACCGACAAGGAGGTGATATTCTGAGAGTCCAGAGAGAGGACTAACCATAATCATGGGATAACTTGGGAGTCAGCCTTCAAAAAGGATACGAGGAGGGATAGTAGGATACGAGGTTCTGAAGAGGTAGCATTTCTGTTTAGGTCACACCTGAGAACGCTTCTCTGCGATACGGAAGGAGGAACATGCACAGCATGTGTGGGTGCGATTTCAGCCACCTAATACATGAACACTCTTGATCATACTATGCTATTTTCCTCCAGACACATTATCATATGTGCATGAGGTCAGTACAAAGGGTCATAGCCCATATGACAGAATATATGAGACAAGGAGAGCTACTCCTCCTATGTGACTTCAATGAATAGCACAGGATACACTTGGGAGTCGGGATACGAGGAGTGATAGTAGGATACAACGTTCTAGAGGGGTAGCAATTCTGTTTAGGTCACACTTGAGAACGCTTATCTCTGCGATGCGGAAGGAGGAACATGCACGGCATATGTGGGTGCGATTTCAGCCACCTGATACATGACCACTCTTTATCACAGTATGCTATTTTCCCCTAGACACATTATCATATGTGCATGAGGGCAATACAAAGGGTCATAGCCCATATGAGAAAATATATGATGATATCATGGAGTTTTCTAGACAAGAAGAGGTACTCCTCCTAGGTAACTTCAATGCACGCACAGGGAACGGACAAGTGGAGTTGCTTGATTTTGAGTCAGAACCCCTCAGAGTGCCAAAGATAGACCCAGCAGAGCTTGGGATAGTGAGACACTCAGTGGTTGCACCACATGTGACAATATATGGGAGACACATATTGGAGATGGGAGCGGTACATGATCTAATCATATATGGCCATTGTCTGGAGGGCTTATCTGCTTCCCACACAGAGGAGGTAGTAGCACTTAGACTACTTAGCGGCTCCCGGACCTTTGTGGCACAGGTACATGACTTCATGTCCCTACCCCCCCCTCTTGGCACCAACCACTCATACCTTTCATCTAGTATATTGACTACACTACCAGACATAGTTTGTGATCCACCTGCCCTTGCCCAAGTCCGGGTACACTTCGATCATGTCCCTGATGCAGTATACATGAGCCACTTATCCTGCGGACTAGTGACTTATGATGTAGGCCTTGCTCGTACCTCAGACACACTGGTATCAGTGATCCATGATTCTGCCACCAGATCATTCCCCATGACCGGATCTACAGTTTGCCCCTTGTTGGAAAGATGCCACAAAACCCATGGTTTGATGGTGAGTGCTGGGAGATGAATCATGAGATCCCACCTCATACGGCAATAGGCTTTGGGACACGTGACGAGATCTGAGGCACAATGAATTTCACGACGTTTGATGTGGTGTAAGAGGTGAGCGTTCCTCTTACATAGGAAGGATGAGGTGATTCGATCTTTTCGTGGAGGTTATCCCACCTTTGCATGGGGGCTCTTATCCAAGGGGAAAGCCACCTATTCCCATCATAGACCCATATGTATGGCACACACTATGTGACACCTGTCTATGACGTCCCACGGCTCAGGCACCACCCGATAAGTCCGCTCTCCCCAAGCCCACCACTCGCATCCTATTCACTTCACAAAATGTGCGAGCTGCATTATGCCAGCTCCACAACCGGAGAGCCCAGGACCATGAGGGACTACGGGCTGAGCACTTCGCACATGGACAGGATGTTTTGGCCCTAATCCTAGCATAGATGTTCAACCTGGCTTTTCCCCTGCTTGGAGTACCACCACCATTGTGCCGATACACAAAGCAAGAGATCCCATGGATACTGGGAACTACCGCACTTTCATGATTGGTCATACAGTAGCCAAGATTTACGAGTCGGTACTAGAGAGAGAGATCAGCACAGGCAGCGAGCACTGGGACAACCTGATTTTCGGAGACAACATTCCACTCTTGATCATATCTTCACTTTGCAGGTAGACATTGAGGAGGCGAGATCGAGATCCCAAAAAGTCTACGCCTGCTTTGGAGACTTTCGGAAGGCATCTGACACAGTCCCATGATCTCGCATGATCATATGTCATGATTTGGGGGATGGTGAGTCTATATAAGTCAGTCAGAGGGAGAGTACATGCCCCTGGAAGCCTGTCAAACTAGGTCGAGAGCACAATAAGTGTGAGGAAGAAATGCCCTCTCTCACCGACACTATTCGGGTTATATATTGGCAAGTTCACGACATTCATTGACCGCCTAGGAGGCAAGGGATCATGGCTTGCAGATCAGATGATAGAAATATTAGTATATGTAGATGATATAGTCCTTCTATCCTCCTCGATAGCAAGCTCACAAGGACATCTAGATGCCCTAGAGATGTTTTGTAGAGAGAGACTTAACAGTTAACCTTGGCAAAACAAAGATTATTATTTAACACCTCATGGCCAGCACTTCATCAACACAACTTCACCTACCGAGGAGAGCCAGTGGAGACCATACAGTCCTACACCTACTTAGGGACAGTCTGTTGGAATTATCGCCATAATTCATGGAAGTGACCAATGTATAGTCAATAAGTGAGTTAGGGGCACTTTTCCCTCATTAGAGGTTTTTCTCCTTAATCACAATTAGGATCTCTAACTACAGTTAGTGGATAGGTTTAGGTTTTGTAACTTGGACAAAACCTTCACCTATTCTATGTTTTCATCTATCTTATCTATTCTACGTTACACTCTTCTTGCTCCCTCTTGCATCCTTCATTTGGTATTATAGCATGTCTCTGCTCCGAACCTAGAGCCCATCGTCAAGCTTGCCTCTCTGCTCCTGCACCTAGAGTCCATCGTCAAGCTCATCGTACAACTGCTACTTCCCATCCGTACACCCTGCTGACAACCCGTCCGCACATTTTCGAACGAATTTCCATACCTACAAGCGTGCAGCGCTGTACATTATCCGGTACTTTTTTTGCGTTGACGTCAACGCCGTACATTTCCTCACGCGCACATGTAGCGCCGTACAATCCGTACCTGCACATCTGTTGCGACAGCATTGCTGCTATCCATATGGGCTGCTTGTGTACTTGCAGCTATTGAAAGCAGATATTCTGTATAGGTTGTTTTTGCAGGTTCTCTTTGCAAACGACCTTTGCAGGTTACATTTGCAAGTGATGGGTGCAGATTGCATTTGGAGCATTTTGTTTTTGCAAACATTGCAATCTGTTGACAAGATTTGCTCCAGAATTTGAGGCTTTTGGTTTTGCTTGATATTTTACAGAGAAATTTGGGGCTTTTGTAGATAATTGCAAAATTCGGGGGTTTCAGCTAATTTTCCCTCTTTTGGATGCAATTTTCCTAAAGAAATTGGGGCTTCTGACATTTGGATGCAATTTGGCAGTGTACTAGCAGTTTGGGACTGTTGCAGGAAGTTTTGGACTCAGTTTGAGTGACATTGCAGACATTTGCCATCTTTGCATTGTTATTTTGGCAATTTTTGGGCATTTGCAGGACACTTTGGGTGCATTTTGAGCCTTTGATTGGCTTTGACAGTGAGCTGTCATTGTTGACAAATTTCTTCGCACTATGGGTTGTGCATCTGAAATCCCAAGAAAGGACATTCTTGTCAAATTTGCTGCATTTTCTTTGGCAGTTATGGCCCAGAACAATCCGAATGAAGTGTTTGGCATCCTCACACAGGAGGATAAGTTGGATGGTACCAACTACTCCTTATGGAGTTTCATGGTACGCAATATTTAACTTGGCAAACACTTATGGGATTATGTCAATGGGGATGAGACACGGCCAAAGAGTGGTTGTGCCTCGCACTCCTCAACAAGGTGGAGGAAGGGGTACAAGACAAGCACATGGTGCAGGACAAGTGCTAGGTGCAGTAGCTGCTGCAGTGGTGCCTCCCACACAAGAACAAAAAAGGTGGGATTCATGTGATGCACTAGCACTTTCACCTATCTCCCAATCTGTCAAAAGGTTTATTATTCCGCACATTCGGTCATGCAAGACCTCAAAGGCAGCTTGGGATGAGTATGTTTTCAGACCGCAATGATGCCAGGGTCTCTTTCCTGAAGAGAGAGTTGACTCATACTCATATGGATGAGGGTGACTCTATGTCTGAGCACCTCACAAAACTTCAGGATTTAAGAGAGCAATTGTTGAATATTGATGAGATCATTCCAAATTCAGAGATGGTCACTACCACTTTGAATTCTCTTCCTGAGTCTTATCTTGGTTTTCACACCTCATTGAACTTGTCTTTGAGGGGGGGTGGCAACCCTCTCACCTTTCATGAGGTAATAGGGCTTTTGTTGCAGGAAGAACATGGCTTCACGAGCTGGTGAGCATGCCATGCTTTCGAAATTCAAGCCCAAAGGGAAGGTTCAACATAGGCAGCATGCAAATCACCCTTCACATCAGCATAAAGTTGATTCTAGACAGTCTTCTCACAAGGCTAAGAGTGATGCAAAGAAGTCCAAAAGAAAGGGTGTTTGTCAATATTGCAAGAAGCCGAGTCACTAAGGAGAAAAAGGATTCAGGTAAACATGTCACAGATTCAGCTCCTCATGCACAAGATGGCGGTTATGCTTCAGCCAACTTAGTGGAATAAGAGTATGCCTTTTTAACTTGCAGTTCTGATTTTCAGGTGGTTGATCCATATATTACAGCCACATGTGAGGATGACTCTTATGCTTTTCAGACTCTTAGTCATGATCCTTTCATCACCCGCAAGGAAAAGGGTGTTTTGTCCAAATGATTCTTCTTATTCAGTTCGTGGTATTGGTGAGATTGTACTTACAGCCACAGATGACACAAAATTCAGAATTCATGATGTGCTTTATGTACCTGGAATCAATAAGAATTTGCTTTCAGTGTCCTCTCTCAATAAAAGAGAATTTCAGGTTGTCTTTGAACATGACACGTGTTCAATCTGAGATAGGGAAAATGATTATGCTTTGAGACTAGCTGGCACGTTGTTTTGTGGTCATTTTCAGCTTGATGTTTTTGAGAAAAGATCAAATGATGCACTTGCAGTTTCTACTCCCACTACTGCTATGCAGACTGCGGAGCTATGGCATGCTAGATATGGGCATATGAGTTATGGCAACTTGATGACAATTCAAAAACATTCTATGGTTGATGCACAGGTTTCCCTTCAAGAAGGATAGTACAGTACGAGCTGTTTGAAAATTACATCTCATTCATAGTGATGTCTATGGTCCCATGAGGACTCCTGCATTGGGTGGTTATCTCTAGTATGTCACATTTATTGTGATGACTACTTAAACTACATTTGGGTCTATGGTTTAAAGAAAAATCAGATGTGTTTAAGCATTTTCGACACTTTGTGGCAAGGGTTGAGAATGAAACAGGACTCAAGGTGCAGACACTACACACGGATAAAGGGGGGGAGTATGTGTCTCATGAATTTGAGGCTTACTTGAAAGAGAAAGACATCACACATCAGCTTACAGTGAGGCTTACTCCTTAGCAAAATGGCAAAGCTGAGCGGAAGAATAGGACTCTTATGACAAGCAAAAAGTTTCCTCACAGGTTTTGGCTTGAGGGTCTCATGTGTGCCAACTATGTTTTAAATCGGGCACCCACTAAGGCTTTGAGAACAAAGACTCCTTATGAAGTTTGGCATGGGAGAAAGCCTTCACTAGATCATTTTCGTGTCTTTGGATGTGTTGCATATTCCCATGTGCCTATTGAGTTTCGACATAAGCTGTCAGGCAAGGCAATTAAATGCATATTTGTTGGGTATAGTGCAGAGAGCAAAGGTTACCGTCTCTACAATCTTGCTAAACGCAAGACTTTTGTTAGCAGAGATGCAATCTTTTCAAAAAATTCAGCACATACACAAGCTGAATTTAATGTGTCAGCTTCTTCTACATCAGATGATGTTTTTGAGGGGTTAAACTCATTGCTTTGGGTTCCGCATCTGACATCCCTGCTGAAAATCAGAATTTGCAGCAAGCTCCTAATGTTCCACATGCCCCGATTCAGCCACCAGCTGATTTAGTTCCTCCACAGGCTCGAAGATGCTGTCAGGCAAGAGATTACAGAAATACATGCAGCCAAATCTATTCCAATTGGCTAATTGGCTGCTCCAAACTCTCAGGGAGAGTAAGCTTGATGCTTCTTTGCCTGACAGAACTCGTAGTACAGCAAGGCACGAAAAGGGGGCTCTTTCTGTTGAATCAGCTTATGCGGGTACTCTTCTTCATGAGGAAGAGCTTGATACTTTTGAAGAAGCCAAGGACAATATGCATTGGATGAATGCCATGCAAGATGAGTTGCAGTCCATTGAAAAAAAGCAGACTTGGAATCTTGTGGATTTGCCACCAAGAAAGAATGCCATAGGTACCAAATGGATTTTCAAAGTAAAAGGAAAGTTAGATGGAGACATTGATAGGTACAAGGCACGGCTGGTTGCAAAAGGCTATGCTCCGAAGAAGGGCATTGATTATGAGGAGACATTTGCTCCTACTTCCAGGATGACAACTATCACATCAGTTATTGCTATGGCTGCACATTTCGATTGGAATGTTCATTTTCTTAATGGAGACTTGTTGAAAAAGGTTTATGTCAAACAACCTTCTGGCTTTGAAATTTCGGGTAATGCACATGAAGTTTACAAGCTGAATAAAGCTTTGTATGGGCTGAAACAAGCCCCATGTGCATGGTACTCCAAGATTGATGCCTTTCTAACCAGCAAGGGGCTTCATAACAATCCAACTTTAAGTACCCTCTACATCAAGAAGGATAGCGGGGATATTTTGGTCATCATTCTTTATGTAGATGACATGCTGCTCACAAGGTCACATGAAGAGAAAATTGCAGATTTGAAAGCTAAATCGAAAGCCACATTTGACATGTCAAATTTGGGCATGTTACATTTTTATTTAGGGATCCAGTTTATACAAGAGAGACGTGTAAGTATGTGCAAAAGCTCTTGGATCGGTTCAACATGCAAGATTGCAAGCATATGGCCACTCCCATGGAACCAGCGTTGAAGCTTACTATGTATGATGCATGTGAATCACTAGATGCCACACTCTACAGCCAGGCCGTTGGATGCCTCATTTATTTGTGCAATACAAGGCCCGATATTCAATTTGCAGTATCACAGGTGAGCAGGTATATGCACATCCCAAAGATAGCACATTGGCAAGTTGTAAAACGCATCTTTCGTTACTTGCAAGGCATTAAGTCTTATGACTTGATTTTTACTAGGGGGGGTAACTTGTAGATGCATGCTTACAGTGACTCAGATTGGGCTGGCGATTATGACACTAGGTAGTCCACAAGTGGTAATTGTTTCGTTTTGGAACATGCTTGCATTTCTTGGCTAAGTAAGAAACAATCTACTGTGGCTACTTCCTCATGTAAAGCTGAGTACAGGGCAGCTTTTACAGCAACAGTTGAGTGTGTGTGGCTACATCGCTTATTTTGCTGATCTTCACCTATCATTGGAGGGTCCTTCTCCAATTCTCACTGATAGTCAAAGTGCTATAGCAGTTGCAAAAAGTCATGTGTTTCATGCTCGCACGAAGCACATTGAGCTTCATAATTATTACGTCAGAGAGAAGTTGCATGCAGGGGAGATCAATATGATCTATGTCTCCACACATGACAATGTTGCAGACATCTTTACCAAAGCACTTCCACGTGAGAAGTTTGAGGCATTTTGCAATGCCCTGAACTTATCTCCTTTTGGTGATTGATCTTTTCCTTGTATATCAACATTGGCCTGGCGATGAACAATGTATAGTCAATAAGTGAGTTAGGGGCACTTTTCCCTCATTAGAGGTTTTTTCCCCTAACCACAGTAAGTGGATAGGTTTAGGTTGTGTCACTTGGACAAAACCTTCACCTCTTGTATGTTTTCAGCTATCTTATCTATCCTACGTTTGCACTCTTCTTGCTCCCTCTTGCATCCTTTACAGTCTTTGCGGGGCCAGTCATCACGATGACCCACGCAATTAGGGCATGACTTGCATGTAGGAGCTCTGGCTGAACTAGAGTGAAACTGCTTTCAGGCACATTTTTGGGACACCCCAACAAAGGGTGGGATATTTGACACATTGGTGAGGCCAACAACCATGTACGCAGCCCCTTCTCGGAATGTGACCTGACAACGATCGAGTGGTGACATTTAGAGACGCTGCAAGTGACTATGGAATCTAGGATAATTTGGAGTAAGCCTTCAACCCCCCCACCAGAGTTTGCCATGACACCGCTCGAGATTGATGCCATCTTCCAAACGGTTACTTATCTTCACAAGGTATTGGCCTTGCCTAGAGGCAGGCTACCGAGGGTGGCACTAGAGTCATCTGTACAATTAGCTGAGAGTAGAGCTTGACGTCAACATTACGGCCATATGGATCAATAGGATAAGATGACGATGAGGAGGGATGTAGCCAGAGACACAGGAGCCATATACGATGCAGCTACAGACCAAAGCACGCACGATGGTTGTCCATCCGACCAGAGCCGTCACTCTCGAAATGGCCCACCGAATACACAGATCACAGAGACCACACCCCCCACCACAACACGAGACAACCAAACAGACATACATATAAGATATTTTCACAGCGCACAGGAGAGCCACCATGGCACCTAGCTATGCATTCTGACTCTGACTTAGAGATTGAGTTAGCTATTAGCTCCTAGTTTTAAGCTTTGAGTTTGAGTTTGTACTTTCAAGCTTAGTTTAGTATAGTACTCAACAAAGAATCTTAGTGAGCCCTTTCCCTCAGCCCATAGCGGCTTGTATGAGCATGTACTACTCTGATATTGTGCCTCATCTCATTGGCCCACAAGGCCTCTCGAGGACGGTAGGCTAGATTTCACCGACAACTACAAATGCAATGTATACGTGGAAAGGAGGAATTTTGGAGGTTTAAAAGCTGTATATAGCTTCCAAAATAAATGCAGCAAAGCGCATCTGTGGAATTGGGAAATGAAAAAGTTTATGTACAACATGCTTGTGCAGACAGTAATCTTTTACGGATGCCCCGCTTGGGCACTTGGGCTATCTAGGATTCACTGGGAAAGAATAGAAACTTTACATAAATGCTTCCTAATAGGGGAGTAAGGGATTTGCCAAGATCCATCCATGCCTAAAACGCGACCTTCACCCCGCCCGCTGCTGTCCCAGCCCCTCACGCTGCCTTGGCTCTTGCCCTACCACTTCCGCCCGTCTCCCCCCGCGCCCTCCCCTCGCACCTTGGTCACCGCCCTGCTTGCCTTGCTCCAAGCCCCATCCGATGACTAAGTGCTCTCGCTTGCTGGCCGGCTGTCCATCCTGCTCGGGATCTGCCAATGGCAATCCTTAGTGCATTTGAGTGGGGTTTGATAATCACACCATTCTGTGCTAGTCTCAGGAAGTGCAGGTCGGATGTGCACAGTTTCCGAGCAAAAACCTACGAGCAAAAAAGTCCGAGCAATAATTTTTGACACCAACCATGCTTGTATATTTCTCAAAGGAATATACAATTCTTTCTTAATTTCTCATTTATGGAACCATATACTTACTTACTTTTCATTATAACCCTCATTTTAGAGAACATCATCTATATATTAACAAACAGTGAACACTTTAGAAACTCCTATAAATACCTCCCTACCATACTCTCTTTTGAGGATTATGGTAATTCAATCGATTTAAAAGAGTTTCCCTAATCTTTAGCAATCCCATATTTGAAGCTCTCATATAACAATATATACCATATTCCTTGGATGAGTAGGAAAAAGATATTGGAAACCTCATACTTGAAGCCATTATAATTGATCATAAATTAATCTCTAATACATTATCAAATATGGGAAGGCAAGGGAGGGATTTTCAAAATATTCCCAATTCTCCAAACCTAAAGTACTTTTAAGGAAATGTGGTCTCTATTGAACTCCTTCTTACCATAATATGAATTAGGGAGAAGTTGTAACTCTCATATACATCTTGAAATTTTTAATTTTTCTCTTTTATAACTATAAAAAGTATAATTTTAAGCCTACCATTGCATAGATCATGAGATTCTGAACATTTTTCCCTTTTACAGCTCCTCAATGTGAGCTAAGGAGCAAAAGTTATGACTCCTTCTGTGTAGGCTCTCCAAGGGTATTCTGCCGGCGGAATAGGGTTGGGGCAAGCTCTTCAAACCATATTCCTCTGGCAAAATACACTTAGAGGGTCTATTAAAAAGGTATTATATATTTTTCTTAGGTCATTCTGAGGAACTGTAAAAAGGATATTTGCTCAAGATTTCATGATCCAACCAATGGTGAAAGGAAAAGAAAGGATTTTTGAAAGTCGTAAATAAGTCACCACTTAGACATTATATATGTATATTATATAAAGGCATATTTATATCTATATCTATTTATCAATATTTCATATTTACTTACATATTCCTTGAAATAATTTGGATTTTTTTGCTCCCAAAAAATGACTTGAGCCTATATATTTGGACCCTCCCACCTTTTGTCCGCTCGTCGCTCAGGGGTTTTTGCTCGGAAAATGGAAACCCCCGATGCAGGTCTCGTCCCATCAACTAAGGATTGCGGTAGAGAGAGCTGCAGGCACACCTACAGAGCTCTAAATCTGTCGGCTATTCACAGTGCATGCAATGGAGACTAGCATTTCCTATGTACTTGCCTAGTTTATTATGAGATCCGTGGACAATACCACCGCCTTCTTCAGTAGGGGCACAGTTTTGGGCCACTCTCAATCTAATCCATTTTCATGGTCTCTATCTGATTGAGATGCGGTGACACAAAGAGACCCTACTTAGACAGATCAGACAACATGAGGTGACAGCGTCACATGAGACACAGATAGATCAAGCACAACCGCATGTCACAGATTTCTACGCATTTGAGTCAACTACAGGACATAGTAGGGTGGAGGAGGAGGAGCTAGCTGATATGAGGGCAGAGTGGATCAGTGGGAAGAGATGATGCAAAGCTGTGGAGGTAGAGGCACAGAGACCATTCATGGTGCAAAAGTTGACCAGAGCACCTGCAATGGAGGTCCAGCCTCTCTAAGCTCTACTTAGAGGGGACCGTCCCTTTTTCCACCCGTCCCCGCTGCTTTCACTCCCCTTCTTCATTGTTTTCTTCCCTTTTTTCACCCATCCCCACAGGGATTCACGCCCCTTCTTCATTGTTTGGAGGCTTGGACTGATCATATAGGGGTTTTTGTGTTCAGGACACATGATTGCTCTGGCAATGAAGGCTCAAATGGCAAGTCTCTCTACTCCATCAGCGCTCTGATTCCCCTTTCCCCAGAGGACAAGCAGCCAGGTCCAAAGCACAATTCACGAGCTCCAAGGTAGGCAGCAGTGGGGTGCACTGCTCATACATGCCAGCAAGTACAAGCATAAGCTAGACTAGGCAGAGTGTTAAGTCTGTTGCTTCATGGTTGATGATGCTGTGATCAGCTTCAAGTCAGTCTCTCCCTACCACCATCACAATCAAGATGTTACCATTTAAGCACCAGGTATCTTTCACCTCCTGCTCCACTCCATGGAATCCACCCATAATAGTGGGTTTAGACCATAATATAAACATATGGTCTCACATCAGCATCCATTTCAGATGAGCATTCTAACCAAAAAAGCTTAGGAAAGGCAGTGGATAGGCAACATACTACTAATAGGCAGAAAGAAGTTAAAGGCTAAAGCAATATCGGCAATTGCAACATGGAAAAAAACTTCACATGTGAAAGTTGCATGTCTGCTAATACAGCGGAAACATATATCTAGATGAATCCACAACCAAGCACAAATTCATCCTCTTAAAAATCAAAAAAGTAGTGCAGTTCCAGTCACAAGGTTGAAAACCATAAACTCCATGATGCAATAGCAGGTACTAGCTACTATGATATACCCAACCACGCCATCAGTGCCCAAAGGGGGGACATATAAACATACATACATATCCATGCACCAAAACACACTTGATCATTCATTCATACACTCCCTCCAACATTTGATGGAGATGTTCCTTTTGAGCTACTCTTGTTCATACTGGTAGTATGTATTAAAGTCAACCATTACCACAAAAAGAGGAGACTAACCAAAAAAGTAGTCCACAATCCTTTCATTCATCATCATCCATTTAAACACACACCACCTACAAAGAGACAGTTATGGCTATTGCAAAATAGTGAGCTGTACCAGTTCAGAGCCCTGCCCAAATCTGCACATAATGAACGGATGTATGTGCCTTTGGAGCAGCATACCCTGAAATCCAGATCTTGCCTGCAAAATACTTCACAAGCATTATTCCTATGCACGATGTAGACCATAAAGAGGACTAAAGCCATATTCTTACAACAGCTGCTCCTTGAATAACTCATTATGAAACAGAACAGGTGGCACTCACTTTTAAACTTAAATGAGTTTATGCCTTCCACAGATCCATAAAAATTTGCAGGCTATTTTACCCTTATCCCTGTGTAGTATAAGCATCTCAGAATTCCGCCTCAGCTGTTTTACTTTAAGGGGCAGCCTAAATTAGGTTGTACTTACAACTTGCCACCAATAGATCACTCTGAATGAAGAGAAAATATGACAAAATATCAAAACGTGACAAGTGACATATAGGAAAGGGTAAACAATTTAGATAGCTTCAATAAATTTCATGGTGTTACGAGGCCAGTTTTCGTAGCTCACACAACAAAGAATCCATCAACGATGCTCAAAACTCAAATAATCAAGATTTTCTTTGCCTAAACTAAAAGTAGACCAATTTTTAGTTGCTTCAGCTTGGCACAACCTTTAAGCCAGCTTTTAAACACAGGAAAGAGTTTGAAACCAAAAGAATTTGTAAGATTAGCTCTTATTGTCATGCACATCGTAGGATAGGTGCTTAAGTAGTCCATACACCCAAACACACCTTCTATCTTTCTTCCACTTTTCTTAACCCTAAGAAGTTTCACAACACGATTCACATGCTACCCTCTTCCAATCTCTCAAATGCCACCCTCCCCAAAAAACCCCAGCTCTCCGCTCTTATGGACCCCCATTTTGGGGGCCCTTCGCAATTCCTGTTTACAGATCCCACTACTTGCTCTCACATCTTCATTCTCTCCATGTTTAATTCACGATGCCTACTCCAATCCCCAATTCTTCCAACATCACACGCCTCCCTTTCTGCCCCCTCTCATAGTGCCATGGCACATTGTGACTACTTCCTGCTTCCCACTACCCTTTTGGACCTCACACTCCCCCCTTTCCTCCCAGTTGATTCAACCTACACTGTCCTTGCCTGCCTCCTTTTTACCTGTACTAAACTTACTGTCTGGTTACACTATCCCTCAAAAGCTCCCCTAAGGTCTACCCTCCTTCATGCTCCCAACGTCCAAAAAGACCTTCTCACAACCCCTCCCTTCACAGAGAGCCCTCTAAGGCTTTAAAAAATGTGTCATGAAAAAGATGAGCTTGGGGAGTAGGTTGAATTTGCCACCAAATAGCACTTCTAGGACGAAAAAGAACAAAGTGCAAGCCATGTAGTACTCGCACAACCCATCTAAAAAAGCACATTCTCTATATTCCTAGCCTTAGCATGCACCAATGTGGGCTAATCTTATTAATGAAGCAATCCAACAAACTATACTTCCTGCAACACGGCGCAACCTTGGAGCTAAACCTCGACTTGTTGTGCATGACGATAAGGCAGTTGAGGCGGCTCTTCTTGCTGCACAATCTGCCCCCCAAAATACTGCTACTCCTGCTATGTGACCTGCCCCTCGAGCTGCTCAAGCTAGAGAGAGAGAGAGAGAGATAGATAGAGAGAGAGAGAGATTATACTCTCTGGGAGACCAAAAAGTCCATGAGACTAACAAAAACCAAATACAATAGAAAGATTGAAGAGTGGAGCCACTAACGTGGGCATTCAGTCCTCAAAAACTACTTATTTACTTGCTAACATCAATCATAGACAAAGAGTCTTTAGCTTTCAAATTTTTATCCTTGATGAGAGCCTTACCTTAACAATAGATGGCCCACTTACCCTCCTTTCTAGCTGCCCTCACCCTTGCTATCTCAATGGCCTTTTTCCTAAGTTGGAATCTAGTACATTCCTCTGCTATCCATACTTTAATATACTCCAAATGCATCAATCAGAAGCCCTTCCACCAAGCAAGGGCTTATGAAGATGCCAAAAGAGATTCCCACGCTGTTGAATCCAAGGTTGTGGAAGCAAAACTTTCAGAGCAGAAAGATCTACAAACGAAAAGGAGGTATAGCCCAAAGAGTCCCGATCAAACTTCCAATCCAACAAAGGAAGAGTGGTAAACATACAAGGGACAGGCTGAAAAGGCTACATCATAGCAGTAAGAGTATGCCAAATAGATTTGTGATGCATACCCAAACAATACTGTCTCATGGCCTGCCAAAAAGAGAGTGCAGCCCCAATCATCCATGACATCCAGCATTGTAGAAATACCCAAACGATGCAGGAAATACGCCTTTCTAGGCTAAAGGCAAGCCAAGGAGGGATCAAACACCTTGCTCCAATAGATACTCTGCAACCGGAAGGAATTGCCTCGATCTAGAGCACGACCCGACCAGTGTAATGAGCTAGAAGCTGATGCCAATCATGTATCAGGCGAGAGGAAAACAGGAAGCCAAGAATATGCCCACACATGTGCCCAAAAATAACATTGGAAACGGCTGGAATCAATTACCAAAAGCATATGTGCGAAGAGAACCAACCAGACAAGAAAGCATGACAACCCATGATTGACTTTGCTCCAAAAAGGAGAGCAAGAGGGTGGCCTCACAAGCCAACATGTGAATGTGAATGTTAAGAATGTTCAAACCCCCTTGCATCCTTGGCGAACAGACGAACGTGTATTTAAGCAGGTCAAGTGCCTTGCGATCATGCTTGGTGCGCTAAAGACATTCCATGATCTTAGTGATAAACTTTTGAAGATCAAGAGAGCCACAGGGAATCGGGCAAATAAAACTGCACATATGCTGTATAGATAGACTCAATCCGAAGGGGAACATGCAACGGCCACAGAAGACAATGCCAATCACACTCTCAAGATTTGATTTAGCAAAACTAACTTTCAGCTAAACTGTGAGACTAAAAAGATCCAAGGCCTACACAAGATAGCGAACATCTGCATCCAAATCCCATAGAAAGAAAAAGGAATCATATGCATGAGCATGGCTCAGAAATGGTATGCCTCCAAGAAAGTCAATACTATGCAAGCAACCCTGCAAAAATAAAGCATCCATATGCATTAGCAATGGATGTGTAGAAATCACAAAAAGTAGGGCACTAAGAGGACAGCCTTGATGAACAGAGCGGCCCAATGACGAAGAAGAAAAGAGGGAATCAGATAATAAACAAGAAGCCATGCCATCTTCATAAAGCCAATAAACAGCATTTTGCACCTTAGAAACAAAATGCGACTACCCCATGTCAGCCACAGTAAAATCCCATCTGGCTGTGTCAAAAGATTTCTCAATATCCACCTACATGATTAGGACATCTTGATGAGTGTATTTGGCATATTCAATGCCAATATAAGCATTTGCAATGTTATCCATGATTTGGCACAATGCATACTCTTCATAAGGACAGCCATCTTATCTTCATCATTTGGCGCACTTTTCAAACTTGAGAGTTGTTGAACAAGAGGTTGAAACCGTGCTAGATGATCACTCAACTCATCACTCTCTTCCATTCTCAAATCATAAAACTTGAGCTTCAGAAAGACTTTAGAGTTGGTGATTTTATTACCAAACCATGTCTCGAGGCATCTCCTTAACTATTGACTCGACGTTCACATGATCAATAAGAGTGTCGGCCAAGCAAAGACCAATGAGGGCAATAGCCTTAGCATTATGCTGCTTCCAAATCCTTTGGTGTTGCTGATCAAGTACCTCCACCTTGTCATCCTCAACAACATCCCAAACACCTTCACGAATAAGGCATCTTGGTTTGCCAAGTGGAAAAGCCTTCCCCTTTGAATTTCTCCACGAGCAAAGAGCTGGAGGATAATGAAGTCATGATGGCAAGGAGCTTGATGAAAGTGGACAGCGAACCCGAGATGCAAAAGGAAAGCCAAAGAAATGCTCCAAAATGCAAAGCAATGGCCTAGAGCAGCCCCGGGATGAAGAAGAGGCAAGGAGCAGCCCCGAAAATGAGTATGAAAGAGGCGGCTCTACAACAGCAACCCTAAAACAGCTTGCAAATAGAAACAGCTGCTCCAAAATCAGTCAAGGAGGCCCCCAAATCACCCAAGATGCTGCAACCGACGTGCGTGACTGAACACCTCTGCTGCAGCAGGCCTGAAAACCCTAAAATGGCATTGTAGATGCGCTGAAATGGTTCGAATCTCCACGCGTGCAATTCAGGTCTGCTCCAAAACGCACACAACCCTTGGAAACTGCTCCGAAATGCAGAGGATAGCCTCCACACAGTACTGGCAGGGCTGGAACTGCTCGAAAACGCTCACTCAGCATGCTCGTTGATGGGTATCTCCAATGTTGATCCATATACCTCAGCCATAATGGTTCATCAGTAACCGACATCCATGAGGCATCCCATGATGTGGATGAGGATAATGGCGCTTATGGTTTAAAAAATGGCAAAGCATTTACAAGAGTCCTCATTATAGGCTCTTACAAAGACTAGGATCTTGGATGGGGCATTGTGATATTTTTCCAAGAGTGTCATTTAGAAGACTTTGGAGTTACTACTAGAGAGGGTACTTGAGAGTCCCTTCTCAGATTTTTTTAGGAACTATCGTTCTTTGCCTCACATATATTTTTTCCTAATCTATTCTTTATCTAGGCACCCTTGCCCGGTCTTAGAATGCTAGTGATACATAAGCACCTTGCACTCTTCATCGTACCAACTAATTTGAGGCACAGGTCCCCTTGATTGCTTTCTTAAGGACTTTACCATGTTAAGGAAATGAGTGTTTTATAGCTAGGTAGATGATGTGGTTGAGCGGTTGATCTATAGTATCCAAGGTTGGTTAGTTGTCTATGTCCTCTAGAAGTGCAAACAAGTGGCTCCCTTATATGTGATCTGCCGCGTGGTCAAACTAGTAGTAGTAATAAGGGGAGGAGGTGATGTGGGATGGGCTAGATAGGTCTAGGTATGGCCAAGTGAAAGACTAGATGATGTGAGTGGTTAGCTCTTAAAATAAGTAGGTGAACTATGTGATCAAAGCTCTACAAGGCAAAAACACGACTATTTATGAAAGCACGATGGCATCCTCGTAAAAATCCAAAGATCTTTGCTTGCATGTCTCGTGTCTTGGCATGATAGAGAGAGAGAGAGAGAGAGAGAGAGATGTAGTAACGTATACAGGAGGCCTCGCGGGCCTATGAGACAAAGTGCAAAACCAAAGGTAACTCATACAAGCCACTAAGGGCTGAAGCAAAGGGCTAACTAAGGCCCTTGCTGAAAGCTAAAGTGCTAAGCTAGAGAACAAAATAGTAAAGTAGCAAAATATCAAAAGAGTATCAGGTGCTCAAAACTAATGCTCCTAGTACATGCCCAGGTTCCATATATCCAGGTAACCTAGTGGCTCTTTGATAAGATGTGAGGAGCTCTCGTATCTGTGTCTGTCGAGCTGTCTCTCGATGCGGTGGAGGACGTGCTCTCCTATATCCAATGGGCTACGTCAAGGGTGACGCCTCGTCTCTCGCGATCACCTCAGAGGAGGGCTGAAATAGATCGGACCTTGATCGTCCATGCTCTGGTCCCTCTCTATGTCGCATGTAGAGTGCATGTCTGCAACATCTTTGCAGAGACTCCCACTGCTAATCCATGATGCTCTCATCTCATCGAGCTTGTCTCCCTCAGTCCCACTGGCAGCTGACTCAGATGCGTAGAAATATGTAACAACTGTCTGTGCTATGTCGATCTCGTGACCTATGGCATCAATCCTTGCTGCTCTCTGGTCTGTCGGATCAGTATATCTCTCTGTCGTTGCCTCTCAGTCAGATACAGCCCAACACAAACCTGATCAGGAAAATAGATCAACCGTGTAAGTGGACCAAAGCCATGTCCCTCCTGAAAGAGGTAGTGATATCGCCCTCGGGTCTCATAGTAGACTGGGCAGCCACACAGAAAGTGCTCCTCTGTATCGATCTCCGCCATCCGGCATAGTGTGCAAATCATCTACTCTTTGGATATGCCTACAGCTCTCGCTGCCTCAATCTTCAGCTGATGTGACGAGACTCTTAACTGACCAATTGCAATCCTCAATGCATGTGAGACTCTCCTATCCTCGAGGTATTGAGGTCTGATGATGAGACCATGCTCCGAGACCCTCAGGAAGTCGTCATGGTAGAGCTGGATCATGGTGGGGAACTCCTCTCCCCAAGCCCTAGATGTATGGAGCTAGAGGAGGTCCAACCATATGATACAGTTGATCTCATCTCGTGGGATCATCTTGGGTGGTGCATCCATGCTGGACTAAAAGGGGGAAAGTCTGTCCATTTGAATGCCGTGACTACCAAACCATGTGGATACCCGTGCATACCATGTTGTATCAACACCGATCTTTGCTAGTCGCTTGGAAGACTCCAATGCTAGCCTCGGTAATCTCCACTGGGGTAAGGCCCAGCCTCTGTGGAGGAAAGTCACTGTCTGAAAGATGGCATCAACCCAAAGAGTAGTCATGGCGAACTCTGTGTTTACAATTTGATGGAGGACTGAGGACTTGCTCCGAATCATCCTGGATCCCAGAATCACCTGTAGCCCCTCAAATCTCTTCCACTCTGTCACTGAAATATCACTCCCCCCGAAAGGTGTTGCATATATGGCAGTCGGTCTCACCAGTGTGTCAAAAAGCCAACCCTTCGTCAGAGGGTCCTGGAAGTGTGCTTGGAAGCACCGCCTCTCTAGTCGGGCCAGAGCACCCCGTCCTCGTGTGAGTCGTGCTGCATTACCGTCTTCGAGAGGCCTCACGGGCCTATGAGACAATAAAATCCAAGGGTAACTCATACAAGCCACTATGGGCTGAAGCAAAGGACTCGCTAAGGCCATCTGCTGAGTACTATGCTAAACTAAACTCAACTCAAAACTTGCATCTCAAAACAAGTACTCAATCTTAGAGTCAACACACACACACACTTTTTTTTGGGTGGTGAAATATAGATAATTATATTAAGAAGATGTCTCCAAGAAGGAGAGCAATTACATCTTTAGAAAACTAGCATATATGCCAGGTAATGAGAGTAATCCAACTAGCCCGCATGCAACCAGTCATAAAAGGATTGCCTGAGGGACGCTCGAAACAAAGAGAACTTGTTTAGAGAAGGATCACCAAACACACACACACACACACAATATGATTATATTAAAGTCCATGGGGATTGGCGATCACTATCAACCACTTATATATCAAGCCTTATCCAATCGTCGATTAGAGCGCCACAATACAATGACCAAACACCACAAAATTACACACCAAAACACAATACAGATGAAGCACAACACAACAAGGGAATGGATTCATTTACAAACAAAATGATGTTTAAGAGTCTCATAAGCAAAAGTTCGATAAAACCCTAAAAGACTTAAATAACCCTTTGTTTTAGTAAATAACCCTCTTAAGTAACCCTTTGTTTTAGTAAAGAGCAGCCAATGAAGTGCCGCATGTCACCGTATTAAGAAAACCATTATATCTACTCTTTAGAAAGTTGGTGTTTATTAATTATTCAATCTTATGTGTTCTCTTGCTACATTCGAATCTGGGTGATTTCCATTCACCAGCCCGAGGACTGGGAGCACACTTGTCCCCAATGCTCAAAGTTTCAAGAACTACTAGAAAGAATTGAAGGATCCCCAGAACATAAGGGCTGAAACTAAGGGCTGAAACTAATTGAGTCAAACGTAAGTACCTTGACAAGTAAGAATACAATATGGCATACCCGAAAGACGTAGAAAATGTGTAAGAGGGAAAGTCAAATTCACTCCAAATTTGGAGATACATGTAAGCGAGTCTCTAGACATCAAGGATAGGGTATTTGTTTTCCAAGAACAAGGATAGGGTATTTGACCTATGCAGTTGTGGAATCTTGTGAATGGAGCAAGAACTACCCCGCTAAGAGATGCGTGATAGGAATAATCAACCACATAATACATATCATGTGTGTCTCTCACAAGAGCAGGAACAGCTCTCATGAGAGATAAGTGATAGGAATAAGCAACACATTGAGAGCAATTTTCAACTTCCACGCACTAGCTATTGCTAGCTAAAAAAGAAAAGGGCTATGCAATATCTGATAACTGATAGCCGAGCGGTAGGGAGCGGCTGAGCAGGGAAGGGGAGGGGAGCGGGCTGAGAGGGGAGGGGGTGGGCTGAGAGGCAAGGAGGGGCAGGCTGAGAGGGGAGGGGGCAGGCTGAGAGGGAGAGGAGGAGGAGGGAGCGAGGGGCTGAGGGAGGGGGAGGGGAGGGGCTGAGGGCGAGGGAGGGAGGGAGGGAGGGAGGGAGGGAGGGGCTGAGGGAGAGGCTGAGGGAGAGGGGTCAGCAAGGGAGCAGGGAGGAGCAGCAGCTCTCCAATTTGGCTTCGCAATGCTGTTGCTATTTTTATCATAACCTTTGATCCATAACTCAGATTGAAGAGCTCTTTTGTTTGTTAGAAAGCTGAAGTTGCA
Organism: Dipteris shenzhenensis; assembly: GCF_047967505.1. Classification (NCBI taxonomy): domain Eukaryota; kingdom Viridiplantae; phylum Streptophyta; class Polypodiopsida; order Gleicheniales; family Dipteridaceae; genus Dipteris; species Dipteris shenzhenensis. The sequence continues at coordinate 33,295,758 of NC_141601.1, read as the reverse complement.
CCCTACAACTCTCTAGATGAAGTCAAGATCTGAATCTGTGATATATCAGGTCGAAAATCTGATTTACGTAGTGCTACCTAGCTTTTGGTTAAAGGCAATTCGTTTTTTGAAAAGATACTATTAATGGAAGAGCCTTCTAGGAGAAGCAAAACTTATGTGGAGTACAAGCCATGCTTTTGGCTGTTCTTGGCCCCCTCTACATCTATAAATTGAGCTTTAGGGCTGCCTATGGACTGATGGAGTTGCCTAGCCTTGGTGCGCCTAGTTCTCTCCTTGCATTGTATCACTCAGTTTTTGAGCACATCTTGTTGTTCTACCTTGTATCTTCTCTATTCTATTCATGATATATCAGTTTCTTGAGGGTTTCACATGTGTTTTCTTCAATTCTCTTTTAGTTTTCATGTAGATCTCGCCCTTTTCCTCTGTCCACGGTGATTGGTAGCTTGCGAGTTCTGCGAGAGTTGTGTTGGTATTGCGTGGTGTTTGGGAGTGGTTGTACGCGTGCTCTTTCATCAGTTTCTATGGAGATTACGAGGTTCTACATGCATTCTGTATTTTTTCAAGGAAGCGGTCGGTTGTCCTCTTTAAAAAGGCTTTTCGTGATTTGAGAACGGTACGTTTCTGGTTATTTTGTGAAGTTCGCATATTGCACAAGGCCTACATGTTTGGGGTGCGCCCTCTACCCCGCTCTCCCTACGCCTCAGCCCCCCCTCTACCTCGCCTTCTACCCCCCCTCTACCCCGCCCTCTACCTCGCTCCCTTCCCTCCGCCTTCACCCCGCCCCTTACTCCACCCTATACCCCGCTCCCTTCCCTACGCCTCAGCCCCCCCCCTCCTACCCGCTCCCTACCCCCCTGCCTCTTCCTCCCTATCCTACCCTACTCTCCTCTACCCCCTTCTCTTCTACCCCGCTCCCTACCCCCCGCCTCAGCCCTCTCCTCTCTCCCGCTCCCTACCCTTCTTCCTGTCTCCCCCCTCTTTCCTTCTCCCGCAGCATTTCTTGGAGCGGACGGAGCCTCAAAAGTGTTCGAATCGGCCTCCTCACCTCGATTGGTGATGGATATTCCGTCAGCCAATCCTATTCCACCTCCACCAGCCGCGAAAACTATTACATTTTCTAAAGACGAGTTGCAACAGCTCAAGAAGGACGTAGAGGTTGAATGCTCTACCACGTTGATCGCACACATCTTCGGGTCTCACCCTTCCAGATCCCAAGCCAGAGATTGGATGCTTACGGCTCTTCCCCCAGACCTCACTCCACGACTTTTAGATGTTCGTCTTCTGGGACGAGGTTTTTTCCAGGTTGTCTTTGACACTCCAGAGGCTGTGAGCACCATGCTCAAAGCTGAGTTTTTTCACCTAGGACAGAGGAAGATTTTCTTTGACGCCTTCAATATTGGTTTCGACCTAGTGGAGGCAGATAAGGAAAATTTTTCGCTCTTCATCAGATTTCCCGGGCTTCCCCAAGTTTACCATCGACTTCTTTCTATTATTAGGGAGCATTTTGGCGTGGTTGCTGAGATCCCACCCCTCCCTGGGTTGTCGTTGACTGCAGCAAAGGCAACCAAGGATGATGGGGTACCTAGAGTTAGGGTCCTCCATAAGGATCCTAACCTCACGATGGACCATGTTATGCTAGGACACTTTGCCAAGGATTGCCTCAGGAAGAAGAAAAGGCCCAAAAAGCCCTCTAGTACAGCTACTGCCCCACGGCCTCGACAAGGGGGTGGTACAAGTCCAGCACCTGCTCCTCGGTCTCGACAGGGGGGTGGTACAAGTCCAGCACCTGCTCCTCGGCCTCGACAGGGTGGTGGTACAGCTCCTACTCGCCAAAGTGCTCATCGACTGAGCGCTCCTTTGGTACCGCTGCCTTTTGCCTCCGGTGCTTCACGACCTTCAAGGGCACCCGCTGCATACCATTGGGTTCCGGTTCGTCTGCACATTCCACTTTCAGTTCACGAGGATGCACTAGTGGACTGTGCTTCAGCTCGGGCTGTCCCTTTCACTATTGTGGTAGAGATACTTGGTTGGACGATGCCTTTCTTATTCAGCCACAGTCCCTCCTGTTCTCTTGGTCGAACAGGAGGCAGCAAATGCCTATTCATGCACGCATTGAGAGATTCTATGTAGATGATTGTGGGCACTAGACAGAGGTGGATCGGTATGCATTGCTGCTAGGGTTTCCACTTCAAACCACTTCCCTTTTATGCTGGCCATCTCAGAGCTTCACATGAGAGGCCGGTCTCCCAACATCAAGATTCCAGATGCCTTGTACACAGAGGAGGACCTTACAGGGGCAGCCCTGCAGATATGGGTTTCTCATGTCCAGGATGTGGGCAACCATCTCCATCACATGTTGCTGCTGCCCTTTCTAGTATTAGCGACTTCTACCACTCAGTTGCTAGTACCAGGAGACGAGAAATTCTCAGACGTGAGATTGGTGTTCGCCAACAGTTGGCAGCTTTACAGAGAAAAGAGCAGAAACAGCCTTCAGATGCTTGGATTTAGGAGCGCCTTGCTGCAACAAGGACTCATCAGTAGACATTGCTTGATCAGAGAGCAGAGTATGCCTTTCATGCACGGGAGTCCTTCTGGATTCAGATAGGTGGCAGAGTCAATGAACACTTTTTCTCTACTCTTGGCCCTAGACATAGTAGAGAGAGTGTATCCCAGCTTATTAACTCACATGGGGTTTAGGCAGCCCTTTCAGCGGATTGGGTGGACACAAATGATATGCCACTCACTTGCTTCACTTGGGCAAGTGCTTTTATGAGAGGGGGTGTTCCTCTTCAGGTTTCGGCCTTTCGAGATGCGCATGAGGATGCCTTGGTTTTTGGTGTGCATGATGGTGGCAGATTGTTCACGTCCACAGAGGACATCTTGCTTGAGTCTGCCTTTCAGCCTATCAAGCTTGTAGGTCTTTTGGTGCAAGGATCAGATTCAAAGTGGTTCCTTGACCCACACCCCCCGCTTCTCTCCACCGAATCTTGGAGACTTCAGCTCTACGGGGGAGTTCCCATTGGGAGTGGATTGACACAGGGCATCGAGAGAAGAGCATCCCTTTCTTTCGCTACACGGTCAGTAATGCCAGGAAATTCCAGCTCAGTAGTAGAGGTTGGAGACCTTCTAGAGTTCCTCATTGGGAGGCATTTGATATCACTGCGAATTTGCAGAGGTGCTTTTGGAAGAGACTCTGGAAATCCCACAGGAATAGAAAGATCACTCTTTTCTTTTGGCTTTCTATCCATGGTGGGATTGCAGTGAATCTTTGGAGATCCAGCTGACCTACTTGCCCTCGTTGCCTCTCTGCTTTGGAGACGATTCAGCATTGCTTATGGAATTGCAAATAGGCGAGGATGATTTGGATGGGAGTAGCCAGGATTTTCAGTCACTTTGTCCACTCCCCATTCTTTATGACATGGGGTTCAGTGACTTGGCTTTCTCTAACGGGGCCTTAGGTCTTCTATGAGAGACTTCACTCTTCTCGGGCCATTTCGATTCGACGTCATCAAGTTGAGTCCTGTTCTTTGGATGTGGTACCACACCTTCCTTTTGCAGCTGTACATGCCTCCATGGATACCTCTTGGGAGATTCTGGCGAGCATAGCAGCCTGGCATATCTGGAGAGCCAGATGCACAGAGGCATTGGAGGGGACTCAGGTTCATCCCTCGCACACATTGGCTAGTATCTAGACAGACATCTAGACAGACACCATACATACCTTGATGGCCATATGGATGAGTATGCAGGGAGACTCCCGTGCAACCTCGGCTAGGAGGGCTTCTTTCTTCAGGGAATGGAAAGATTCTCCTTTCTTCTCTGAGACTCTTACAAGGTTGAGGTGGCACTTTCAGCCTCAGCCTTGGTTGTTTTCCACCTCATTTTGAGAGGGTTTATTTATCCTCATGGTTTCATGATGTATTCCGCTTTGAGCTTGCTCTCGCGCGTTTTTTCTCTTACTTAATAGAAGTCTATTTCTTGCCAAAAAACCAAAAAAAAAAAGCAACAGCTGCTTTTTCTGAAAGATGCGGCCTGCTTTTTCCATATCTGCCTGCATTTTCCTGCCTCCACGCCTCCAATAGACGTGTGTGCCTATCCTGCTTTATCTTAGATCATTTCAAACATAGGACCACCCTCTAGCAACTTCCAAAAATCACCCTCCGCAAGCTGTGTGCTCAAACTAAGGCATAAGGGATATCAAGTAATTGCAGCATTAGACACCAGACATTCATGTTTGCAAGATGACAGCGACAAACTTTCACGCCTCACTCAGTAATATAGGATCCTACCATGCCTCAATAATATGCATATAGAATCCTCCACAATTTCTTTCTCGTGGTCAACCAAATGAGGCTGGCCAGGGCTGGCTGCTCTTCAGTTGCTTACTTCTCTTTCTTAATTTGCTTTGGCCTTCCATGTGCTCTCTTGCTCATTAAGTTGCACTCACTGTCCCGATCTCCCCTGTAGCTGAATTTAAATTTGGCCATAACTCCTTTGTCCAAAGCCATTACCTTCATCATGGGCTCCAATGTGTCCACTTGCAACCTACTTGCATCCTACCTAAAAGTTACACCACTCTTTGCGGAGGCCATCAAGTTGCTGTCTCAAGTCTTCCTGAGCAGAAATTCTTCTTTTGGCATATTTCCCTAATCCAGATTCTGATTCTTAATCCAACTAGACCAATGTATCAGTCTGCAGTGCTTTGTACATCAAAAATTTTGGAGTTTCTCACATTCTTCCTTGATACCACTGCACAAACAGGCTGCTGCTCTGTTCTTGAAAATCTAAATTGCAATTTATGTGTGTCATATTTAGAGTTCTGAACAATGATAATGCTTGGATCTAGGGATTCCCGTGATGTGCTCTTGTATTGATTTAATTAACTCGTTGACTTTCCAAAAAAAATGGTTACGATGCGAGTGGGTGCCTAAAATGAAAGTTGAGTCAGATAAATCTATTTAATCATACAAGGTAGAGCTTGTTCCCAAGCGTTACTCTCTGAAAAAGTAGTATACCTCAATCAGACCTTTGCATTGTAGCAAAGGCTGCTGCATTGATAAATGGCTATACTCCACACGATGGCAACGGTTTGATTACTTTCCTTCCGGGAGAAAACTTTTGGCTCTGATTGGCAAGTTTGGATTACTGACAAAAGACATCCGACTAGTATGAAGAGTTTTCATATGAGAGTTTGGGCTCTTTGTGGAGGTTGCCTCTCCACTTCTCGTGAGACTTTTGCCATTACAGATGAGTCCAGCAGCAAGCCCATAGATGGATCCGGGAACACGAGCAGACTCATCCTCTAAAACCAATATATAAATGCAGTTTTAGCCTAGTGATAGTCACCCACAAGGTTAAACCATAAAACTCCATCATGCATCGCAGGGACCAGCTACTATGACATGCCCACCAGCACCCAATGGTGGGTATAGAAATTAGTATAAACGTATACTCTCACACATATACACATTCCCACACCCCCACACATGTATACAAAGGTTCTCATACACAATGTGTTTTATGTGGGCATAGATATGACTCTATCAATTCTTTAAACATTACATTCCTCATGCTATATGACCATCTTATGGCAGTCCATGCTTTCCTATCACCTGTACAAGAAGCAGCCATATAAAAAATGGACACATCATCAAATTCTCTGAATCTGCGTCTACTTAATAAGGCAGCCACAGCAATATCCAAAATCAGGATGGATTCTGAATTTTAAATAGTTATGATAATTATTTTGATGTTATCTTTATAGATATTCATTGGTGATGCAGGAAAGTTATCCACAGGTTCAGCCAATTAAGGATCCACCTTAGCTTACTTGCACTCCTACTGCATTATGACAGGGTGAATACAACCCTGTAGAACATGAAGATGGCTCATGATTGGCTTAACTTTTGTGTGTTTCTACATTCTCTCATATCCCACTCATTTACTTGCAATTGTTTATTGGTTGGTGTGCTAGCCCCACACACAAGGCTATAGTTTATGAAATTTTTACTGCATATGTAAATAAGCCTGGACAGCACCACACTGCGGGTAGTACTCAAATGATCTAATGGAGTCAATGAAGATGGATTCCTTCTCATTGTAAACACATAAAAGGAACAAAAATAAGATCAAGAAAAGAGAAACAAAGACATGCAACCGTAGAAATTTTTTGTAATTGCACATAATTGATCCAAGCATGTTTTCCTTACTGTATTCTTCTTGATTCAGATAGGAAGTTATTACAAATGAAATAGAAGCAAACCTATTGTCCTTGTTCCGCTCTATTTGGAACTCATAGACACTTATTTTCCGAGCAGGGATATCTAGATGCTCTCCACGTCTAGCCTTGTGATACAGTCGTTCTCCTTCCACCTAAAGACATTTCACCACAGTATGAATCTTGATAAAGCTAGAGTATATTGATCTAACAAAATGAGAACTCTTTTTAAAGAAAGTGAGAAACAAAGAAAGAAAGAAAGCTAACTAAAGTCTTCGAAAGACCGAAGCATCTATGAGACTGAAGAAGACAAAATACAATTACAAAAAGTTTATGCATACAGCCACTAAAGTGGGCATCCACTCCCGTTGAAGATGAGAGGAACAACTAGAGTACACCGCAATGTCTCTACGCTACTGTAACTGTCCACCTGAGAGCCATGGGCCATGGCAGATCCTTGCAAGGGAACCAAATAGTCAACTGGCCAACAATGTATCAGAACCTCTGTATGTTGTCTTGGGGACCAAATCTGCCATCCGGCCAAGCATAGAAGAGATGATCTCAGCCAACGATGTCTTTGGCGAAGGCTGGCATCATCAAAAGAGGAAGCTATTGGTAAGACATCGCTAATGCTCAACCTGGACCAAGGTGGTACCATACGTTAGGTACCATACGTACTATAGCACGAGTATCGATATGTGTGCCTTACGAAACAAAATTAAGGTACGTCAAGTACATCCCCTTTGTAAATTATTATTTTTTCACATAAAAAAGTAGGGGGGAGAGGGAGGCATAGAGAAAGAAACAACAATATATTAACGCCTTCGGGAGGCCTCACTGGCTTATGAGACAAAAGTAAAATCTGGAAAAGTAACTCATACAAGCCACTATGGGCTGAGGCAAGGGCTTACTAGGGCACTTGCTAAGTGCTACACTAAGAAACTCAAGTATTAGAGCTAGAAAGCAGAAATCAAAACTCCAAAATTGTGAGAGAGCAGGAGATGTGATCAACTATATAAATGGGGAGATGTGACCGAGTATCAGCTATGATCAACTATATAATTGGGGAGATGTGACCAAGTATCAGCTATGATCCTAGTGCCATGGCAGCCCTCAATGGGATATATCTCATATTTGTCTCTGCCGTGTGGTCTCTCGCCCGGGGGGGAGGGGGGGCCTCTATGATCTATGTTTATGATGCACCTATCAAGAGTGACACCTTGACAACGACAATCCCCTCTGAGTAGCACCAGGATAGTGTGTGTGGTCTCTCTATCTTTGGTACCACAACTTCACGTCATTTCTTCCCACTAATCCACCTTGCCCTCATATCAACTTGCTCTTCCTCCTCCGCTCCACTATGTCCTGGGCTTGACTCAAACATGTAGAAGTTTGTAAATTATGACATGTCACTATGTCTAGTCTTCCCCTATGCCGCCACCAACTTCTGCTGTCTAATGTGTCTCATCAGGATCTCCACATAGACAAACTTCCTCCCTTCCAGTACACCATTGATGCGCCGTTCTCCCCACTCCGGTATCATGAGGTCAACCAAGTCATATGTGAGGATCTTCTGCAGCTACACACATTCCAGACCTGGTTGGAACCAAATGAGCTCCTAGTGAAGCTCAGCTTCTACAGAGATCATTGCCTACTTATCTCAAATAATAGGTTTATTGACCCACCGGGATATACGCGGATTGATCTACCTCGTTCACTGAGGATCTCTATTGGGCAGTTTTGGGTCTCTTCACATAGACTTTGTATTGAGAGTCACAGGGCAAAGGGTTTACCTAGGGAGAGACGCATATGCACCTTATGTGACCTCTGAGAGATTGACTCTGAGGAGCATTTCATTTTCAGATGCCCAGTGTACTATGAGATTCGGGGGGGCTTCTATTGTCTATTTAGAGATAGCTCCGGTTTGTTAACCCGCTTCCTCTCTTTTCCAGATCAGAGATGCTTGACCGCGTTCATTCACAAGGCACTCAAACATCGTGAGCACCTACTTCGATCATAGAGACACGAGGAGCGTACCCTGGTAGACTCTTCTCAGAGCATGATCATGGAGTTTTTCCAACCAGACCATACAAGCTCCCACCCTATAGGCCCTAGACACGATTAGGACCCAAAGCCAGTAATACGACAACTCAGGTAGAGGGTTGGCCCACTGATTACACTTGGGGACATTCCCTCCTTGTTCAAAGTGGGAGTGCGACCGACAGGGGTCACTATCGCCCTTGTTAGATGTAAAGCAATGACCAGGAGAGAGCGCAAGATTGTGCCCACATGCATCCGGTAGCATTCTATCTCTGATTTTATACTATAGCTCCCCCACCCTTGACGAGGAGAGAGAGAATGGACCACAGTCATGACATTCGAGCATATTTCACTTTCTATTTAGATGGCAGATGATCTAACGATGATGATGATGATGATAGTGATAATGCAGAGGATTATTATTCTGATATATATCAGGTTTCTCACAGTCTCATAGACCCATCAATCTTCCGAAGACTTTAAACTTTCTTTCTTTCTCTATGTCGTCGCATCTCGATCAGACCCAAAAAAGTCAGAGACTAGTTGCACTAAGACTAGAGTAATCAACATGTCACACAATGCAACTACAGCTGATGCATTGCTGCTTGGAAAGACTAGGGGTTACAACAGCAATAAGAATGATAATCCTAAGAAAGAAGGGAAGCCCAAGAATGTTCCCAAGGCTCCTTTCAATAAAGGAAAGAAACGTGATAGGTCGGGCTCTACCTGGATGTCGTGTGAAGAAAAACTCGCCTTAATGAATGCCAATAAATCTTTCATTGCAAAGAAGAGGGACATGTAGCACGAGAATGTCAAAATCACAAATTAAAGGGGAAAGCTGATGATAGGGATGAACAAAAACACGAGAAGCCTAAGCCCACTGCAGGGTCGATGCCTGAAGTCATTGGTCAGCAGTCAAATGGAGATGCATGTAGGGCATGGGGCAAGGTGAGAGAGCAAATGTCTTTCATCTTCTTTGACCAAAGGGCTCATGCACATAAAAATTTCTCCCGTGCTAGCAAGCAAGTTGGGAATCCGTACAAAAGAGATGGGACACATGAGTGAGGCAAGCTTGGCTCATCCTGATTTCAGTACACTTGTTACCCCAATCATTGGGAAGCTCCGCTTGCATATACAGAGTTTTGTGGACATTGAGGAGTTCGATATCATGCCACCTCAGGGCTGAGATGTCTTGTTGGGAATGCAATGGTGTCACAGGGTTCATGCTATACTCGATACTTACAATCGGAAGACCACTACTCATGTTTTGGATGTCAAACTCAAGGGAGATTCAGTCCCTGTATCTGCTTCTATGATTTGCTCGATAATGAAAATTCATCTTTCTGGGTACTTAGTATTTGCAAAGGATGATAAGGCTAATGATCCACACTTTGTTTTCTCTACCGACTCTTACAGCTGAAAATGGCTGATCTCTCCAACCGATTCAAGATACCATCAATTCTCAGAATGGGGAGTCAATTCCTGATTGTTATCTTGTTCAATGCGCGATAGTCTATGCACATTTGCCATGAACCATCCCTCTTTTGGACTAACCACACTGGTGAACAATAGGGAGATGAACTAGGCTAAATCAGCCCATTTTTCAATAAGTCCTTCACCCAGCTCATGATCTCTTCTTGTTGCGCTCCACTAACTCTATATGGTGGCTTGTTCGGTGGACAACTACCTGGCACTATATCAATACCATGATCCTCGGGCCTTTTAGGTGGATTTGCCACTGGAAAAGAGTCAGAGAAACAGTCCCCAAATTGACTAAGAAAATCTGTCCGCTCTACCGGAGGATGTGTCTAAGATAGCTTTCAAGGACACCTTTGGGCTGTATGAGTTTAAATGTACCCCTACAACACAAATACACACATACAAAAAAAAAAAGAGGAAAAAGAACTCCTGAGTGGGTGAAATCTTGAACGATCCTCTGATTGGACTCTAACAGGCCCTCTTTGCACTCAACGAAGTCAATCTCTATGGTTGAGCCTAACGTAGGAAGGTCACCATGTGTCACTCATCAAGATGGGCCAAGAAAACTAAGACTAGTCCAAATCCACTCTTGTATAAGCAATGGTGGCATCCTCATGACACATGTTACATGGGGCTTATGAATACAAAGTGCTGCTTTAATCAACCTCCTGCACATCGCATAGGGTGCACATCCGTCCCTTACATGGGATACCCTTGCTCGTCTTGTCTCAATGCATCGAGCATTCTTGAGGAGCTAGTCAGTGAGCGGACACTCGGAACTGGCCAATCGAGATCCTCAAGGCATGTGGGAGATGGATCCAAGTATAGCCATGGGATCGATAAAACCCTCCTCTAAGATCTGCATGCAATGCTCTCCATAGAAGCTCAATTTTACCAAAGGCTCATGGGGTGCTAGCTAGTTCATCCACATGCAAAGCTATAGACGATCCTCTTTGATAACCTCGTTCATCGCATGATAGGTAAGCAAGGTGGACAAGGCCTCAAGGCTATTATACTAAGTCCAGGGAATCAATCCATATTGAGAATATAGGCTTGCAAACCATGTGCATGTTCAAGCATACCAACTCCGCAAGTCTCCCTCAGTCTCCGCTAGTGCCATAGACGAGGTCATGGTTAGCCAAGATGGCCCCACCTGATGTGGTGGTGCCCAAGTCCTTGACTCTATGCAAGTATGTGACCATCTGAAAGGCTGCATTAAGATGTAAGAGAATAGCTCTAGCAAGATATGGTATGGGACCGACGACTTGCTGCTTATCATCCATGCAAGAAGTAAAACATGTAGTCCCTACATTCTGGCCCACTCTGCCTCTCGTAGATCTGGTCCCCAAAAGGGGCTACCATACATCTCGACTAGACGAACAAGACAAGTGAGAGATTTGGTCCTGGGATCCTGAAAAAGGCACTAGAACCACTAATGCTCAAGTCTACTAAGTGTGGCATACCCCCTGCTCAATCAGGCCGGCATAATTGGTCTCATCGTAAAGAATGGGCCTGAACACAAAATGCGAGGTCTCTAGAGGGAAGTAGCAAACCATGACGAAAAGGTCTCACTAACGTTTTCCCCTGATCCAAGTCCATAGAAATCTTGCATGTGGGTCACGTCTCTCTACTGAGATTATCCAAGTGAGAGAAGATAAGTATGGAAAAGTGACTCTGCACGATCTGCGTACTCAGCATGTCTCTCTAGTCTCGTCCTAGTAGGCCAACACACAAGTCTATCCACAAAGTAGCGGTAGTGGGCACTCTCGACTCTAATGACCCTCTTTGTAGAAGACAATATTATGTGTTGTGTACAACTTTGAGAAGTTCCATGGCTCTGACCACAAGGCCCCATTGCAATTCCAAATGGTTCACATCAAGGTCTCGGTCCTCTAAATCTCATTGATCCCACCTCCCTAGGTGGGTGTGTCAATGGGAATCGGTTTGGATCTTGTCAAGAGTCGATAGGCGGTCACTCTCTTTGTACAAGCTGAGCTTCACTCGGAGCTCACAAGGTGCCAACCAATTCCTAAATGTGTGTAGCTGTAGGAGATCCTCTTAGATGACCTAGTTCACCTCCTAATACGTGGGAGGCTAGAGCGAGCCTCAATGCTATTCTGAAAGGAGGGTAGCTTGTCTATATAGAGGTCAAGGCTCTCAAACCATCTACAAGTACGTACATACCAACACCTCTGATCACCCTCTGCTGCCAATGCCATGGAGTAGAATATAGCCAACCAAGGGAGCCTACACCACCCTATGGTGCAAGATCATACTGCCAAATGCAGAACAGATATGTGATGATCTCAAGTGCTGTGTGTAGTGGGGATCCCTTAAACTCAGCCAAAACTATTTGATGTGATACAGAAGGCGGCTCTCAAACCATTTGCAAGTACGTACATACGAACACCTCTGATCACCCTGTGCTGCCAATGCCATGGAGTAGGATAAAGCCAACCAAGGGAGCCTACGCCGCCCTGTGGTGCAAGATCATACTGCCAAATGCAGAAGAGATATGTGATGATCTCGAGTGCTGCATGTAGTGGGGATGCCCCAAACTCAGCCAGAACTATTTGATGTGATACAGAAGGCTTACAACGGATCATCTGTGAGTGCATGAGAACCTAAAGCCTCTCAACTCGAGCCCACTCCATCTCTGATAGATCAGGCCCCCAACAAGGGCTGCCATACATACCTGCTGGTCGAACTAGAGAGTCGAAGAGAAGAGTCTTGGTCTAGGGGTCCTGAAAGTGGGAATGAAAGCACTATCTGCTAGAGTCTAGCCAACGCGGAGTACCCCGTGCTCAATTTAGCCTGTAGCACTCATAGAGAGAATTAAAAGTCTTAGAGGGGGGGGGGGGGGAGAGAGAGAGAGAGAGAGAGAGACGTATTACCATCTTCAGGAGGCCTCGCGGGCCTATGACACAAAGTACAATCATAGAGCAACTCATACAACCCACTGTGGGCTGAAGCCAAGGCCTCCTTAAGGCCCTTTGCTGAGTATTATGCTAAACTAAAAAATTCAAACCTCAATAAACAAAACTAGCACTCCATCTTAGAGTCAAAATACAAAGCCAAGTGCCATGGTGGTTCTCCTATGGCTGCGAAAATGTCTCTTATCTATGTCTCCTGAGTCGCCTCTCTATGTGGTGGGGGGCACTAGTCATGTTGAGAGTGGCACATGTGGTCGAGCGCTCCCCTCCGAGTAGAGCTGTGATGGGCTGAACCTCCATCATACGTATCGTGGTCCAAATCCGCAACTCCGGTTGTGTCTTTGCTCACCGCCGTCTCCTCCCACTTGCCCACGTGGCCCTCATATCATCTATCTCCTCCTCCTCCACTCCGCCATCCCTAGGGGCAGACTCAAAAGTATAAAAATCTGTGACATGTCACTAGGCTCGATCGATGACCGATGCAAACCTAGCCCTGGAAGTCGATGAGATGTCCAAAACCAAATCCGTCCTGAAATAGGCAATGCTATCTCCCTCGGATCTCATTGTAAATGGGGCAAGTACACAAGAAGTGCTCCTCTGTCTCCACCTCCTCCAATATGCATAGCCTAAAAATCCACTGCTCTCTAGTCATATTAGTGGCTCTCCCTTAGCTCATGGGACGAATCCTCAGAGCATGTGAGACTTGTCTATCCTCTAGATACTAGGGTCTGATAATCACTCTGTCCTCCGATACTCTCCGAAAGTCATCACGATAGAATCGGATCTTCGTGGGAAACTACTCTGGAGTAGATCTACTCGTATAATAAGGTTGACCTCATCCCATGGGAGCAGATGACCAGAGGCAGCTGAAAGGGGGGGAGACGGTCCATCTGAATGCCCTAACTGCAAAACAATGCCCACTCGCTACCCTCGGTGAGTGTATGACTGTACAATGTCCACTGGCTCCCATCGATAAGTGAAGCTGTGTCGGTGAAGCACTGCATGTCAGGTGTTGGTCATGACACTAATCTTACAAAGGGTGGTTGTCAAGTCTCTCTCTGTGCAAAACACCTCTAGGGCATCCAAGTGTCTCTGTAGACCTGTTGCTTAGGAAGACAGGAGGACTATGTCATCTACATGCAGCAATATCTGTATCATGAAATCAACCAGCACTGACCCTGACACCTCCTAGGCGGTCAATGAAAGTCATTATCTCATAAATGTATAGCCTGAATAATGTTGGTGAGAGAGGGCATTCCTACTTCAGCCCTATTGTGCTCTCGATCCAGTCTAATAGGCCTCCAGGGGCATGACTCTTGGGATCTACATCTCCTGAAGTCGCATGATCATGTTGTCAAAGGCCTTACAAAAGTCTACAAAACAAAATAGACTTTCTGGGATCTCGATCTCACCTCCTCGATAATTACCCGCAACATGAAAACGCGATCAAGAGTGGAATGTTATCTCCGAAATCCAGGTTCATTCCCCCTCCATGCGGTAAGCGAGTGAACCCTCCGGCTGACGGCCATCTAAGAAGGTCGATGCGTGTGCCTGCGCGTTGCCTTGCGTGCGTGTGTGTATGTGTGTGTGGAGAGAGAGAGAGAGAGAGAGAGAGAGAGAGAGAGAATTTTTATTAGAGTCTTCGGAAGACCGATGGGTCTATGAGACTGAAAGAAAACCTGATACAAATCACAGTAAGGGTGGAGCTACTGAAACGAGCATCATCACCCGTGCTGAATCCTAAGTCTGATCATACATAATCAAATACATATGGATGTAACAATGAAAAGAAAAGGACTAGTGGAGCAGAGCGGAATCCTCCGTATGTCATGTCCCCCTGGCTGGTGCATAGCTGGTGATGGGACGCTATTGCCCGTCAAGGCGTGCCGTGCGTCTCGATCTCCTGCACGAGGCTCGACGCAAGACCAGAGCCACCGTGATTCCCGTGGAACGTATCCTGGCTCTAAACAATGACGGGAGGTCCCCCAGAGTGATCTGTGTGTCCCCTCGATGTCTCGTGTGTCGTGCTGCGATCGTCGGGTCGGGATCTCTCTCACGTCGGCGGCTAGAGACTGGACAATCAATGTCACTTGATGGGAAGAACTCTGTGATCCTTCTCTAAGAGGTGTCTGATGATGTGACCAAGCCCCGTCGCCTGAGTAAGTACTCTCTATGTCGGATTCCCTCGTGAATGAAGGCCGCGAGGCATCTCTGATCTGGGTAGGCGAGGAATCTCGAAAGGAGCCTGGAGCCGTCTCTAAAGAGACAGTGGTAGCGACCTCGGATCTCGTAGTACACTAGGCACCTGAAAATAAAATGCTCCTCCGACTCAACCTCCTGACAGTCGCACAGTATGCATAAGCGATGCTCCCTAGGAATCCCCTCTACTCTGCCGCTCTCTATGCGGAGGTGGTGTGATGATACCGGAAACTGTCCGATGGAGATCCGTAGTGAGTGAGGCATATGAAGCTCAGTGTACCCCGGCGGTGGTGTGATGAATCCCTCCTCAAAAATGCGAAGACAGTAATCTCTGTAGAAACTCAGCTTCACTGGAAGCTCCCTCGGCTCCAACCAGGTCCTAAAGGTGTGTAGCTGCAGGAGATCCTCTTGAATGTCCTGGTTGGTATGTGGCCCAATCGGGATGGTGGGTGGAAGTACCGAAGGGGCATCTAAACTGTACTGAAAAGGAGGTATCCTATCGATGTGGAACCCTAGTCTCACACACCATTTGTGAGTCCATGCATACCAGTATCGCTCATCTCCCTCTGCTGCCAACCTCATGGAGGAATCGAGAGCCAACCACGGCAACCTCTGTCTCCCTGATGTGCAGTCCCCATATGATCTAACCCGGTGTAGATATGTGATGGTCTAAAAGGCTATATCGAGCTGGAGTGGAGAAGCACCAAACTCGGCCTGAATGATGTGATGTGGTACAGACGGTTTCCCCCGGATCATCCGTGAGAGCATGAGGATCTGCAAGCGCTCCACCCGTGTCCACTCTATCTCTAACATGTCAGGCCCCCAACAAGGGCTACCATACATACCGGCTATAGTCCCATGGTCTCGCCTGAAACCGGCCTGACCCTCTACTCTGAGCCCTCTCATCTCTACGAACAGGCTGACCGATGCATCCAATACAGCTGCATAGATCTTGGACTTCACATGTCCAATCATGATAGTCCTGTAGTTACTCGGGTCCATGGGATCCCCTACCTTGCGGATGGGGGTGATGGTGTTGAGTGTCCAAGTGCGGGGGAAGCCAAGGCAAAGAGTGTCATTGAATAGCTTTGCTAGGATCGGGGCTAACGTGTCGATCCCATAAGCGATAAACTCAGTGCATAGCCCCTCGTGATCCTTAGCTCGACCATTGTACAGTTTCAATGTCGCGTCCTTGACTCCCCCTCTGGTGAACAACGTACAAGTGGTGGGACGAGGTGTGTGTATGAGGTCTGGAGTGGGCTGGTGTGGGACATTATATAGATGGTGTGCATACGTGTGCCAGACTCTCGTGTCGGTGAGGGGTGATGGGGACCTATGCTCAAGGAATCTCCGCCAAAAATCCTTAAAGAGTTGTTGCTGTACAAGATGTGCAGAAGCTCCTCCTCATTTTGACGAAGAAAAGCTTGCTTCTTCCGACATACGAGACGTCCGTACTTGCGTACCGTGTCTGGTGTGTTTGGGAGGTGACATCTGGTTTCAAGTCGGAGCTGTCGGCGATAAGCCTTGCACTCCGCATCATACCAATTGTTACAGGGTACAGAACCAAGAGGTGGTGGTCTAGTGGACCGTGTGGTGTGGGGAAAGATTTGGAGGACAGCCTCATGGAGTGTGCGACTAATCAGGGCAGCACGGTCCTCTATGAGTGGTATGTGATCGATGTAGGTTGGGAGTCTGTTTAGGCATCCAGAGTAGGCCAATGAGAGGCTGTGATCAAAGTGTATGTCGTGGTAGAGGTCGTACTTCCTATGTGGCGTGTGTGGTGTGGCTAAGCATGGGGTGGCGATAGTGAAGAATAGGTATGTGTGATCAGCTCCTGGAGGGAGTGGTGCTACGATAAAGTCGGTGATACATGAAGTGAAGGTAGGGGATCCCATGATGTAATCTACTACACTAGTGCCCCCCCCCCGTGTGGGAAGCAAGTAAAACCACCTAAGGAGGGCCATAGGTCGAGCCCGTTGTAGATGATGAGATCATGCATCCTGCCCAAATCAAGGAGCGCGTGTCCATATGGTGTAACAGGCCCGTGTCGGTCTGATGAGGTCCTAGTCATACCTGCTCCGTCTAGGTCCTTGTTTGGAAGCATGATAGAGTCGTCTCGGAAGTCCAGGAGTGGTGCCTGTCGCATACTCGTCCTGGCGTTGAAGTCCCCAACAAGGAGAACTTCCCCGCGGGCTGAAAGGTCTGGGATATCCTGATGTAAGGGTGCATATGGAGATGCCTCACCCTCTTCTCGTGCCACTCCGACGAAGTGGGATGTGTTTGGCGGGAAGTAGCATATTGCTATGAAGAGGTCACGGGTGTCTGTGCATCGGATCCCGATCCACATGAATCGGGAGTGTGCGTCCTTCCTCTCAATGGAGATGGCTCCAACGAGGGAAGACCTGTACAATACTGCGACCCCGCCTGATCCTCGGACTCCTGTATCCCTCGTCTCATCCCTGAAGGCTGACTCCCATGTGTAGCCACTGACTATCGGTACTGGACGCTCTGGGCTCTGGTGTGTCTCCGTGTAAAAAACTATGTCTCGTCATGTATAAGACTCCGAGAAGTTTCCTGGGTCTGACCATAAGGTGCCATTACAGTTCCAAATGGTGCAGTCTAGGGTCTTGAAAACCTGAGTCTCATAGGCCCCGTCCCCCTAGGGGGTACGGGTGGGAACCCCAAGGGTGCCGGTCAACAACCTACCATCTCAGACCACGGCCCATTTCCCCTCCTTGCGGGCAACATCCCGCTGCTGTAGAAGAACTCGTCGCTCCTCAATCTGTAGTGGTGTCAAGTCCTCATCCATGGACAGGGTGGGATGCTCTCGTAGAGAGGCTCGGCGTCGGAGTGTCGCTAGACGAGCATGTGAATCCCTAAAGCGAATGACTAGGGGCTACTCTCGGTTGGGATCTCTCCCAACACGCCATGCTCCCTCTTTGCCATGGTCCGGGACCCCCATGGTGGTAGTCACAAAGGTAATCGCCTCCTCCATGGGCGTCGTAGTGGTGCTGGTGCTGTCTCGCGTGATCCCTCGTATCCGGATGTTGAGGGCCTTTGAAGCCCTCTGCTGCTATTCCTGTATGGCGGCTGAAACCGTTGCCTTTGCGGGCTCCCGTTTTGCCACGTCCACCCATCTAGTCGTCTCTGCTATAGGCGACTGTATCGTGGCTATCTATGCCTGCATCTCTATGACTGGGGTCCCTCCAGGCACTGCTCTGAGGGTCTCGAGCTCCTCTCGAAGCTATGTGATGTCGTGCCTAAGTCCCTGGATAAGGGTGCCCTGCTCGTGTATAATGCGGGCCTGCTCCTGGGTGTATCGGGCCTGCTCCTGGGTGTAATGTGTCAGCTCTGCCTGACGGGCCCGAATGTTGTGTATCTCAACCAATAGGGAGTCCCAAGCATCTCGCGGGGGCCTAATATGTCCTGGTCCAAGTGGGAACTGGATCTCGAGAGGGGTTGGAATGAAGGTGGGCTGCTGAGGTTGTACTGAGGATGGGGACAATATGATCTGGGCGGGGGAGTGATATGTAGGAGTAGCGAGGTCGGACGAGGTGATGAAGGATGGCTGACTGAGAGGTAGAGGTGATACTAAGGGAAAGTACTGTGGAGTCGTGGCTGATGGGGCCAGTGGTGAGGCTACTGGAGAGGAGACCTGTGATGATGATGCAAGAGAGGGGGAGGAGAGAGGTGGCGTAGATGATGAGGCAGATGATGGTGGTGAAATAGTGGTGGTAACCATAGAGGTCGAGGATGTGGTGAGCGGCATGGGCTTTGGGTGGGCGCCTTTCTTCTGGGCCGCAGTGCTGTCCACTGTCAAACCGCTCTGGTTGCTGCATTTGTTTAAGTCCTCTAGATTGAGTTGCTTTTGTGTTTTCGCCTTGTCACCATTCCCCTTCCCCATCTCCACGCATATGCAGATTTGGATCGAGGGGTCTCCAGCCTAGTCTCCTGTCCTCATCCCCCTGTTCCTTTCATTATGGGGGCAAAGAAGGGACTACAGGAGATCAAAGCTGCTTTTTTTTTTTCCTCTTCTTCTTCTTCTTCTTCTTCTTCTTCTTCTTTTTTTCCCCTCGGGGGGGAAGGGGAGGTAGCGAGGGGTTAGCGGAGGGGCTAGCGGGGGGTAGAGAGGGGTAGCAGGGGGGTTAGCGGAGGGAGTAGCGGGTGGTAGAAAGGGGTAGCGGAGGGGGTAGCAAGAGGGGTAGCGGGGGGTGTAAGCGAGGTAGCGGGGGGGTAGCAAGGTAGCGGGGGGGTTAGAGGTAGCGGAGGGGGAGTAGCGAGAAGGGTAGCTGGGGGTGGCGACGTAGCGTGGGGGTTAACAGAGGGGTAGCGGGGGGGGTAGTAGGGGTAGCGGAGGGGGTAGCGGGGAGGGTTAGCAGAGGTAGCGGGGGGTAGCAGAGGTAGCGAGGGGGTACGGAGGGGTTATCTAAGGGGGTAGCGCAGGGAGAGAGCAGGTTAGCAAAGGTAGCGGGGGGGTAGTAGGGGTAGCGAAGGGGGTAGCGCAGGGGGGGGGGGGGAGAGAGAGAGAGAGAGAGAGAGAGAGAGAGAGAGAGTTTATTAAAGTCTTCGGAAGACCGATGGGTCTTTGAGACTGTGAAAATCCTGATACAACAAGTTGTGGTAGTGGAGCTACTAAACAAGCATCCATACCAATGCAAAATGCAAAAATGCAGAATGGCAGTACTAAGTCCTAAGTACAACATAGTCATGTCGACGATCGACTATATATCAATCTCAGCATCGTCATCAATATCATCATCATCATCGGCAGTAGCAAGATATCAGGATGGATGAGGCAGTGGAGACATGAAGTCGGCAATAGAGTGTTGTTGGCCACTCAAAGGTGCGGTCCTCGCACGTCTCCTGGTCGTAGCTCTGCATCTAACCAGGGCTACTGTGACCCCTGTCAATGTAGGCCATCTCCTGGTGGTTCTAGTGATGCCCTATAGGCCATGGTATGTGTCTTGTAGGCATAAATATAGGCACTTGTAGTGTTAGTGCCTTTTAGGCCACATAGGACACTTAGTCATATGTGACACCTAGGACACTTAGTCCTAGGTCTAGATACTTGTACCTTGTACTCCTTTGTTTTTCATAATCCAAGTTTGACGTGACGGCTAAGACTTGTGTGACGCTTTGCTACCTGCACTCTCTCTCTCTCAATTGATCCTACAGTGGTATCAGAGCCCGGATTTGCACCAGCCTCCTTTTTCGTACAGTCCGTACGACTGTACGGACGCCCCTTGTACATGCGCTATACAACTGTACCGCTCGGTACTGCTCCGCTCTGTACTTCTCCGTACTACGTACCTGCACCGTACAACCATCGTACTCACTCGCTGTACATGCATCGCCGTACACAATACCTACAGAGTACCTATTCCGTACAAGTATCTGCAAAGTATCTGTTACATACGTTGTACCCATGACGTACCTCGTACCTGATCCATACTTGTGTCGTACTTGTTTCATACTTCCTTCACCATACAACTGCACAAACCGTACCTGCATCGCCGTACATCGTACATTGGATACGGTACAATCCGTACATTGTATGTTGGCTCTGTTCCGTACATCCGTACATTGTACCTGCTTCCATACAGTTGTACTTGTTTTGGGAGTTCCATACAGGTTTGGCACGTGTGAAATTTGCAGGACACTCTCAAAATTTGGGGCTTTTGAGGGCTTTTGCTATCATTATCTCCCTTCTACTGTTTGAAATCTTCTCAAGCCATTTCAACAATTTGGAAAGTCTACATTTTGGGATCTATACTTTGGAACAAGTGCATTTTTGCAGTCAATTTGTGGACAGCAAGTCCTAATTTTTTGGCAGTTGCAAAACTTGAGGCTACTTTTCGGGATTTGGTATACAATTTCTATTTTGATTGCACTACATTGAGTCACTTTTGCAGGACATTGAGTCAGATTCGCATTCATTGGGTCACATTTGCAAAAATTTCAGCAAAATTTGGGGCTTTTCTGTATTTGCCCTCTTTTTGGCCTATTTGCCCTCAATAAATTGGGACTTTTGCCAAATTTGCTGTTTTTGCAGTGAACATTGCCTCCCACAGTCATATTTGGGTCAAATCTGCATTTGCCCTTTGATTTGGGTCGAAAATTTGCAGATATTTGCTGTCATTTTTGGACAGCCAGCTTTTTGCAGTGATAACCTTGAGGCTTTTGGGTTTTCAGGTCTCTTTCAAGGTATCACATTTGCTATGGTTGGGAACAATCAGGATCTATTTGGTGTTCTTCGTGAAGATGATAAGTTGGATGGCACCAATTATCCGATGTGGTCTTACCTCATGAAACATATTCTTGTTGCAAAGCATTTGTGGAATATTGTTTCTGGGGTTGATCTGAGGCCAGCCAATGCTACAATGGTTGCCTCTACTGCTGGTCCCTCTACAAGAGGTACTCCTCCTAATGCCTCATCTTCTAGCACTCCTACTACTACTCTTCCAACTCAGGAACAGACAAGATGGGATGCAAGAGATGCAAATGCACATTCATGTATTGCTTTATCATGCAACAAAATCATTATTCCACACATCCGATGCTTGGGATAAATTGGCTTCTCTCTATCAGATTCGCAATGAGGCACATGTTGCATATTTGAGAAGGCAATTACAGGAAGTCAGCATGAATGAAGGTGACTCTATGGATGCATACCTGACAAAGGTCAAGGACCTCATGGAACAACTTGCCAACGTTGATGAGGTGGTGCCAAATTCACAGCTTGTTAGTACCACATTGAATGGACTGCCAGATACATATAAGGGTTTGCTACAACCCTTCGATTAGTGGCCATGGGTAATCTAGACCACTATTCTTTTGATCAGCTAGTTACTTTGCTTTTGCGGGAAGAGCAAAGTAGAGCTAATAGACAAGCCATTATTCCTGATCATGCATTTGCTTCACAACAGACAAGAAGAGACTAGGCTTCCAAGCCTATGGGCAAGCCAAAATCTGCACATAGCAGCTGCAATTCCTCCCATGCATCTAAAAATACAGCAGATAAGTCAAAGAAGAAAAGATGCAACTATTGTCGCAAGCCCGGACATGACATTTCAGAATGCACGAAGCGCATTGCTTCGGAGAAAAAGAAAGCAGGATTGACAGTTAATGCCTCTCATGCTATTGAATCCCATGAGCCAGAAGATGCTTCACATGCACATGCTCTTCAGGATGATTGGGCATGGGCTGTCCATTGCTTATTTGATCCCTCCAAAGTTGCTGCATTCTTTACTGCTAATGATGCTCAGTCCTGGTACTTTGATAGTGGTCCTTCCAAGCATGTCACATCTTGCAGACAGTTGTTTCAGTCTTTAGTTGATGCACCTCGAGGGGGGACTGTCACATGTGCTAATAATGCTTCATATGCTGTAAAGGAATTGGAGATGTGCAGCTCACATCCATTTCAAGCCATCCTGTCACTCTAACAAATGTTCTTTTTAGGGCATGGTATGCCAAAATTCATGCACACTTACTATCCCTTGGTTTTCAGAATAGTCCCACAAAACCCACTCTTTATGTCCGTGGAAGTGGATCTGAATTTTTAGTGCTGATTTTATATGCGGATGATATGCTCATCACGGGCCCAGATACTCAGCAAATTGCAGCTTTCGAGGCTGATTTGCAGCAGATTTTTGACATGTCAGACATGGGACAGCTCCGTTATTATTTGGGCATTCATTTTGCTCATGTTGAGGGGGGTATCATGATGTCTCAGTCCAAGTATATTGGACAGCTCCTTGATCGTTTTCAATTTGAGGATTGCAAGCCAATCTCTACTCCAGTGGACCCTGGCTTCAAATTCTCAGCTCATGATGGGAGCCCACCATGTGATATCACTCTTTATCAGCAGGCTGTTGGATGCCTTATTTATTTATGTCACACCAGACCTGACTTACAGTAAGCAGTATCTCAGCTCAGCAGATTCATACACATGCCCAATTCATAGCATTGGCAGGCAGTACAAAGAGTCTTCAGATATCTCAGAGGCACTCATGATTTAGCTCTCTTCTATGGTGATGGCCTCCTTGGGTACGGACTCTCCTTCTGACGGACTCGTACAGGCTCTCACCCCCCAAATCGTAGACTTTTTGACGTCTCGACCTCGCCTCCTCAATGATAGCCCTCAAGCTGAAGATGTGGTCTGGGGTGGAGTGCTATCTCCAAAAACCTGCCTGACCTAGAGCCCTTTGTCCATGGGCCTCTGTGTGGCCGTTGACTGCTCCTGTTTTCCTACTATATTTTGCACTAGCTTTTTGCACATTTGCATTTTAGCACTTGGTACTCAACAAGGGCTTTAGTGAGCCCTTTGCTTCAGCCCACAGTGGCTTGTATGGGTTACATATATCTTGTATCTTGTCTCATAGACCCGCGAAGTCTCCTGAAGATGTTAATACACCTTTCTTTCTTTCTTTCTCTAGTACTGAGCCATAAAATCTTGGCCAAAGTGTGGCCAATCGTGAGGGTACGGTTGTTCCCAGTGTCCATGGGATCACCTGCTTTGTGTATCAGCACAATGGTGGTAGTGCTCCAAAGCAAGTGGGAAACCATGGCACACCGCATGGTTGAACATCTATGCTAGGATCAGAGTCAAGACCTCCTACCCATGTGCGAAGTGCTCAGTTCGTAGCCCTTCATGATCCTATGCTCTCTGGATATGAAGCCGACGTAGTGCAGCCCGCACGTTCTGTGCGGTGAACAAATGACAAATAGTGGGCTTGGGCATAGAGGACATGTCCGGTGGTGCTTGCATCGGGACGTCATAGAGAGAGCATGCATATGTGTGCCAGACCCCTAGATCTGTGATGTGAATAGGCGGCCTCCCCTCCGATAGAAGCCCCCATCGAATGGTAGGATCTCCCCCTCTGAATGGTCTGATCACCTCATCCATCCTGTGCGTGAGAAAGCCCGCCTCTTACGACGTGTCAATTGTCGAGAGATCCGTTGCGCCTCACGTCAGATGGCCTAGGGCTCGCTCATGTGTGAGGTAAGCTCTCATCTCTCTACACTCATCATCATACCAAGATTTTTGGGCCATCTTCACAGTTGGGGCATGTGTGGGTCTGAGTCGTGGGGAAAGATCTGATGGAAGCATCCTGTACCACTGAGGCAAGGGTGTCCGAGGCATGGGCGAGATATCCATCACCTCCAAGTAGTGAGACCGGAAGCTCCTAGGCTAAGTGACTCACATAGACGGTGTCAAGGGCATGGTCAAAGTGGATTTGGATCTGAGTGGATGTGGGATGGGCCCTCCTTGTGATTAGCAGAATAGCAAATAAACGAAAGGCTAGGTATGAGTGATTAGCACCGAGTGGGGGGGGAGGCACAATAAAGTCATGTATCTGTGAGGCGAAGGTTAAAGGACCCACTAGGTAGTCCACTGTGCTCGTTCCTCCATGTGGGAAACAAGTGAGCCCGCCTGATGATAGCCATCTCTGGAGACCATTACATATGATTAGATCATGAACTACCCCCAGCTCAAGTAGGTGTCGTCCATATCCTATCACATGTGCTGCATCTACTGAGTGGCATCTAGCTCCGACAGAATGAGGGAATCAAATGCAAAGTCCAGTAGACCTACCTGTCTGTCTCCTGTACGTGTATTGAAATCACCCAAAAGAAAGATATCAACCTGCCTAGAGAACTCTATGATGTCATCATGTATCGTCTCATATGGGCTGTGTTCCTCTGTACTGACCTCGTGTGCATAGGATGATGCATCCGGGGGGAATTAGCACACCACAATGAATATCAGTCATGTATCTAGTAGTTGGATCCGTATCCACATATGTTGAGGAATTAGCACACCACAATGAATATCAGTCATGTATCTAGTAGTTGGATCCGTATCCACATATGTTGAGCGTGCTCCTCTCTCTGTACTACAGATATGAGTGATCTCATGTGTGACCTGAGAAGGACAGCCACCCCCCCAGACTTGCATACCCCACTGTCTCTCCTAATCTCCTTCCTATGGGCTAACTCCCAAGCGTATCCTATCATTGTGGGCAGTCCTCTCTCCGGGCTCTCAGGCGTCTCGGTGTAGAAGATCTTGTCTCTGCCGATGTATGTTTCTGAGAACCTCCCGGGTCAAACCAGAGGGTGCCATTGCAGTTCCATACTCCATCTTCAAGCTATTCTCCACCGCCTCCTGAGGGGAGACACCATCATGTGTGCTGTCCACTCCACTTTCTGTCCTTTCTGCTCTCTCTAGTATGATCACTTTGCCATCTCGGTACACAGCCCACTTCCCTTCCTATCTTGCTGCCATTCCACACACACACAAAGAGAGAGAGAGAGAGAAAGAGAGCGAGAGAGAGAGAGAGAGTAAGAGAGAGAGAGAGAGACAGAGACAGAGAGAAATTTTATTGGAGTCTTCAGAAGACCGATGGGTCTATGACACTGAAAGAAAACCTGATACAAATAACAATAAGGGTGAAGCTACTGAAACGAGCATCATCACCCATGCTAAATCCTAAGTCTGATCATACATAATTAAATCAAATACATCTGGATGTAACAATGAAAAGAAAAGAAAAGAAAAGGACTGGAGCGGGACGGAATCCTTCGTATGTCATGTCGCCCTAGCTGGTGCATAGCCGGTGATGGGACACTGGTGCCCGTTAAGGGATGTTGTACGTCTTGGTCTCCTGGACGAGGCTCGACGCAAGACCAGAGCCATCGTGACTCCCGTGGGACGTATCCCGGGTCTAAACAATGACGGGTCACGAGAGGTCCCCCAGAGTGATCTGTGTGTCCCCTCGATGTCTCGTGTGTCGTGCTGCAGTCGTCGGGTCGGGGTCTGTCGCGTCTGCGGCTAGAGACTGGATGATCAATGTCACTCGATGGGAAGAACTCTATGATCCTGCTCTGAGAGGTGTATGATGATGTGGCCAAGCCCCATCGCCTGAGTACGTACTCTCTGTGTCGGACCCCCTCGTGAATGAAGGCCACGAGGCATCTCTGATCTGGGTAGGCGAGGAATCTGAAAAGGAGCCCGTAGCTGTCTCTTAAGACGCAGTGGTAGCGACCTCAGATCTCGTAGTACACTGGGCACCTGAAAATAAAATGCTCCTCCGACTCGACCTCCTGACAGTCGCACAATATGCATAAGCGATGCTCCCTAGGAATCGCCTCTGCTCTACCGCTCTCTATGCGGAGGCGGTGTGATGATACCCGAAACTATACAATGGAGATCCGTAGTGAGTGAGGCATATGAAGCTCGGTGTACCCCGGTGGTGTGATGAATCCCTCCTCCGAAATACGAAGACAGTAATCTCTGTAGAAACTCAGCTTCACTGGAAGCTCCCTCGGCTCTAACCAGGTCCTAAAGGTGTGTAGCTGCAGGAGATCCTCACGAATGACCTAGTTGGTGTGTGGCCCAATCACGATGGTGGGTGGAAGTACCGGAGGGGCATCCAAACCGTACTGAAAAGGAGGTATCCTATCGATGTGGAACCCTAGTCTCACAAACCATCTGTGAGTGCGTGCATACCAGCATCGCTCGTCTCCCTCTGCTGCCAGCCTCGGCCTGAATGATGTGATGTGGTACAGACGGTTTCCCCCGGATCATCCGTGAGAGCATGAGGATCTGCAGGCGCTCCACCCGTGTTCACTCTATCTCTGACATGTCAGGCCCCCAACAAGGGCTGCCATACATACCAACTGGTCGGACCAAGGAGTCGAAGAGAAGAGCCTTGGTCCGAGGGTCCTGGAAGTGGGAGTGGAAGCATTGTCTCTCTAGCTGAGCCAGTGAGGCGTACACCCTGCTCAATGTGGCCTGCATCGCTGGTCTCATCGTGAAGATCGGGCCGGAGAAAATGACCCCCAACTAAGTGTATGAGGATACGATCTCAACTGGTGACCCACTGAAAGTAAAAGTAAACTGCTTCCGTTGCATGTTTGCTCGAGAGGTGTTAAAGATCATGACACTGGTCTTGCCAAGGTTAACCTCCAAATCATGGGATAAACAAAAAGTTTGCAGTGCATCCAAGTGTCGCTAGAGCCCCTCGGGTGTGGACGACAAGAGTGCCACATCATCTGCATAAGGAAGAATCCTGATGATGATCCCGGCAACTGAGCAACCGGTCCCTCCGAACGTCCCCATGAAAGTCTCAAGCTCATCGATGTAGAGGCCAAACAAGGTCGGTGATAAGGGACAACCCCGTTTGACTCCTATGGTACTCAAGATCTCATTTGTCCAACCTGCACCTGTACGAACTCAGCCTGAGACTCTCTCATACAGTGCCATGACTGCCCAGATGATCTCCTAATCAAATCCCGGTGTCTGTAGGCGTGTGATGAGACGAGCTCGAGGTACTGTGTCAAAGGCTTTGTGGAAATCCACAAAGCAGCAATATACCCTCTCCTTCCGTGATCTCGCCTCCTCAATGACACTCCTGAGTGTGAGTATGTGATCCATAGTCCCATGGTCTCGCCTGAAACCGACCTGACCCTCTGCTCTGAGCCCTCTCATCTCAGCGAACAGTTGACCGACGCATCCAATACGGCTGCATAGATCTTGGACATCACATGTCCAATCATGATAGTCCTGTAGTTACTCGGGTCCATGGGATCCCTTGCCTTGTGGATGGGGGTGATGGTGTTGAGTGTCCAGGTGCGGGGGAAGCCAAGGCAAACATCATCATTGAATAGCTTTGCTAGGATCGGGACTAACGTGTCGATCCAATATGCGATAAACTCAGTGCATAGCCCCTCGTGATCCTTAGCTCAGCCATTGTGCAGTTTCAATGTCGCGTCCTTGAGTCCCCCTCTAGTGAACAACGTGCAAGTGGTGGGGCGACGTGTGTGTATGAGATCTGGAGTGGGCTGGTGTGGGACATTATAAAGATGGTGTGCATACGTGTGCCAGACTCTCGTGTCGGTGAGGGGTGATGGAGACCTATGCTCAAGGAATCTCCGCCAAGAGTTGTTGCTATACAAGATGTGCAGCAGCTCCTCCTCATTTCAACAAAGAAATGCATGCTTCTTCCGATGTACGAGACGTCGGTACTTACGTACCGTGTCTGGTGTGTTCGGGAGGTGACATTTGGTTTCAAGTCGGAGCTGTCAGCGATAAGCCTTGCACTCTGCATCGTACCAATTATTGCAGGGTACAAAACCAAGAGGTGGTGGTCTAGTAGACCGTGTGGTGTGGGGAAAGATTTGGAGGGCGGCCTCATGGAGTGTGCGACTAATCAGGGCAGCACGGTCCTCTATGAGTGGTATGTGATCGATGTAGGTTAGGAGTCTGTTTAGGCGTCTAGAGTAGGCGGGTGAGAGGCTGTGATCAAAGTGAATGTCGTGGTAGGTGTCGTGCTTCCTATGTGGTGTGTGTGGTGTGGCTAAGCGTGGGGCGGCGATAGTGAAGAATAGGTATGTGTGATCAGCTCCTAGAGGGAGTGGTGCTACGGTAAAGTTGGTGATACATGAAGTGAAGGTAGCGGATCCCATGATGTAATCTACTACACTAGTGCCCCCCCGTGTGGGAAGCAAGTAAAGCCACCTGAGGAGGGCCATAGGTCAAGCCCATTGTAGATGATGAGATCATGCATCCTGCCCAGATCAAGGAGCGCGTGTCCATATGGTGTAGTAGGCCCGTGTCGGTCCGATGAGGTCCTAGTCATACTTGCTCCGTCTAGGTCCATGTCTGGTAGCATGATAGAGTCGTCTCGGAAGTCCATGAGTGGTGCCTGGCGCATGCTCGTCCTGGCGTTGAAGTCCCCAACAAGGAGAACTTCCCCGCGGGCTGAAATGTCTCAGATATCCTGATGTAAGGGTGCATATGGCAATGTCTCACCCTCCACTCGTGCCACTCTAGCGAAGTGGGATGTGTCGGGCGGGAAGTAGCATATTGCTATGAAAAGGTCACGGGTGTCTATGCGTCGGATCCGGATCCACATGAATCGGGAGTGTGCGTCCTTCCTCTCAATGGAGATGGCTCCAACGAGGGAAGACTTGTACAATAATGCAACCCCGCCTGATCCTCGAACTCCTCCTGCATCCCTCGTCTCATCCCTGAAGGTTGACTCCCATGCGTAGCCACTGACTATCGGTAGTGGACGCTCTAAGCTCTGGTGTGTCTCCATGTAAAAGACTATGTCTTGTACTGTATAAGACTCCGAGAAGTTCCCTGGGTCTGACCATAAGGTACCATTACAGTTCCAAATGGTGCAATCTAGGGTCTCAGAAACCTGAGTCTCATAGGCCCCGTCCCCCTAGGGGGTACGGGTGGGAGCCCGATGGGTGCCGATCAACAACCTACCATCTCAGACCACGGCCCATTTTCCCTCCTTGCGGGCAACATCCCATTGCTGCAAAAGAACTCGTCGCTCCTCAATCTGTAGTGGTGTCAAATCCTTGTCCATGGACAGGGTGGGATGCTCTCGTAGAGTGGCTCGGCGTTGGAGTGTCACTAGTCGAGCATCTGAATCTCTGAAGCGAATGACTAGGGGCTGCTCTCGGTTGGGATCTCTCCCAACACGCCATACTCCCTCTATGCCATGGTCGGGGACCCCCATGGTGGTGGTCACAAAGGTGATCGCCTCCTCCATGGGTGTCGTAGTGGTGCTCGTGCTGTCTCGTGTGATCCCTCGTATCCGGATGTTAAGGGTCTTCAAAGCCCTCTGCTGCTGCTCCTGTATGGCGGCTAAAACAATTGCCTTTGCGGGCTCCCGTTTCACCACGTCTACCCATCTAGTCGTCTCTGCTATAGCCAACTGTATCGTGGCTATCTGTGCCTCCATCTCTATGACTCGGGTCCCTCCAGGCGCTGCTCTGAGGGACCCGAGCTCCTCTCGAAGCTGTGTGATGTTGTGCCTGAGTCCCTGGATAAGGGTGCCCTGCTCGTGTAAAATGCGGGCCTGCTCCTAGGTGTAATGTGTTAGCTCTGCCTGACGGGCCCAGATGCTGTGTATCTCAGCCAATAGGGAGTCCCAAGCATCTGGTGGGGGCCTAAGATGTCCTGGTCCCCAGGTGGGAACTCGATCTCGAGAGGGGTTGGAATGAAGGTGGGCTGCTCAGGTTGTACTGAGGGTGGGGACAGCATGATCTGGGCGGGGGAGTGGTATGTAGGAGTAGCGAGGCCAGACGAGGTGATGAAAGGTGGCTGACTGAGAGGTAGAGGTGATACGAGGGGAAAGTACTATGGAGCCGTGGCCGGTGGGGCCAGTGGTGAGGCTACTGGAGAGGAGACCTGTGATGATGATGCAGAAGAGGGGGAGGAGAGAGGTGGCATAGATGATGAGGCGGATGATGGTGGTGAAATAGTGGTGGTAACCATAGAGGTCGAGGATGTGGTGAGCGGCATGGGCTTTGGGTGGGCCCCTTTCTTCTGTGCCGCGAGGCTATCTACTGTCAAACCGCTCCGGTTGATGCGTTTGTTGAAGTCCTCCAGATTGAGTTGCTTTTGTGTTTTCACCTTGTCACCGTTCCCCTTCCCCATCTCCACGCATATGCAAATTTGGACCGAAGGGTCTCCCGCCTAGTCTCCTGTCCTCATCCCCTTGTTCCCATCATTATGGGGGAGGCAGTAGCGGGCAAAGAAGGGATTGCAATAGGTCGGAGCTGTTGGAGAACCCCCGCTCGCAGCTCCGACTTTTTTTTTTAATATATTAAAAACAAAAAGGGGGGGGCTGAGCGAGGGGTAGCGAGGGGGGAGCAGAGGGGTAGCGGGGGGGTAGCAGAGGGGGTAGTGGGGGGGTAGTGGAAGTAGTAGAGGGGTAGGGGGGGGGGGGGGGGGGGGGGGTAGCAGGGGTAGCGGAGGGGGTAGCAGAGGGGTAGCGGCGGGGGGGTAGCGAGGGGGTAGCGGGGGAGAGAGAGGGGTAGCGAGGGGGTAGCAGAGAGAGTAGGGGGTAGCGGGAGAGAGAGAGCAGGGGATAGCGAGGGGTAGCAGAGGGGGTACAGAGGGGTAGCGGAGGGGGTAGCGAGGGGGTAGCAGAGAGAGCAGGGGGTAGCGGGAGAGAGAGCAGGGGGTAGCACAGGGGTAGCGCAGGGAGAGAGCAGGGGGTAGCGCAGGGGGGAGCGGAGGGGGAGCGGAGAGAGAGAGAGAGAGACAAACAAGAGAAAGAATGAAAGAAAGAAAGCTTATTAAAGTCTTCGGAAGATCGATGGGTCTATGAGAAAGTGAGAAACCTGATACAAACTAGCTAAGGGGGTGGAGCTACTGAACTGTGCTTTAATCCTATGTCGGAGCTGCTATGTCACTGGCTCTGGGATTCGGTCATGCCTATGACCTGTAGAGGGGGGTCTATATAGTCCCGCTGGTCTATATAATCCGTGATCATGCTCCAAGAATAGTCCACCAAGGTATGCTCCTCATCTCTCTGAGATCGGAGTAAGCACTCACGATGCTTAACAGCCTCATGAATGAACGCAGCCAGGCACCTCTAATCCTGAAAAGAGGGAAAATGGGATAACAGCCCGGAGCTATCTCTGAATAGGCAATTAAAACATCTTCTGATCTCATAGTAAACAGGCATCTGAAGATTAAATGTTCCTCCGACTCAACCTCTTGTAGGTTGCACAAAAGAGAAAGAGAGAGAGAGAGAGAGAGAGAGAGATGTATTAACGTCTTCTAGAGGCTCGACATGCCTATGAGACAAAGTACAATCACAAAAGTAACCCATACAAGCCACTATGGCCTGAAGCAAAAATTCTCACTAAGGCCCTTCGCTAAGTACTAAGCACTAACCTAAAGCAAATACAACAAAGCAAGGTCAAAATACATAGCCCCGCACCAAGGTGGCTCTCCTATGAGCTACGAAAATACCACGTACTTGTGTCCTCCGGCTCATCTCTCTCGACGGTGGGGGGCATGGTCTCCATGATCTCTATATCCGGCGGGCCATGTGGATAGTGATCCCTCTCGTCGGGCGATCCCCTCCGAATATGGTTGTGATGGGCTGGACCTCCATCGTGCATGCCCTGGTCCATCTGTGCAACTCTGGCTGCGTCTCTCCACGTTGTCATCTCATCCCACTGACCCACTCATCCCTCATGTCATCTATCTCCTCCTCCTTAACTCCACTATGTCCAGGCGCAGAATCAAAGGTGTAAAAATCTATAACATGTCACTAGGCTAGATCTAGCTCAGTCGCACGTGCCATTGTCTCCTCCTACTCTCTGATGCGGTGCAATAAGGTCTCTCTACGCTGTCGCATCTCCATCAAATAGAGACCAATGTAGACCTGGTCCTAGAAATGAATCAGCTGGGAGAGAGGTCCAAACTGGTGTCCCTACTAAAATAAGAAATGGCATCTCCCTCGGATCTCATAGTATACAAGGCAAGTACACAATGCTCCTCTATCTCCACCTCCTCCAAGGTACATAGTCTACAAATCCATTGTTCTCTGGAGTCTCTGTGTACCTGTGACTCTCTCTATCTCAATCCTCAACTAATGGGACGAGACCCGCATCTGTCCAATGGATATTCTCAAGGCATGTGAAACTCATCTATCCTCCAAGTACTAGGGTCTGATAATCACTCCATCTACCAAGTCGTCGAGAGCATCTACGCTGAGCATCTACGCTGTACTCAGAGGGGGGGAGACGATCCATCTGGATGCCTTGGCTGCGAAACCATTTGGATATGCATGCGTACAAAGCCATGCTAATTCCCCTCTCAGCTAGGCGTATAGACGACTCCCTTGTGCCAATCTAGGTAGTCTCCCTCTAGGTAAGCCCCAAATCCTATGGAGAAAAGTGACCGTCTGGAAGATGGCATCAACCTAGAGTGGTGTCAGGCCAAACTCTGCCTGTATGATCTGGTGGGGGATTGAGGGTTTGCTCCGAATCATCGGGATCCCATCGTCACCTGCAACCTCTTTAAACGCCGCCACTTAGTCGATGCTAGATCGGCCCCCTAGAAGGGTGCTGCATACGATCTCACTAATGTGTCGAATAGCCATCCCTTCGTTGAGGGGTCCTAGAAATGTGCCTAAAAGCATAGTCTCTCTAGTCGAGCTAGAGCTCCCTGCCCTGCGTAAGTAGAGCCCTAGCTGCGTGAGTCATCATCGTGAATACTGGACCCGCAAAGACTGCCCCTAGGTAAGTGTACGACTGTACAATCTCCACTGGCTCCCTCGATAAGTGAAGTTGTATCGAAAAGAGCTACTCGTGAGGTGTTGAAAATCATATTCTTGGTCTTCCCAAGG
The DNA here is from genome assembly GCF_047967505.1 of Dipteris shenzhenensis. Classification (NCBI taxonomy): domain Eukaryota; kingdom Viridiplantae; phylum Streptophyta; class Polypodiopsida; order Gleicheniales; family Dipteridaceae; genus Dipteris; species Dipteris shenzhenensis. The sequence goes on along the minus strand of NC_141601.1, from coordinate 33,262,723 downwards.
TTGACTCAAGTCTCTCTCTGCAAAACACCTCTAGGGTATCTAGGTGCCACTGTACGCCCGCTGCTCAAGAAGATAGGATGACTATGTCATCTGCATACAATAATATATGTATCATTAGATCAGCTAGCAATGATGCCTCCCCCCCACATGGTCTATGAAGGTCGTGATCTCGTCAATGTATAGCCCAAATAATGTCTATGAGAGAGAAGATCCCTGCTTCACACCCCTATTGTGCTCTCAATTCAGTCTGATTGGCCTCTAGGAGTGTGTGCTCTCCCTCTGACCGACTCATATAAGCTCATCACTCCCCATATCATGTCTCCTGGGATGTGCATCTCCTCAAGTCATCTGATCATGCGAAATCGTGGGACTGTATCGAAGGCCTTCCAAAAGTCTACAAAACATGCATAGACCTTTTGCGAATCTCGACCTCACCTCCTCGATGATTGCCCGCAAAGTGAAGATGTGATCAAGGGTGGAGTGATGTCTCTGAAACCTAGCTTGTCCCATTGCCCTCTACCCATACGCTTCCGTGTAGGAGTTGATCTCTCTCTCTAGTACGGAGAGGGAGATTTTAATGTTTGTTGCAGATTGCCAAAAAAGCCTATGAGACCAAAGGAACTAAACTCAACATGATAGAATTGGGGGTGTCTATCAAACTTCCCGAGAAACAGGTAATGAAAGAAGAGAAATGTGATGTGTGTGTGCACGTGCACATGCGTGTGCGTGTGCGGGTGCGTGTGTGTGTGTGTGCACATGTGTATGTGCGTCTGCATGTGCGTGTATGTTGTGTGGGTCTGCATGTGCGTGTTTGTCATTGTTGCAATGAAACACATTTTTTATTTTTTGAAACGTTGCCAAACGTTTGGAAATAAAAAACGTGTTTTTTTTGCATTGGTTTTTGGGGCAAAAGGCCCTGAGGTCATTTTTTTTGCCTAATTTTTTAATCAAAACAGTCACGCTTTGTTGGAAAACACCTTCTTGGGCTGACTTCTGAGTGTATGAGCATATTAGATTGCTGAAATGTTTTCCTCTATGTTTCTTAGTGTTCTGAGGTGCTATTAGTGCATGAAATCATGCATTTTAGGTCCCAAGAATGTGACTTATATAGTAGGTGTATAATTTTTGGTAAAACATGCACTTAGGGAAACATTTGAATCGAAACGCATTTGGAAAATTTTGCAAATGTTTGGAAACGCGTTTCCAAACGTCTGGCAACTATGACACTATGCGTGTGTGAGCATGTGGGGAGATGTGCTAATCTAGCGTTGAACATAGGTATACTACCGTGTATCCCCAAGGGGTGCCATATGATCAGTGTCTCCCTGGCACTAGCAAGCGTGTCTTGCATATTGAAAACCTTGGTGATTAAAGCTGCGAGCATTGTCGTCCGTCCTGGTTGAGAGAGGGAAACCAAGATCAAGGAAAAGAGCTATGGGACTCCACTCTGATGTCCTAATGCAGTGGAGTAAAGCACGGTGCTCATCCTCAACTAATGTAGAGTCACAGCAAATCCAGATTCGGTCGACTGCTAATGGAGGCCTTAATGCTATATGCCATCATCCATTCTCACAACGTAATATGTGAGAGCTGGTGCAGATGGCGGCTACAACGCATTGGGTGGACCAGAATATTAGGTCTAAGAGGTTAGAGAAGTATGACTTCTGTCAAAGGTTGGGCTGATCTATCAAGAGTAGTATAGAGACTTGGTGTGGTACTCCGAAGTGTAAAGCCTAGTGGTTTTTAATTGGCCTTGTAGTTAGTACTTTGTACTTAGGCTGTTAGGATGATGCCACGTGGTAGTTTTGAGGGAATTCCCATATGCACACTTGTAAAATAGCCTGCCCTAATTTCTATCAAAGGCTTGGCTGTCCCACATGCAGTCATCTTATGATTGCACTTCCATTCATTGAATGAAACTAGATTGTACAGCAGAGCCAATTGCTCAGCTGGAAATTCAAAAAGGAGTGACCCTTTTTCTGTCCTAATGCAGCCCATCACACGTCACTATGTTAAGTCCAGCCCATGACTTAACAATTTTCCAAATGCTAAAAGGTACCTCATTCTACCCTACGCATTCTCCTGCTTAATTTGGCAATTTCTGATCTAGTTTTGGGAGGTAGTCTGGTATAGGTCTCACGGGGCTTCAACGAGTTAGAACTAGTTAGAGATAGAGCTAGTTCGGTTTCAGTGGTGTGGGAGCATAAAAATCATAGGATATTCTAGAAACAGAATTTTGCACTTTAAGCCAAACAGGCAGTTCTCAAATTTGCTTGAAATTCCTGGAAATCTTGCTCCAAATCCAGTTTTCTCGTCACCAGCTGAGTCACATCTTCGACTAGAAGGGTTGTGCAAATCATTTCTGCCATTAGAGCCGTAATTTTGGAGCAGGATGCCTCTCTGCCAGGCGCAATAGACAGATACCTTGGATTTTTCATACAACTGGGAGCCTACAGGCCCTTATTTATAGACTAGGCCAGCCAGCTAGAAAGCATGTGCTTTCTAAAAGCTGGGCCTGCTTTTCTTGACAAAAATAGGCGCTTTTCTCTAGAAAGCAATAGCCTTCTTCTCAAAAAGTTTCCCCCCTTGCCACGTGCTTTCTTCCCAAAATTGGGCGTTGAGTCACTTTTGTTGCTCCAACAGAAGCTTGTTACGATGGTGCCTCTATGAGGCGCCTTCAAGGAATATTCAACTTAGAATTATATTACTCTAGAATTCAATATATTCAATTGATTTCTACTTCACCGCCTTATTTAATATGAGGTTCTTTGTACATTTGCTAGTTTGTTTTTCAACCATTGCAACAAATTCATTGAAATATTGAGAAAAGCAGATACCGACATTCTAGCTCTCTTGCATAAATACTATAATCCAGTTAACATGTCTCTTCCACTGCCTTCATATTATAAATAGGTATCCCAGCTTTTACTTTGTATGGTTTTCATTTACTAAAAATTGCTGCAAAGAAAAGGACATTTCAAATCAGACATATTGTTGCACTGTGATAACTAGGAAAAATCATTTGAGGCATCATCAAGAATGTTGGCAACAAACCTTAATAGCAGAGAACATGGGTGGAATTTGCATTATGTCACCAACAAAAGCTTCCTTTGCATGTTGTATTTCTGTGTCTGTAATATGCTGCCATGGCTTTCGCTCATTCACCTGAACATGAAAATATGCACACGATCAAGGATCTTTTTAAGCATTTGAAGGTTTTGATCTAAGTGTTTCCATGCATGTCCCAAATGAGCATAGGACAAAGCTTGAAGTGAAACTCATAGCATACACTTTAGAGTATCCATCAATGGAGGGAAAGACCACATGATAAAATCAAAGTAAGCATTCATGGGAAAAATTCAACAACATCGCCCCATGAAAACCCTATTTTGTCCCTTTGTACATTAGAAAAAGCAAAGAAGATATGAAGAACAATAATGGAGCTTCCTAAAAGTGTAGAAATAGAGAGAGGAAGGCTAGAAAACTTACTTGAAGGAGAAATTAAAACATTTTCTCCTCCTCCTCATAGGTTTGAAGCTCTCAATCTCAAAAATCACCATCACAAGAAGAATAAAGCGAACAAAATAGTAAGAGGGCGGAAGGGAAGGTGAAGGGGGGGGGAGGGGGGGGGACAGGGTCTAAGAGGCACTCCGAGGGCCAAAGATAGAGGTAAAATCTCAAGGATGCAAAGAAACAGGAAATTAATGAAGGTGTGCTGTGATTCAGGTCGCCTCTTGGATAGCTGACTCTTTTTATTAATTTCAGTTTCAATCAAAGGTACTTTTCTATAGAAAAATGGATACAGTGTAGAGTCAAAGGTTACGGGGCTTACAACCCAACCACCTTTATCAGTTGAGATGGGTTTCTAGAGCACAACACCTAGGAAGTTGTTGAAGCCACAAAGGACGTGCTGGCAATCATAGATATGAAACAAGGAAGAAGAGAGCTAGGCACTCAATAGCAGCTTAGAAGCAAATATTCTTGCACTCCACCATTGTACAGCAGCAAAATTTCAACCATTCAAAATTGCAGGATGTCCACCCCACAAACAAGATGACACATACTTTCAGAAAGGATGTAGCATTGCTTTTTATTGATCCACAATTGTGGAACCGCACAAGATCTACATAAACATTTTCCTTAACTTTAAAACTTATAAATTTCATTATGTTTCTTCCCTCATCCTACTTCAAGATTACAGTCCTAGGTTGCAAAGTCATAAAGGAGGGAGAAGTTTTCAGCCTGCTAGGTATTCCCATGGGTTTCAGATGCTCAATGAAGGACAGATGGGACCGAGTAATTGACAAAGTCAGAGACAAAATCACCGAATGGCAAGGTCTACAACCAACTCTGTCCAGAAGGAAACAGGACTTGTTTCCCACATGGCAAGGGGACAAGTACAGTGGACTACTTGCTAGGTCCCTTAGCCTTTGCCTCACGGATACACGACTTTGTTGTGCCTCCTCCCCCAGTCAGTGCTGATAAATCATACCTAGCCTTTTGTATCTCTTCTACCATGCCAACAGTCACAAGGAGGACCCCTCCCACGCTCACTCATGTCCAGATCCACTTTGACTGTGCCCTTGATCCAGTGTCTATAAGCCACCTAGCTCGAGAGCTTCAAGCCCTACTTGGAGATGATATAGGCCTCGCCCACGCCTCTGACACTCGTCTTAGTGGTGCAGGACCCTACCACCAAATCTTTCCCCATGAGTCAATCTGCACGTCCCAGTCAAAGATGCCTTAAAACCCTCGGTTCAACGATGAGTACAAAAAGATGAGAGCTCACCTCACACGTGAGCGAGCCCTAGGCCATCTGACATTAGCTAAGGCACAGTGATCTCACGCAATAATTGACACATCATAAGAGTCGGATTTTCCTCTCACACAAAATGGATCAGGTGATCAGATCATTCCGAGGGGGAGATCCTAACATTGGATGGGGGCTTTTATCAGAAGGGAAGCCACCTATTCCCATCATAGACCCAAATACTTGGCACACATACGCATGCTCTCTCTACGATGTAAGCACCACCCGATATATCCTCTATGCCCAGGCCCACTGCTTGTCATCTATTCACTTCACAGAATGTATGTGATGCAGTCTGTCAGCTCCATAACAGGAGGGCACAGGATCATGGACTACAGACTGAGCACTTCGCACATGGGCAAGAGGCCTTGGCTCCGGTCAGGCGCGGATGTTCACCCATGCGGTATGTCACAGCTTCCCACCTGCTTGGAGCAGCACCACTATTGTAACAATACACAAAGCAGGGGACCCCCTAGACACTAGGAACTACCACACTCTTATGATTGGCCACACTTTAGCCAAGATTTATAGATCAATACTAGAGAGGGAGATCAATGGCCACACAGAGACTCGTGGGCAGCACGCACTAGGGCAAGCAGGATTTCGGACACAGCACTCCACCCTAGACCACATTTTACCTTGAGGACTATCATTGAGGAGGCGAGGTCGAGATGTCAAAAAGTCTACGCTTGCTTTGTAGACTTACAGAAAGCCTTCGACACTGTTCCACGATCCCACCTAATCAGAAGGCTGCATGAGATGCAGATTCCAAAGATTATGGTTTGGGAGAAGGTGAGCCTATACGAGTCCGCTAGAGGGGGAGTTCGCGCCCCAAGAGGTCTATCAGATTGAACTAAGAGCACGATCAGGGTGAAGAAGGGATGCCCCCCTCTCACCAACTCTCTTCAGGCTCTACATTGATGAGATCACATCCTTTAGAGACCGCCTCAGAGGCGAGGGATCAATATTGGTTTACCTCATGATCTAGATACTCACATATGCAGACGACCTGATTATCTTTAGCAGAGGGATTGCAAAGACATCTCGAATCCCTAGACGTGTTCTGCATAGAGAGAGTCCTGAGAGTCAACCTTGGGAAAACCAAGATTATGATCTTCAACACCTCACGTATAGTGCTTCACCGACACAGCTTCACTTACCGAGATGATAGTGCAGTCCTACACATACCTGCAAAAAACATTCACATGGCCAGTTTTCACATGGCCAGTTTTCACAATGACCCATGTAGCCGGAGCACAACTCAAACTAGGACGGGGTGCCTTGGCCCAACTAGAGAGGTAGTGCTTCCAAGAAAATTTACATGATCCACCAATGAAGGTTGGCTTTTCGACACCCTATTAAGGCCCACTGCCATGTATGAAGCACCTTTTTGGGGAGTGATCTTACTATGGCAGATGGAGGAGATCTAAGCTACTACAGGTGACTATGGGATGTAGGATGATTCGGAGTAAGCCCTCAATTCCTCATCCAATAGTCCAGGTGGCATACGCCATGACACCTCTCCAAGTTGATGCCATTTTCAGAGAGTGACATTCCTCGACAAAGTTGGGCCCTACCCCACTAGAGATTACCAAGGCTCGCACTAGAGTCATCCAGGCAACTAGCAAAGAGTGGGCTTGATACAGTATATTATGTACGCATATCCACATGGTTTGCTAGTCTCACAGTATCCAAATGGACCAGCTTCCCCTTTCAGTACAACATGGATGCACCACCTAAGTCGATCCCACAAGATGAGATTAACCATATCATACAATTAGATCTCCTCCAACTCCATACGTCTCGGACTTGGGTGGGGGGGTGGGGACTAGGAGTTCCCCACCAAGATCCAATTCTATCGCGACCACTTTTTGAGAGTATCGCAAGATGAACTCGTCATCAGAGACCGAAGGCATTTCACATATTTCTATGCATTTGAATCAGCTCCAGGACATAGTGGGGTGGAGGAGGAGGAGTTAGCTAATATGAGGGCAGGATTGATCAGTAGAGAGAGCCGACACAATACTGTCGAGCGAGGGACGCAGAGACCACACACGACACAGAGAGTAGCCAGAGCACATACAATCGAGGTTAGGCCTATCTCAGGTCTCCTCAAAGAGGACCACCAGAGACAAGGCATCACTCTTGATATAGCCCATCGGATCCAAAGATTGAGGAGACCACGTCTTCCACAGCACGAGACAGCTCGACAAGCACAGATCCAGGATATTCACGCAGTCCACCGAAGAGCCACTACAGTGCCAAGTTTCGGCTTCTAAGTCTCAACTTTCAGTTTCAATTTGTATGTGAGTTTTGTCTGAGCTCTTTAGCTCTTTAGCTTAATATTTCACTCAGTAAGGGCCCTAGAGCACCCTTTGCTTCAGCCCTTCGAGGCTTGTATGAGTTATTTTCGCTTGGTGTACTTTGTCCCATAGGCCCGCAAGGCCTTCCAAGAATGTTACAGATCTTCTTACACCTCTCTCTCTCTCTCTCTCTCTCTCTCTCTCTCTCTCTCTCTCTCTCTCTCTCTTCTCAAGTTTACAATGATGTAAATGAAAAGAAAGCAACATAATGTTTTTGGGGCAAAGAAGGTAACAGCAAACAATGTCAGAGGGTTGACTATGCTGGAAATATCGCCATAATTTATGGCAGTGACCAATTTATGACTAATAAGTGCGTTAGGGGCACTTTTCCCTCATTAGAGGTTTTTCTCCCTAACCGCAACCAATATACCGAACTACAGTTAGTAGTTAGTGGTTGGGTTAGTTAGGGTTTTGCAACTTTGACAAAACCCCTAGTTTTGTATGTTGTGTATCTCTCTTTTGCAATACAACTGATGTTGCTCTCCTTCCTGCTCACACCCTTTTGTTCACATTTGGTATCACAGCCAGCTAGCTCCAGGACTTGACGTCCATTTCTCCCTCACCTGCCTCTGCTCTTGAATCTAACGCCCATCGTCAAGTTTGCCTCACGTCTATCGTGCCCTTCATGAAGTTTTGGAATTTCGTGCCCGACCTGCTGCTCGCCATACGTCCCGTACAACCTGCCGCCACCCGCCGTACAACCTATGCCACCCGCCATACAATTTGCGCCACCTACCATACAATCTTCGCGTCAATTGTCCATACAATCTTACGCTGTCCGTACCTACCTACATTTCGTGACATTGCAAACATATGCCATCTTTTGCAATGTCATTTTGGGAGTTCTTGACATTTGCAGGACATTTGGGTGCATTTTGAGCCTTTGATAGGCTGAGACAGTAAGCTGTCCTTTGGTTTTGGACACCCATTTACCTATATTTTGGGCTTTTGGATTCTTTGCAGGTGTTCTATAGAGAGATCCAATAGAGATTCAAGTCAATTTATGATTGTGGGCTGTTGCAATTTGAGCCATTGATTGGCTGTTTTTCCAGAAGTGCCCAGTTTGCATCAATATCCCAGTAAAGATTTGTGTTGTGCACCTTCATTCCCAGAAAGGGAATTTTTTGGTTGGTATTTGCTGCAATTTCTCTGGCAGTTATGGCCCAGAACAATCCCAATGAAGTGTTTGGAGTCCTCACACAGGAGGATAAGTTGGATGGTACCAACTACTCCCTATGGAGTTTTATGGTTCGCAATATCCTAGTTGGCAAACACTTACGGGACTATGCCAATGGGGATGAGCCATGCCCAGGGAATGTGGTTGCACCTACCACTCCTCCTCAACAAGGTGGAGGAAGGGGTAGAAGACAAGCTCAAGATGGAAGACAAGTGCTAGATGCAGCGGTAGCTCCTACACACGATCAGAAAAGGTGGGATTCGCACGATGCACTAGAGTTGACTCATACTCATATGGATAAGGGTGACTCTATGTCTGAGCACCTCACTAAAGTTCAGGAGTTGAGAGAGCAATTGTTGAATATTGATGAGATCATTCTAGATTCAGAGATGGTCACTACCACTCTGAATTCTCTACCTAAGTCTTATCTTGGCTTTCACACCTCATTGAATTTGTCATTGAGGGGGGGTGGCAACCCTCTCACTTTTCATGAGTTGATAGGACTTTTGTTGCAGGAAGAACAAACCAGAAAGAACATGGCTTCACGAGCTGGTGAACATGCGATGCTTTCGAAATTCAAGCCCAAAGGAAAGGGGCAGCATAAGCAGCATGCAAATCAGCCTTCACATCAGTATAAAGCTGATTCTGGACAGCCTTCTCACAAGGCTAAGAATGATGCATAGAAGCCCAACCAAAAGGGTGTTTGTCATTATTACAAGAAGCCGGGTCACTACATTGGGGAATGCAAGATAAGAATTACCAAGGAAAAGAAAAAGGATTCTGGTATGGCTGTCACAGATTCAGCTCCTCATGCACATGATAGTGGCGATGCTTCAGCCAACTTAGAAGAGTATGCCTTTCTGACTTGTAGTCCTGATTTTGAGGTGGTTGCTCCTGATATTACAGCCACCTCTGAGGATGACTCTTATGCTTTTCTAACTTGCAGCTATGATCCTTCTAAGGATTCGTGTGCTTTCAATGTCAATGAGACATTGAATAATTGGTACTTTGATAGTGGTGCCACCAAACATATCACTTCCGGGAATTGTTTGTTTGATTTTATGCATCTATCACACGTTGGAAAAAGGGACCTTGTGCCAATAATTCATCTTATTCCGTTCATGGCATTGGTGAGATTGTATTTACAGCCACAGAGGGCACAAATTTCAGAATTCATGATGTGCTTTATATACCTGGAATCAAGAAAAATTTGTTTTCAATGTCCCCTCTCAATAGAAGAGGATTTCAGGTTGTCTTTGAAGATGACAAGTGTGTTGTCCGAGATAGGGAAGGTGACTATGCCTTGAGACTATCTAGCATACTATTTCGTGGTCTTTTTCAGCTTGATGTTTTTGAAAAAAGACTAGATGATGCACTTGTAGTTTCTTCTCCCACTAATGCTATGCAAAATGCAGAGTTATGGCATGCTAGATATGGACATATGAGTTATGGCAACTTGAGGACACTAAAACATTCTATGGTTGATGCTTTGCCTCCTTTGGAGTCACCTCCCCCTCATGCATGTGAAGGGTGCATACTTGGGAAGATGCACAGGTTTCCCTTCAAGAAAGATGGTGCAGTACGAGCTGTTCGAAAATTGCAGCTCATTCATAGTGATGTCAGTGGTCCCATGAGGACTCCTGCATTGGGTGGTTATCTCTATTATGTCACATTTATTGATGACTACTCAAACTACACTTGGGTTTATGGTTTGCAGAAAAATCAGATGTATTTAAGCATTTTCGACACTTTGTTACCAAGGTTGAGAATGAAATAGGCCTCATAGTTCAAATTCTACGCACAAATAAAGGGAATGAGTATACGTCTTATGAATTTGAGGCTTATTTGAAATAGAAGGGCATCACACATCAGCTTACAGTGCGGCTTACCCCTCAACAAAATGGAAGCTGAGCAGAAAAAACAAACTCTTATGGAGATGGATAGATGCATGCTTACATGCAAAAAGTTGCCTCACCAATTTTGGCTTGAAGGTCTCATGTGGGCCAATTATGTTGTGAATTGGGCTCCCCTTTGCGAACAAAAACTCCTTATGAAGTTTGGCATGGCAGAAAGCCTTCAATGGATCATTTTCGTGTCTTTGGATGTGTTGCATATGCCCATGTGCCTGTTGAGTTTCGACATAAGCTGTCCAACAAGGCAATTAAGAGCATATTTGTTGGGTATAGTGCCAAGAGCAAAGGTTGCCGTCTCTACAATCCTGCTTCACGCAAGATTTTTGTTAGCAGAGATATAATCTTTTCTGAAAAATCAGTGCATGCACATGCTGACTTTAATGTTCCACCTTATTCCATCTCAAATGATGTTTTTGAGGGATTGTTACCCATTGCATTGGGTTCTAGAGCTGATATCCCTACTGAAAATCAGATTTTACAGCAAGCTCCTCTTGTTCCACATGCCCCGATTCAGCCTCAAGCTGATTTAGTTCCACCACAGGCAGTGGAAGATGCCGTCAGCCAGGAAAGGACAGAAATACAAGCAGCAAAATCAGTTCCTCGTTCACTGCTTCAAACTCTCACGGAGAGTAGGCTTGATGCTCCTTTGGCTGGCAGAACTCGTAGTGCATCCAAACATGCAGAGGGGTCACATTTTGTGGATTCAGTTTTTATTGGTGCACTTCTGGATGAAGAAGAGCCTGACTCTTTTGAGGAGGCCCAGGATAATGTGCATTGGATGAATGCCATGAAGGATGAGTTGCAGTCCATTGATAAGAATCAAACTTCGAATCTTGTGGATTTGCCACCACGGAAGAATGCCACAGGTACCAAATGGGTTTTCAAGGTCAAGCGAAAGCCAAATGGGTCTATTGATAGGTACAAGGCAAGGCTGGTTACAAAAGGTTATGCTCAGAAAAAGGACATTGATTATGAGGAGACTTTTGCTCCTACTTCCAGGATGACTACTATCAGGTCAGCAATTGCCATGGCTGCACATTTTGATTGGTGTGTACATCAGTTGGATATAAAAACAGCTTTCCTTAATGGAGACTTGTTGGAAGAGGTTTATGTGAAGCAACCTCCCGGTTTTGAGGTGTCAGGTGCAGCCCATAAAGTATGCAAGCTGAATAAGGCTTTGTATGGGCTGAAACAAGCTCCACGAGCTTGGTATTCGAAGATTGATGCCTTTCTGACCAGCAAGGGTCTCACTAATAGTCCAACTGAAAGTACCCTCTACATCAAAAAGGATGGGGGAAATATTTTGGTCATCATTCTTTATGTAGATGACATGCTGCTCACAGGTTCAAATGAAAGAATAATTGCAACAGATTTGAGCATACTTCATTTCTATTTGGGGATCCAATTCATACAAGAGAGAGACGTGGCATCATTATGTCTCAATCCAAGTATGTGCGGAAGCTATTGGATCACTTCAGGATGCATGATTGCAAGCCCATAGCCACTTCCATGGAGCCAGGGCTGAAACTTACTATGTATGATGAAGGTGAACCGGTTGATGCCACACTTTACAGCCAGGCTGTTGGATGCCTAATTTATCTGCGCAATACTCGGCCTGATATTCAGTTTGCAGTTTCATAAGTGAGCAGATATATGCACAGCCCAAAGACTATCCATTGGCAGGCTGTAAAACGCATCTTTCGTTACTTGCACGGCACTAAGTCTTAGGCTTGATGATTCCCAGGGGGGGTGACTTGCAGGTGCCTCCTTACAGTGACTTAGATTGGGCTGGAGATTATGACACAAGGTAGTCCACTAGTGGTAATTGTTTCTTTTTTAGTAATGCTTGCATTTCTTGGTTGAGCAAGAAACAACCTATAGTGGCTACCTCCTCATGTGAAGTTGAGTACAGGGCAGCTTTCATAGCAACAGTTGAGTGTGTTTGGCTGCATCGTTTAGTGGCTGATCTTCATCTAGCATTGGAGGGTCCTTCTCCAATTCTCACTGATAGTTAGAGTGCTACTGCAATTCCCAAGAATCCTGTGTTTCATGCTCCCACGAAGCACATTGAGGTTCATTATCATTGTGTCAGAGAGAAGTTGCATGCAAGGGAGATCAATATGATCTATGTCTCCACACATGACAATGTTGCAAACATCTTCACCAAAGCACTTCCACGTGAGAAGTCTGAGGCATTCCGCAATGCTCTCAACTTATCTCCTTTTGGTAATTGATCTTTTCCTTGTACATCATCACATTGGCACTGCAGGGGGGTGTTGGAATTATCGCCATAATTCATGGCAGTGACCAATGTATGACTAATAAGTCAGTTAGGGGCACTTTCCCCTCATTAGAGGTTTTTTTTCCTAACCGCAGTTAGTATACCCAACTACAGTTAGTAGTTAGTGGTTGGGTTAGTTAGGATTTTGTCACTTTTACAAAACCCCTAGTTTTGTATGTTGTGTATCTCTCTTTTTCAATACAACTGACGTTGCTCTCCTTCCTGCTCACACCCTTTTGTTCACAGACTATTACTTAACATCTGTTGTGTTAAGCATGTGTATGATATTGGCATACTCTTTGCATCTTTTCCATAGCCTTTAGATGTCCTCCTTGTTTGGAGAAACTCTCATGTTATTGTTACCAAAACAATGTCAATGCCTTGCACATACATTTGTGCTACCTCATCGTTGTGACAAGGCATATACATTTTTGTATATTCTTATTGGACGATTTGGACCGTACGTTTTGTGATTGTTGATCCACCTAACAAGGACGATCAGGATGCCAAGGAAGAGATGCAAATTTTCACAATAGATGACTTCCTCCCCTAGCTCTTAAGCCAAGTATGTACAACCTCCACAAGACACTGACAGTTTAAGCACTTCAGATCATTACTCAAACATATACGTGCGTGATCCAGCTTTGATGTGGAGGACATTAAAAACTTAGCACACGATGAACATGATGGGGTCGATGTGTCATTAGAAGATCATGCAAAAGAATTCATCCAATGATTCACATAACTAACTACATAAAACAAGACGCATGGGTGTATGCAAGCACTGCTCTTCAACGTCCAACATTGAACGCAGGTGAAGCTATGAGAAGAGAGTACTCAAGTGAGAACTAGTTCTATGGGTGGCACGTGTAGAGTAACCCGAATTCAAAGGAAAAGTGAATTAATGCTATAGCCCGCCCCTTTTAGGGACAATGCTAACAAATTCGTTATGTTATACTCATCTTTCAAGAGTTCATGCCGTACGCCTCATTCAAGAGTTCATGCCATGCTCATCTTTCAAGAGTTCATGCATTCATGAATTATATTCTGGTTTAAATCCAGCTTCTTGTATGCTAAAGTTTTATACACAATTTCCATGCACTACACTATGAAAACTCAAAGTGGCAAGTTTGCACGAGAGTTTATCTTAGAATAGTCATTATCAAGACTTATATAAATGCTAATTCCAACCTCTATTTCAATGCTTATATCGATGCCCATCTATCTTGTTTTTAAAAAAACAACGTAACATCTATACTGGGTATGTAACACTAGTACCCATTCTAAGATTCCTTCTAATAAATGTTTCAACAAAAACTATTTTGCATAGTAATAGGTACCTCCACTACATTGCAAAATATCTAATTATTTTTTGTATTCTCGGAATCTAAACATTTTCTCCTATTTAACTTGACCTTTGTATTTCTCTTGTATGTTACCTTTAGTATCTCTAGTTGTTGTACCAAATACGGTCTTTTTCTCATCTTTGTCCAAAGGGGACTTTCGCATAGGGAAAAAGTTACCAAGCGTACATATACAAAAGAAGTACAAAGTTGGCCATTTATTTGATCATAATTAAAAAGTTCTTTATCTAGTTTTAAATATGGTCAAAGACTTCTTGTAATTGGACAAAGCTTTGACTTCGTCAAAGACAATTGACTCCAATCAAGAAGGCCTGACTTCGATTCGAGAGACTTGGTTTAGGCCAAGAGGGTTGACTTTAGTCAACCAAGATGTTCCACCGTCAGTTGGAGAGAATTGGTTATAATTAAGGCACCTTGACCATTGGCCTCCTTAATTATAGTCAAAGAGGGTTTGACCTCAGTCAACCAGAGAATTATTGTTTGGTGTGCGCTTTGGTTTGCTTGGTGGAGTCGCCCACAGAGACTAGGATTAGTCTAGAGATTATTTTTAGCATGCAAAAGGCTAACAATTAATGGGTGTCGTGGCTATGTGCATTTAAGTAATTGCTGCAGGTCTTCAAGAGTGGTTTAATATCCCAAGCTTATGGAGCCTAGCAAGCAAACAGGAGTTGTTCATGTGACCCCAGGCTTGGAAGCCTCCACAGCTGCCAATCTATTTGGCATGTGATAGTGATGGCTAGGAAAATGACACATGGCGCTTGCCATGAGAGGAGAGATGTCTCCCATTGTATCATGGGTTTTCTCACATTTATAATCAGCTTCGAGCTGTAGATATTTGAACTCTCTGTAAATCTTTCATTTTGAGAAATAAAGTACCTACGGGAGGGCCCAGCCTCATTTGGTTCTAGGCCCTAATGTGTGCAAAGAGAGAGAGTATGACAGGAAGAGAGAGTATGACAGGAAGAGAGAGAGAGAGAGAGAGAGAGAGAGAGACAAAGAAAGTCTATTAACGTCCATGGGAGACCAAGAAGTCTATGGGACAACATGAAAACCAACTAGTACATCAGCTTAGGGAGGGTAGCTCCCAGGGAGTGTATAAAGCAGCTCCAATTATTTAGAGTACCTACATTATGACTTGGAAAGAAATATAATCGGCCATACATCAGTTTAATGAGTGCTATGCCCTTACGGTACACTGCCCATTTTCCATCATTCCTTGCAACATTGACCTTAGCTAATTTCACTACCTTATTTTTCAATTTAGCTCGTGTAAGTTCTTCAGCTATCCATATCTTAGTTCCTTTCAGCTTGTAGGATTGTCGGAGAAGCTTGACTCGTAGATCCCGTGAGTTAAGCCTAATGATAGCATGACCTTTAGACTGTAAGATACGCATTGCTCTTGGTTCATCGTCATCATCAAGAGCATCATTCTTATCAACTGTCCAATCAATATTAGGCATGGCTGCTTTGACATGTGCTAAGGTGTCACTGAAAGAGTCCTCCTCTTTGTACCATCCTTCGGGGAGTCCCCCTATTCTAATCTTTAAAGCATTATCACGCCTAGCTGCATGTTTTTTAATCTCTTCCTGAATGTCATCCTTATTAACCTTTGCATCAAACTCCACAATCACTTCCTTCTTTGCGGTCTCTACTTCAATGTGAACTAGGTCTTTGACGGTGGAGACTAGCTTGGGGGTAGGGGGGAATCCTTGTAAGATTTTACAACCTCATCGATGACTCCCTGCTTGCTAGGTCTTTCTAGAACCTGAAGTCTAGCTACTGTATCTAGTAATTGCATCTTTAACTCTCTTACCTGCTCTCCTAGAGCAACAGCAGAGAGCCAGCAAGGCTCTCAACATCAGAGTACGTGGGATTCCCTGCACTGAGCTTACCCCAATGGCAGATGCGCAGGCCTTTGTGACCACTACCCTAGGGGTGACTGAGCATAGGATTGAGAGAGCATGGCGGGTTGGGAGGGACCCCAACCGAAAGCAGCCCCTTATCATACGGTTCCATGACACCCAGGCACGACTTTCAGCTTTACATCATAGGTCAGCCTTACGAGACCAACCAACGATCTGCATGAACGAGGACCTCACTCCGCCACAGGTTGAGGAGAGGTGTTTTCTGTTGCAGTAGCGGGATCAGGCCCACAAAGAGGGGAAGTGGCCAGTAGTACGAGATGGACGACTCCTTACAGGCCCCCGTCGGGCACCCACCTCTCCTCCCGCATAGGAAGGCGGTACAACCGATAATGACGATACAACCGTAATTGACGAAACAGCACTGAGAGTGGAAGAACAGCAGTAGCTTCACGTCAACGACGGAATTACATGCTCCAAAGGCTCTCCCTCACTCCCTCTCTCTGAAAATACACTAGGGCCCAGGACAAAATGTTGGGCTGGACCCCCCCGAAGGTCTTTATTCATTTCAGAAAATCTATTACAGAAGTTCACCTTCAAGCTGTCTCGTAAGTCTCTCCCCTTTCAAACGTGAAAAGAATTCTTCTTTTACAAGAGCTTCAAGCCCCCTTTCAAATTGGCAACATGCCACTTGTCTAAAATCTAGACTAAAACCTATTACAAGCCTCTAAGGGCCATTCTGGAGTCTTCAAAGCTCTCGGTCACACGAACCGCCTCCTAGATGCTTGTCAGGCTCCCATTTCGCTTAGGAAAAATAATCCTTGCTAGTACCTGCAACAATTAATTAAAAGCGCACCACCATGGTACCCATTAATTGTTAGCACTTTGCATGCAAATAACACACTGTGGACTAATCCTAGTCACGGTGGGCGTCCCCACTAAACACATGTGCACATCTAAACAAATATATATATATAAATAAATATATATATTTTCTCTGGTTGACCGGAGTCAACACTCTTGATTATAATTAAAGAGCTTTGACCAAAGGTCAAGGCGCCTTAATTATAACCAGGTCTCTCCAACCGAGGTTGGCACATCTTGGTTAACCGAGGTTAACCCTCTTGGCGCATGCCAAGTCTTGTTGACCGAAGTCAACACTCTCTGACTGTAGTCAGGTTTACTTGACTAGAGTCAAGTATCTTTGACCGTAGTCAATCCTTTGACCATTAAAATAACTCTTTGATCGTAATTAACACATATAAAACTCTTTAATTATGATCAAATAAATGGTCAACTGTACTTTGACTTAGGATATTTACACTGTGGTGACATCCCCTCGACTTCTATTCAGTTGACCTCGACTGAAAAGCTTCCTTGTAAACATCCAAAAGCTGTGGATGATCGGATAACATATCTTCGTCCATCCACTTGGCATCTAATGCCGTATAATTCTTGAATCTTACAAGATACCTGCAAAATTCCTTACCCTGAGGGCCTTTACGTACAGTATGGTACACAATTTGCTCTGGCTGAAGGACTTCCTCCAGCTCATCCACTTCTGGTGGATCCTCTGATACTGGTTCTGTAGGCTCTAGTCCCTGGAATTTCTTTAGAAGACTCACATGGAATGCATTGTGAATCCTCCAATGCTCTGGCAATGCTAATCTGTATGCAACCTCATTTATTCTTTCTGTAACCCTAAAAGGGCCATAATATCTGGGAGATAACTTTGCATACACTTTCTGTTTGCCTTTAAACTTGCGGAGCCTAGCTTTTTCAAACCTCAAAAGTATCCAGTCCCCTTCCTTGAGATCTAGCTGTCTCCTATGTTTATCTGCAGCCTTTTTATGTTTCTCTTGAGACCTTTCAATTGCTGTCCGGACTTGGCTGTAAGCTGTCTGGAGGTCTCTTACAAACTGATCAGCTGCAAATATTTCATCTTTAGTCCTCAATATAGGTGGCAAAATCACCTTTCCATATATGACTTCAAAAGGGGCTTTCCCTGTAGAGCTATGTACTGTATTATTGTAAGCAAACTCTACTAAGGGTAGGTACTTTTCCCAGTCTGAACTCTGGTCACCTACGTAGCATTTCAGCATATCCAAAATGGTAGAATTTGCTACTTCACTTTGACCATCTGTCTGGGGATGGAAAGAAGAAGAAAAATTCAGATTCGTCCCCATGTTATCAAATAAAGCTCTCCAGAATAGACTGGTCATTCTGGGATCTCGATCACTAACAATGGACTTAGGCATACCATGATGTTTAAAGATCTGTGCCATGAATAGCTTAGCCATATGATCTGCCTTTATGGTTTTGCGAACCGGAATGAAATGAGCTTGCTTGCTGAATCTATCAATGATAGTCCAAATCCCATCATTCCCTGACTTTGATCTCGGCAAATCAAAAATAAAGTCCATTGTAATACTTTCCCATGGTGCCTGAGGCACGGGAAGAGGCATAAGTAGGCCAGGTGCCTTCCGTCTATCGTACTTTATTTTCTGACACGTAAGGCATTCAGTAACAAACTGATGTATATCTTTCCGCATTCCTGGCCAAAAGAAATACCTCTCTAGTGCTAGAGTTGTTGCTGTAATTCCTCTATGTCCAGCATAGGGAGGTGCATGGCATTCCCCCAAAATCTTTTTCCTCATCTCCTGGGTGATGCATAGGCAATCATCTTTCATTAAATACCCATCTTTCAGGGAATAGTGACTGGTAGATTGTCCTTCTTGCATCTGCTGTAAAATTTCACCAAAATCAGAATCATGAGCATATTGTTCCCTCATGCCTTCCAGGTCCTGATGATATGCAATAGTTACATTATTGACCTGGGGTCTTCGGGACAAGGCATCTGCCACTCTGTTCCGAATTCCTGGAGTATGGACAATCTGAAAATGATACATTGACAGCATGTTTGCCCATTTCATATGCTTCTCTGAAAGCTTGGTCTGAGTCAAAAAGTATTTCAGACTTTGGTGATCTGTTTTGACAGTAAAATCTACACCCAAAAGATAATGTTTCCATGTATGGATGGCATGAATTACAGCCAATAACTCTTTCTCATAGATTCCTAAATATCTTTCCGCATCCCGAAGTCGTCTGCTTTCATAGGCTACTACATGACCATTCTGATGCAATGCAGCCCCAACACATTCTCCACAAGCATCACAATCAACATCAAAAGACTGATAAAGATCCGGGACTACCAGAATAGGCTCTGTAGTCAACTTTTCCTTGAGTGTGTTGAATGCTTTCTTCTGTGATAATCCCCAGGTGAAGGCTGCATTTTTCTTAGTAAGGTCATGTAATGGAGCTGCGATATCAGCAAAATGTCTGATAAATCTTCTGTAGTAAGAACACAAGCCTAAAAAGCTTCGAACTTCATGCACAGTTTTCAGCTCTGGCCATTCCTGGATGGCACGTATCTTCGCTGGATCCATTTGTATCCCATTCTTGGATATTATATGCCCCAGATAGTGGATTTCTTCCAAGAAGAACTCACTTTTCTTGCTGTTTGCATAGAGCTGATGATTTCTCAGCTCTTGAAACACTATAGCAAGATGTTCTCTGTGCTCTTCCTCTGTCTTAGAAAAAACTAAGATATCATCAAAGAAAGTACCCGTAAAATGCCTGTACTTCCGGAAGATGCGATCCATCATTCTATTGAAAGTGGCTGGAGCATTTGTCAACCCAAAAGGCATCACTAAGTATTCATACAACCCGAATGTAGTGCGGAATGCTGTCTTGTGCACATCCTGAGGCTGTATCCTCACTTGGTGGTAGCCACTCTTTAAGTCTATCCTGCTGAAAACTGAAGCTCCATTTAACTGATCCAGGACATCATCAATGCGCGGAATAGGGAATCTATTCTTGATGGTCATTTTGTTCAGTGCGCGATAATCGACGCACATACAAAATGAACCATCTTTCTTCTGTACTAACAGTACAGGGGAACAAAAAGGAGACGAGCTGGGCTGAATCAACCCTTTGGACAGCAAGTCCTGTACCTGAGCCATAATCTCCTCTCTCTGAGTCGCACTGACTCTATAAGGGGGTCTGTTTGGTGGCTCACTACCAGGCATTAACTCTATCTGATGATCTTCTGGTCTCTCTGGGGGTAACTCCCCTAGCAAAACATCAGAAAAGCAATCTTTAAAGTTTACAAGAAACTGAAACTTATTTTTGTCTGCATCATTCATTTCAGCATGCATATCATTCTCTTTTTCTTTTACAAAAACCATGTACGCAGAAATTGCAGACTTTATTGCTTTACCGCATGAAACATCAGATACAATGGGGATAGTGTCCCCTTTATTCCTGGCAATTACACGCTGATTTTTCCCCCTATGCACAAATTCCAGCACTCTTTCAGGAAGAGTCAACTTCACTGCCTTGCGGTGAAACCAAGGCATCCCCAAAACTACATCATAATGTTTCAATGGAGAAATGAAGAAATCTTCCTGATCCACATAACTCTGAACATGTAGACGGAGCTTCCCTATCAAGGGAGTAACTGGCACAGGGTTCCCACAAAACATTTGATCAGCATCCAAAGCCCTGCCTAACTCTTCCGTCTTAATTCCCAGCCTCAGGGCTAGATCCTCTGATATGAAATTATCAGTAGCCCGTGGATCAAATAAAATTAGCGCTTGCTGGTCTCTAACTTTGCCCCATGATAGCAGCAATTCTCGTTCTTCTGGGTTCAAAGCATGACCCAGTATATCAGGAATACCCCCCGCCATTGGCTTTTGCGGTCCTCGTGGCTTCTCTGCCTCTTTTCCCTTCGATGATGAAGGCTTTTCTGGGCACTGGGCAGCCACATGCCCCTCTTTACCGCACCTAAAGCATTTCCCATCTCTACGGAATTCCGCTATCTGTTCAGGGGTGAATAGAGATTTGCCCTTATAGGTCTTTGAGAACTGAGTACCCCTCGGCTTCTGAGGCTGAAACCCTTTCTTTTCAGCCTTAGGGGACTCTTTCTTTTCTGATTTTTGAAAATCAGTTTTCTTTTTATCAGCACGTCCTGCATGCAAGGATGGCACTGTAGATGGATCTTGTAGCGGCACAAGACTCGCTACTGAGGCTGAATGCATAAGATCTTGAATATTCTTTGCTCCCAAAGCATTCACTACTGCCTGAATTCTTGGAGTGAGACATGCTCTGTACTTCCTCATCTAGGTACCTTTGGAGATCTTTTTGAACGGTGCAACCTGCAAATAAGCATCCCAAAACTTTTGGTTGTACCCATCCACTGTATCTCTTGCATCCATGTGCAAGCTGTCCCAGTCTTGAAGAACATGGTCTCTAAACTGTTTAGGCATGAACTGCTGGTAGAAGGCTTTCTTGAAGCCCTTCCACTTTCTTGGGGCTGATCCATCTGTGGTCAGTGCACTCCACCATGCACTAGCCGTTGCTGTTAAATGTAGGCTGACCATTCTTAACTTGGAGGATTCTGAAAATTTCTCAGTACCGAATGCAGCATCAAACTGTCTGATGAACTGCAATGCTTTGTCTGTATGACCATACTGTCCATTGTAGGTCATAGACTTAACAGATTTTCCTCCCTCTTTAAATTCCCTGGTCGCTTTGGAAGACTTTCTCTTCCCAGACTTCTCGTGTTTCCTTCTTTTCCTGGATGGTTTATCTGATAAGAAAGAAGAAGACACAGAAGTCGAACTCGAGGTAGACGGTGATGGACTAGGAGATCGGTGATGACGCCTCGATCTCTTTTTACTATGGGACCGTCTCCTATGAGATCTATGAGATCTCTCTCTCTCAGACTGTACACGAGAGTGTGCCTCTGGCATTGGCACGTCATATACTGGATTAGGCATAGCTTCTGCTGGAAACAAATGCTGAGCCCTGGGATCTCTTTTTAGATTTTCCAGCTCTTGTATACGAGTGCGTACCATTTGTTCAAATTCTTGTTGAGTTTGCGGCACATTCCTCTGTCTTGGATGCACATCCCTATCTTGAGAATCCCACTGGATAGGTGATTGATCCATATTCTGAGATCTGTAGATTTTCTCACACTGTGCAAGTAACTAATGCACACTACCTTTGCTTTTCTAACAGAAAAAGTACCTCAACGAGAGGTGTTTTGCATTCACAATCTATGCCAGTACGGGCTGTCAGTTCAAGGCATGTACCCACACAGTTGCCAAAGCATCATCAACTATATTGCCCTTTTCTGGCTGCTGCAGATGGCTTCAAAAGGCATCTGTTTTTCCCTCTTTTTACTGCTCAAAGGCATGCATACTCCTTTTTCTGCAAATTTCTGTTTTCTCTGCTTTCTCTGGTTTTCTGCTACTTTTCTGACAGTAAAAGTCTGACAGGCAGGGAAAAATTTTGATAGCCAAAACTGTCTCTGCAACTGTCTTTTTTTTTTTTTTTTTTTTTAGAACAGTAACCAGATGGAGTAACTGCTAGTTAGTCTAACCAGACTAACTGGTTCTGGTCTGGTTAGTCTGTGACTGGATAGTTACTGTCTGGTCAAACTGACCAGACTGGTTCTGCTCTGGTCTGGTTTGGTTGGGCCAACTAACTGGACATCTGATCAAAGTCCAGCTAACCAGACTTACACTAACCACAGTTTTACCACCTGTCTGCCACGTGTCAGTGCTATGTCAGCATCTGAGCTGACTGCCACCTGTACTGCCACGTCAGGAATCCACACGTGTCTGCCACGTCACCTGCCACGTGTCAGAATACACACGTGTGCCACATCAGCACCTTGCAAGACCTCTGCCACGTGTCCCGTGCCACGTCAGCGCCACGTCAGCGCCTGCAAACCTCCACGCCTCTTTTCACGACTCACGCTATAGCGCCTTCGTCACCTGCGAAAATCTCCACGGCACCCTGCGTGGGCTTTCCACTAGATATCTTAAGCCTCTTTATGCATCACTTCACGCATAGTTATTTGCTTCGCGTTAGCTCTGCGTCAGAACCATCATTTCTTCTATGGTCGACTATGGCTCAGGATTTCGACGAGGGCTGCCCAACGAAACAGATTACGAATCACCAATTTAGCGCAAGCGCCTATAAAGCATAGCATTGAGCATCGATTGGCGATGCAAAACCTTCACCCGGTGATTCCCGTCTGTCCGGCTGCCTTTTTCGTTAATGCTTTTAATAAAAACATTTCGTCAATCGTCCGTAGGCCTACCAGCTAGCTCCTTTGCTAGAATCGTCACAGCCTTGAGAGGCTATGAACCTTCGCTCTGATACCAATACAACCGATAATGATGATACAACCGTAATTGACGAAACAGCACTGAGAGTGGAAGAACAGCAGTAGCTTCACGTCAACGACGGAATTACATGCTCCAAAGGCTCTCCCTCACTCCCTCTCTCTGAAAATACACTAGGGCCCAGGACAAAATGTCGGGCTGGACCCCCCCGAAGGTCTTTATTCATTTCAGAAAATCTATTACAGAAGTTCAGCTTCAAGCTGTCTCGTAAGTCTCTCCCCTTTCAAACGTGAAAAGAATTCTTCTTTTACAAGAGCTTCAAGCCCCCTTTCAAATTGGCAACATGCCACTTGTCTAAAATCTAGACTAAAACCTATTACAAGCCTCTAAGGGCCATTCTGGAGTCTTCAAAGCTCTCGGTCACACGAACCGCCTCCTAGATGCTTGTCAGGCTCCCATTTCGCTTAGGAAAAATAATCCTTGCTAGTACCTGCAACAATTAATTAAAAGCGCACCACCATGGTACCCATTAATTGTTAGCACTTTGCATGCAAATAACACACTGTGGACTAATCCTAGTCACGGTGGGCGTCCCCACTAAACACATGTGCACATCTAAACAAATATATATATATAAATAAATATATATATTTTCTCTGGTTGACCGGAGTCAACACTCTTGATTATAATTAAAGAGCTTTGACCAAAGGTCAAGGCGCCTTAATTATAACCAGGTCTCTCCAACCGAGGTTGGCACATCTTGGTTAACCGGGGTTAACCCTCTTGGCGCATGCCAAGTCTTGTTGACCGAAGTCAACACTCTCTGACCGTAGTCAGGTTTACTTGACTAGAGTCAAGTATCTTTGACCGTAGTCAATCCTTTGACCATTAAAATAACTCTTTGATCGTAATTAACACATATAAAACTCTTTAATTATGATCAAATAAATGGTCAACTGTACTTTGACTTAGGATATTTACATTGTGGTGACAGGCGGGGTCTATGAGACCCTACCTGTACCATCTGGATCTGTAATGGTACCTTACGGTCAGAACTAGGTAACTTCTCGAAATCCTATACAGGTCACAACATAGTCTTTTACACAGAGACACATCAGAGTCCACAGCGCCCACTACCAGTAGTGTAGTCAACAGGTATACATGGGAGTGTGCCTACAAAGATGAGACGAGGGATACAGGAGGGGTTCGAGGATCAGGAGGAGTCTCAGTCCTTTACAAATCCACACTTTTGGGAGCCATCTCAATGGAGCAGAAAGATCCACACTCTAGGTTTCTCTAGATCCGGATTCGACACATGGATAGCCGGGATTTGTTTATTGCAGTTTGCTACTTCCCTCCCGAGACCTCCCGCTTTGCCAGATACATTCGAGGGGAGGATGAGACATCCCCATTTGCTACTCTTTATCAATCCATTGTTGACTTCTCTAGCCATGGGGAAGTCCTCCTAGTTAGGGACTTCAACATGAGAATAGGCGCTCGTCAGGCACCACTCCTCGACTTCAGGAATGATTCCACTCTACTGTCAGACATTGAGCTTAAGGAGGGAGGTATGCTACGAGTTTTGGCTGACAGACGAGGACCGCTCACATCCTATGGATAGGCCCTATTCGACCTCCGCAGGATGCATGATCTCATTATCTATAATGGTCTGGATAGATGGCCCGCTTCAAGTGGCTTCACTTGCTTTCCACACGGGGGAGCCTTCAGTGTTGTGGACTACATCATGGGATCCCATGCCTTCACATCTTGCATCACTGACTTTACCGTAGCACCTCTCCCTCCAGGGGCTGATCATACCTATCTTTTCTTTAGCATTTCTATCCCCCGCCGCACAGCACTCTCTACCTCATTCAGTTCTTACTCCACCTACCATGATATACGCTTTGATCGCAATCACTCACCTACTTACTCTGGCCATCTGTACATACTTCTCACATACATTGACTTTATACCCTTATTAGAGGACCGTGCTGCCCTACTCACTCGCTCACTACACGAGGCTGCTCGTCACCCCTTCCCCCACACCACCCACTCCACCCGCCCACCACCTCCTGGGACCGTACCCTGTAATAGCTGGTACGATATGAGTGTAAGGCTATACGCCATCAGCTCAAATTCGAGACAAAAAACATCCTTTCGAGTGAACCAGAGACGCTACGCGAGTACCGTCATCTGGTACGCAGGAAGAAACTTGACTTCGTGTGTCGGAACGAGGAGGAGCTACTGAACATTCTAATCAATAACAACTCTAAGGACTTCTGGTGGATATTTCTAGAGGGACGGTTCCCCCCACCACTCACTAACAATCAGGTTTGGTCTGATTGTGCATGCACGCTCTATGATATCCCAAATCAGCCAGCCCCTAACCTATCACATATGCCACGCCCCACATCTTGCACCCTCTTCACTAGGGAGGGGGTAAAGGATGCCATAATGAAACTTCATAATGGCCGAGCGAAGGATCATGAGGGACTATGCACTGAGTTCATTGCATATGGGATTAACCTCCTTGCCTCGATCTTAGCCAAGCTATTTAATGAAGCCGTTTGCTTGGGGTTTCCACACACCTAGACCATCAACACTATCTCACCCATCCACAAAGCAGGGGATCCCATGAACCCAGAGAACTACAGGACCATTATGATTGGGCATGTCATGTCGAAGATTAATGCATCAGTACTTGATTCTAAGGTCAGCAGATTGGCGGAGTATCGAGGGCTCAGAGCAGCGGGACAGGCCGATTTCAAGCGGGATCATGGGACCATGGACCACATCCTCGCACTCAAATGTATCATCGAGGAGGCAAGGGCACAGAAGCAGAGGATTTACTATTGCTTTGTGGACTTCCGAAAGGCATTTGACACCGTTCTGAGAGCACGCCTCATACGGTGCCTACAGGACCTGGGTTACCACCAGGAGATCATTTGGACTATCATGGCACTTTATGAGCGAGTTTTAGATAGAGTCCGAACAAGATCTGGATGGACAGATGAGATCATGAGCTCTATCAGGGTCAAACAAGGGTGTCCATTATCACCTACCTTGCTACATTAACGAGCTTGAGACAGTGATGCAGGCATAGGGTGGGATAGACTGCTCTCTAGTGGGCACGCTGATCCAGATATTACTTTACGCAAATGACGTGGCTTTCTTGTCCTCCTCAGCAGAGGGGCTCTAGAGACACCTTGACGCACTTCAGTCCTTTTGTGAGTCTCATGATTTGAAGGTCAACTTGGATAAAACCAAGGTTATGATCTTCAATACAACTTAAGTCGTCATGCACGATGAGCATTTCACATTTGATGGGTTCCCTGTTGAGGTAGTTTCATCATACACTTATTTGGGGGTCGTCTTTTCCGAACCCATCTTCACCATGAGACCCGTGTTGCAGGCGCCTAAGCAGAGGATATGCTTCATTGGCTAGACTAGAGAGACAGTGCTTCCGCTCTCACTTTCACGATCCACGGATCAAAGGGTTGCTTTTTGACTCCTTGGTCCGCCCAGCAAGGATGTATGGCAGTCCACACTAGGGGCCAGACTTGTCGGAAACAGAGTGGGCCAGGGTGGAGCGGCTACAAGTTCTCATGTTATCATGGATGATCCGTGGTAAGCCATCCGTCCCTCACCAGATCATTCGGGCGGAGTTTGGGTCACCCCCATTACAGCTAGATGCTGCATTTCAGGTCATTACATATCTGTACCAAGTCAGGGAGTATGGGGATTACACATCCGGGCGTAGCAGGATACCATGGCTAGCACTGTCCTCTTCTATGGCACTTGCAACAGGGGGAGATCAGAGGTGCCAGTATGCACGTACAGAGAGATGGTTTGCAGGACTAGGGCTCCACATGGACAAACTACCTCCTTTAGAGTACAGCATGGATGCTCCTCTCTCTCCCCTCCTATCACACGAGATCAACCAGGTTATCCGTGAGGATCTACTACAACTACACACATTCCAGACTTGGTTGGGCCCGAGTGATCTCCCAGTGAAGCTGGGATTCTACAGAGATCAATTCTTACATATCACAGCAGAGGGTTTCATTGATCTGCCAGGATACACGACATTCACCTACCCCACTCACTAAGGATCTACCTTGGGCAGTTTCGAGTCTCTCTTCACACAAACTTCGTATCGAAAGCGGCAGAGCAGAGCGGTTACCCAAGGAGAGGCGCATATGCACACTTTGTGACATGCAGGAGGTTGAGACAAAGGAGCATTTCATCTTCAGGTGCCCAATTTACTATGAGATCCGAGGGCGTTTCTACTACCTCTTCAAAGATAGTTATGGGATGTTGGCCCGTTTCCTCTCCTACCCAGACCAACGATGTTTGGCTAGTTTCATTCATGAGGTGCTCAGACACCGCGATAGGATACTCCGAGCACAAAGACAGGAGCAGACTTCTCCCTTGACTGATACCTCTCAAAGCTCTATCACGCAGTTCTTTCATCTAGATCACATAGACCCCCAGGAGGAAAGCCCTCGACATGACCGTGATTCGGAGCCTGTGACCCGACAACTCAGACAGAGGGTTGACTCACAAATCATACTTGGGAGCATCCCCTCCTTGTTTAGGGTTGGAGCCCGACCAACGGGGGTCACAGTGACCTTGGTTAGACGCAGAGCTATGACTAGGAGACATACCAAGACTGCACCCTTGAGGGGGCGACAGTGTTCTATTGCTGACCTCATGCCTCCACTTCCGCAGCCCCATTCATCCTAATGTCCTACTGCTGGTGATGATAATGATGATGATGATGATGATGGTTATGATGATCCCGACGATGATGCTGAGATTGATATATAGTCGGGATATGACTATGTTGTACTTAGGACTTAGTACTGCCATTTTGCATTTTCTTTCATTCTGCATTGGTGTGGATGCTCGTTTAGTAGCTCCACTACCACAACTCATTGTATCAGGTTTTTCACAATCTCATCGACCCATCAGTCTTCCGAAGACTTTAATAAACTTTCTTTCTTTCTTTTTCTTTCTTGTAGATAAAAAATATGTTCATGTTCATGGTGCCCAATGATGGGTCGGTCCAAACCTCCTCGTAGGTATGTATGTGCATACAAAGAGGGTGTCATAGCTGCAACGGTGGCGTATCGGGACTTGCTCCCTGAGATGATTGGGGTTGAGGGGGGGGGACTTCGAGGCAACGGTGAAGAAGCTAGGGGGAGTTTTCGAGGCCTTCAATTTCCAATTTGCAATAAAGAAGCAAGGATGGTCTAGGCTATGGGCCAAGGATGGGGGTGGGGAATACGTTCGTGGTGCTGGCGAGGTAGCGAGTGAGGAGGAGGGGCAATGTCAATATGATGAGCTTGGAAAATACCATTGGAGATAGCCACAAAAGGGAGACATGATCAACTTTCAAGGGATGGTATCAAGTGGTAGCGAGGCGGGAAGAAGAATAGAAGCCACCTGTCATTCTTTGTTTGGTATTTTTGAATATGTGGTAAAAATGAGGTAGAAATCCTCTAGAGGGCTTCCTTGGAGAAACTCTAACATTGGTAGGCAAGCAATGCAGTGAAACATGATGGTAGAACATCTCGTAAGCAAAGAGGAAGCGATTCACATGCTTAGGACACATTCACACATGGCCCATAGTTCATTGTTCCAAGTGAGGGGACTACAATCACGTGCAAATGTAGGAGACGACAGAGCAAGTAGCTACCATTGGCTGAGCATGCATTGATAGGAGTACATTAAAACCCTAAAAGTTGTAGAAGGACTTATTTGCATCATCCTATTGCCTCAAGTGGTGTCCATTAATGAGGGAAGCAGGTTTGGATGAGGAGCCCCTCGTCCTAAGGAAGGGTGATACTTCATTGTGTTAGGGGAACCAATCCCACCTTTTCACGAACCCATTTTGGCCAATTTCTAAATTTTGGGCAACGCATGGTCGTGCCCTCATTTCTCCTCAAATCTATGATGATATAGGAAGGTCCTAAAACTAGGGTACAAATGCTACAAAGTACAATATTTAGTTAATTGCAAATACCAAACTCATCATCTCCACATCACAAAATGCCCTCTTAAAAACAAAGTTTAGACGGTGATGAGGCTGAGGTGACGAGCAACGGGAGGTGACGAGCTGAGGTGACGGGCTAAGGCAACGCATAGTGAAGGGCTGAGAGGAGAGAGAGAGAGAGAGAGAGAGATCTATGAACGTCCGCAGAAAGCCCACGGGCTTATGGGACAAAGTGCAAAACCAAAATCCTTACATCCTCTGGATAATCCAAAGAGGGTCGAGGAGTGCACATGGCAACTCAGCTCGAGCTTATTATAGCATAACAGAATTCTAAGTTGTAATCCTATAGCAAAAAGGCCTTTCATTACATCAGTTTAAGATTGAGGGTCTTTGGGTTTAGACTTAAATTCTTTGATTAGTGCTTGCCCATCTCGGTAGACTGCCCATTTTCCGTGAGCATTCGTGAAGGCAGCTTTGGGGAAAACGTTGATGGTGATGATGCTTTGTGGTTGAAACGCCATACTCCTGGGTGTAATACTCCTGGGTGTAATTCCCTGGACACATGCCACCAAGATGATAGGGAACACTGATGAAAAGCCAAGCGGGACCAGTGATCAAAAAGGGGGAAAAGTGAATCGTATTGGAAAATGTCCTACGAATTGTCCTTGTGGTGTTGGCAAAGACCCTTGATGAGCTACTTTCAAGCATAGTAGAACGAAATTCTAGAGTATTATCAAGGTGAATTGGATAGGTGCTTCCCGAGCCACCTGATTCAACACTTGATCCAAGAAATCGAACGTATTTCGCCACACGTGCCAGGAATTGAGGCTTTTTGGTCGATTAGAGAGAATTGCAAAGAGCTAAAGAGAAAGAGGCTCCGCAGTGATTTGCATTGGTATAATGAGCTGGTCTGAGTGCCCTAATGCCCTTTTTTGAAGACAAAAAAAGAGGGGTTCCTTTTTTAAAAAGAGATAGCCAATTGCCGAGATGAATGGATTCGACAAAATGTCAAGCAAATCTACATTGAGGTATATGGAAAGCCCCCTTTGATGTCTAACAAAAACTTGGGGGTTATGCAATACACCTTTTGCTAAGGGAATTTTCAATTTGGACAAAGGAGATTGTGTGTATTAGTGTGAGTGTCATATTTTTATGTGAGGGCTGTAGTTATAGGCCGGGTTGCAATGATGGCCTCACGGATCATGCTAGATCATCTTATGAAGGGAATGCAGACACTAATAGGGTCAAGCAAGAAGAAAGAAAGAAAGAAAGAAAGTTTATTAAAGTCTTCAGAAGACCGATGGGTCTATGAGACTATGAGAATCCTAATACAAACAAACTGTGAGGGTGGAGCTACTAAACGAGCATCCACACCAACGCATGATGCAAAAAGCTAGCGCTAAGTACTACATAGTCATGTCAGAGTAATCCACTACACATCAGTATCATCATCATCATCATCATCATCATCATCATCATCAAGTCATCCAAGTGGATGAGACGGCAGGAGCATGAAGTTGGCAATAGCGTGTTGTCAGGTGCTCACGGGCGTGGTTCCGTGTCGTCTCCTAGTCATAGCTCTGCGCCTAACAAGGGCTACAATGACCCCTGTCGGTAAAGCTCCCGACTCTGACCAAAGAGGGGATATCCCCAAGTGTATTATGTGTAACCTCTCGCTTATAAACTACTGCAAAAACACTCTCATAAGCGCTCTCTCTCTCCCTCTCTCTATAGACAGCTAGGCCCACGACAATATGTCGGGCTGGACTCCCCCAAAGGTATTTTATTTCTTGAGAGAAAGTGAATACACAGTTCAGCATAGAGCTGCTCATACATAATTCCAAAACGTGAATCCATATTACATGAGCTCTTAGGCTCTCTTTCTTGGCAACAAGCCACTTGTCAATTTCTACATTACTTTCCTAATTACATGCCACTAAGGGCAACTCTTCAGTCTTCGAAGCACTTGGTCACGCCAACCGCCTCCTAGACTCTTGTTAGGCTCCATTGCGCTTAGGAAAATAACTCTTCCTAGTACTTGCAACAATTAATTAAAGCGCACCACCATGGTACCCATTAATTGTTAGTGCTTTGCATGCAAATAACACACTGTGGACTAATTCTAGTCATGGTGGGCGTCCCCACTGCACACATGTGCACACATAACAAATATAAAAATATATATTTATTCTTTGGTTGACCGAAGTCAACACTCTTGATCATAATTAAGGGGCTTTGACCAAGGGTCGAGGCGCCTTAATTATAGTCAAGTATCTCCAACCGAAGTTGACACAACTCTCTAACCGAAGTTGGCACATCTTGGTTAACCTGTAAAATTCTTTGCCCTGAGGGCCTTTGCATACGGTATGGTACACGATCCGCTCTAGCTAAAGAACCTCCTCCAGCTCATCCACTTCTGGTGGATCCTCTGATATTGCTTCAGTAGGCTCTAGCCCCTGAAATTTCTTTAGAAGACTCACATGGAATGCATTGTGAATCCTCCAATGCTCTGGCAATGCTAACCTGTATGCAACCTCATTTATTCTTTCTATAACCCTGAAAGGGCCATAGTACCTGGGAGATAACTTTGCAGACACTTTATGTTTGCCTTTGAACTTGCGGAGCCTAGCTTTCTCGAACTTTAAAAGTACCCAATCCTATGCTTTCTCTAACTGTCTCCTATGCTTATCTGCAGCTCTTTTATGCTTCTCTTGAGACCTTTCAATTGCTGTCCGGACTTGGCTATAAGCTGCCTGAAGGTCTCTCACAAACTGATCAGCTGCAAATATTTCATCCTTGGTCCTCAGAATAGGTGGCAGAATCACCTTCCCATAGATGACCTCAAAGGGGGCTTTCCCTGTAGAGCTGTGTACTATATTATTGTAAGCAAACTCTACCAATGGTAGGTACTTTTCCCAGTCTGAACCTTGGTCACCCACATAGCATTTCAGCATATCCAATGCTGTAGAATTTGCTACTTCACTTTGACCATCTATCTGGGGATGGAAAGAAGAAGAAAAATTCAGATTCGTTCCCGTGTTATCAAATAAAGCTCTCCAAAATAGACCGGTCATTCTGGGATCTCGATCACTGACAATGGACTTAGGCATACCATGATGCTTAAACATCTGTGCCATCAAAAGCTTAGCCTCATGATCTGCTGCTTTTACGAACCGGAATGAAATGAGCTTGCTTGCTGAATCTATCAATGATAGCCCAAATCCCATCATTCCTTGACTTTGATCTTAGCAAATCAAAAATGAAGTCCATTGTAAAACTTTCCCACGGTGCCCGAGGCACGGAAAGAGGCATAAGTAGGCTAGGTGCCTTCCGCCTATCATACTTCACTTTCTGACACGTAAGGCATTCAGTAGCAAACTGATGTATATCTTTCCGCATCCCTGGCCAAAAGAAATACCTCTCAAGTGCTAGAGTTGTTGCTGTAATTCCTCTTTGTCCAGCATAGGGAGGTGCATGGCATTGCTCCAAAATCTTTTTCCTCATCTCCTGGGTGATGCATAGGCAGTCATCTTTAATTAGATACCCATCTTTCAGGGAATAGTGACTGGTGGACTGCCCCTCTTGCATTTGCTGTAAAATCTCGCCAAAATCTGCATCATTAGCATATTGCTCCCTCATGCCTTCCGGGTCCTGATGATAAGCAATAGTCACATTGTTGACCTGGGGTCTTTGGGACAAGGCATCTACCACTCTGTTCCAAATTACTGGAGTATGGACAATCTAAAAATGATACATTGACAGCATATTTGCCCATTTCATATGCTTCTCGGAAAGTTTTGTCTAAGTTAGAAAATATCTCAAACTTTGGTGATCTGTTTTAACAGTAAAATCTGCACCCAAAAGATAATGCTTCCATGTGTTCACAGCACGAACTACAGCCAACAATTCTTTTTCATAGATGCCCAAATATCTTTCAGCATCACGCAATCTTCGGCTCTCATATGCTACTACATGTCCATTCTGATGTAATGCAGCGCCAACACACTCTCCACAGGCATCGCAATCAACATCAAAAGGTTGATAAAGATCCGGGACTACAAGAATAGGCTCTGTAGTCAACTTCTCCTTAAGTGTATTGAATGCTTTCTTTCGTGATATTCCCCATGTGAAGGCTGCATTTTTCTAAGTAAGGTCATATAGTGGAGCTGCGATATCGCAAAATGCCTAATGAATCTCCTATAATAGGAGCAAAGTCCCAAAAAACTACGGACTTCATGCACAGTTTCTAGCTCAAGCCATTCTTGGATGGCTCGGCAGGATCCATCTGTATCCCATTCTTGGATATTATATGCCCCAGATAATGGATCTCTTCCAAAAAGAATTCACTTTTCTTGCTATTGGCAAAAAGCTAATGATTTCGAAGTTCTTGAAATACCAAAGCAAGATGTTCCCTGTGCTCTTCTTCTGTCTTTGAAAAGACTAGGATATCATCAAAGAAAGTACACGTGAAATGCCTATACTTTCGGAAGATGCGATCCATCATTCTATTAAATGTGGCTGGAGCATTTGTCAACCCAAAAGGCATCACTAAATATTCATACAACCCGAATGTAGTGCGAAAAGCTGTCTTATGCACATCTTGTAGTTGTATTCTGACTTGATAGTAGCCACTCTTCAAGTCTATCCTACTGAAAACTGTTGCTCCTCTGAGCTGGTCAAGCACATCATCTATGCGTGGTATCGGAAATCTATTTTTGATGGTCATCTTATTCAATTCACGATAATCAATGCACATTCGAAAAGAACCATCTTTCTTCTGTACTAGAAGTACTGGTAAGGCAAAAGGAGACGAGCTGAGCTGAATCAACCCTTTGGACAGCAAGTCCTGCACCTGAGCCATAATCTCCTCTCTCTGAGTCGCACTGACTCTACAAGGTGGTCTATTTGGTGGCTCACTACCAGGCATTAACTCTATCTGATGATCTTCTGGTCTCTCTGGGGGTAACTCCCCTGGCAAAGTATCAGAAAAGCAATCTTTAAAGTTTACAAGAAACTGAAATTTATCTTTGTCTACATCATTCATTTCAGCATGCATATCATTCTCTTTTTCTTTTACAAAAACCATGTACGCAGAAATTGCAGACTTTATTGCTTTATCACATGTAACATAAAATACAATGGGGATAGTCTCCCCTTTATTCCTGGCAACTAGACGCTGGTTTTTCCCCCTATGGATAAAACTCAGCACCCTCTCAAGGTATTCTATCGTTACTTCCTTTCGATGGAACCACAGTGTACCAAGTACAACATCATGCTGCTTGAGAGGAGGGATTAAGAAGTCCTCCTGATCTACATAGCTCTGCACATGGACACAAAGCTTTCCAATCAAAGGAGTAACTTGCACTAGATTCCCCTGGAACATTTGATCATGCTGCTTGAGAGGAGGGATTAAGAAGTCCTCCTGATCTACATAGCTCTGCACATGGACACAAAGCTTTCCAATCAAAGGAGTAACTTGCACTAGATTCCCCTGGAACATTTGATCAGCATCAAGAGCTCTGCCTAGCTCTTCAGTTTTATTCCCTAATCTCAGGGCTAAATCTTCAAATATGAAATTGTCAGTAGACCCTAGATCAAATAGGATTAATGCTTGCTGATCTCTTATCTTTCCCCATGATAGCAAAAGCTCTTTTTCCTTTGGGTCTGAGGTACTACCCAAAACATCTGGGATTGCTCCACCATTGGCCTCGGTGATACTTGTGGCTTTTTCTGCTCCTTGGAACCCGAAGGCTTCTCAGGGCACTGGGCAGCCATATGCCCCTCTTTCCCACATCTAAAGCATTCCCATCTCTGCGGAATTCAGCTATCTGTTCATCGAGCAAGCGAGACTACAACCACGGAATCGGTTCAGAATTAGGTAAGCACAAACACTTTCGTTTGAAAATCAATGAGAGCACCTTGATCGAGTAGCCAATCACAGCCCAAGGTGACTGGGAAGATCTGCTGAGGTAGAACACTCGCCGGTATGCGGAATGCATTATACGCCAAGTCCCGGGTATCTTTGATCTGTCGAGCATAGGTTGGTATATGACTTTGAAACTGAGTACCCCTCGGCTTCTGAGGCTGAAACCCTTTCTTTTCAACCTTGGTATACTCTGTCTTTTCTGATTTTGAAAAATCAGTTTTCTTCCTTTCAGCACCTCCTGCATGCAAGGATAGCACTGTGGATGGATCTTGTAACGGCACAAGACTAGCTACTGAAGCTGAATGCATAAGGTCTTGAATGTTCTTTGCCCCCAAAGCATTCACTACTGCTTGAATTCTTGGACTGAGACCTGCTTTGTACTTTCTCATTTGGGTTCTTTTGGAGATCTTTTTAAAAGGTGCAACCTGCAAATAAGCATCCCAAAGCTTTTGGTTGTACACATCCACTGTATCTCCTGCATCCATATGTAAACTGTCCCAATCTTGAAGAACATGATCTCTAAACTATTTAGGCATGAACTGTTGGTAGAAGGCTTTCTTGAAGCCCCTCCACCTCTTTGGGGCTGACCCATCTGTGGTCTGTGCACTCCACCATGCACTAGCTATCGCTGTCAAGTGCAAACTGACCATTCTTAACTTGGAGGATTCTGAAAACTTTTATGTACCGAATGCAGCATCAAATTGCCTGATGAACTGCAATGCTTTGTCTGTATGACCATATTGTCCATTATAGGTCATAAACTTGACACATTTACCTCCGTCTTTGAATTCCTTGGTCTCTCTGGAAGACTTGCTCTTCCTAGACTTCTTGTGTTTCCTTCTTTTCCTAGATGGTTTATCTAATAAAGAAGAAGATACAAAAGTCGAGCTCGAGGACTGGGAAATCGGTGATGATGCCTCGATCTCTTCCTACTATGAGACCGTCCCCTATGAGATCCCTCTCTCTCGGGCTGTACACGAGAGTGTGCCTCTGGCACTGGCACATCATAAGCTGCATTAGGCATATTTTCTGCTTGAAACAAATGCTGAGCTCTTGGATCCCTTCTGAATGCGTACCATCTGCTCAAATTCTTGCTGAGTTTGCTGTGCACTTCTCTGTCTTGGATGTGCACCCCTATCTTGTGAATCCCACTGGATAGGTGATTGAGCCATTCTCCTTCAACTTGTCTGAGATCTCCAAGTTTCTCATACCCGCTGTGTATGCAACCTTTGCTTTTCAAAGAGAAAAATTACCTCAACAAGAGGTGTCTTGCATTCACAATCTATGCCAGTACCGGGCTGTCAACTCAAGGCATATACCCACAAAGTGGCCAAAGCATCAATGACTGTGTTGCCCCTTTCCTGGTTGCTGCAAAAAGCACTTAGAATGCATTTGGTTCTTCTTTCCTGTGCACAAAGGCATGCATTTTCTCTTTTCTGCAAATCTCTGATTTTACTGTGTTTCTGCTTTTTCTGACAGTAAATACTCTCTCAGGTAGGTGAAAACTGCTAGCAGAAACAGTCTCTGCAACTGTCCCCTTTTTTTTTTTGGGACAGTAACTATATGGGTAACTGCTAGTTACAATAACCAGATCAGTCCTGTTCTGGTCTGGTTACACTGACAGACTAGTTAGTCTGTAACTTGGCCACTAACTTAACCAAACTGATTAACTGAACCAGTCTAGTCTGGTTGGGTCAACTAACTGGACCTTTGACCAGGGTTAACTAACCAGAGTTGACTTCACCACTGGCCTGCCACATCAGCCTGCCACGTGTCTTGCCACATCATCTGTGAGCTGGCTGCCATGTCAGCATCTGAGCTGGTTGCCACGTGTACTGCCACCATGGCTGCCACGTGTTCTGCCACTTGTCTGCCACATGTACTGCCACCCTGGCTGCCACGTGTGCTGCCCCGTCACCTGCCTGCTGCTCTTCTGCCACGTGTACTCCTAGCCTAAGGTTGAGACCTTGGGTTGAGAATCTTCCATGTGACGTCGCGGGCTCCGTCAACATATCAGAGTGGCTGCAAAGAGTCATTAGGCCTACGCCTGCAGGCCCGACACCGTAAGCTTGGGGATGTTGTGAAGAATCGTCACGTTGCATGACCCCGTAACAAATCCATTAGTCACGCTTTAATTCTGCTTCGACTTCTTCCGCCAGGCGCCTGGCTTTGCCATTTCCATGGGTGATCTCGTAAGGCGGAAGGCTTAATATGCATTCGTTGCCTATCCTGCAAAGCGCTATCTCCTTCGCCAATTAGGAGGCCAAGAATCACCAGAATCGCTTCCATCTGCGCTTACTCTCCGTCAGGGGCATTACGCAACTATTTGCTCAAGACATTAGCTCGTTGTCACGCCGCTTGGAGACCCCCCCGCTAAACATGCGTTGTATGTAAGTCACGCCTACGTGAAGACCATCGATGTCCATTTCCTTGTCTGACGCACGATTCAATCAGGCCATCAACTCGGTCAACATTGACAAGCGGCCTTAGGCATAGTATCAGGCAACAACCCCGTTCTGTCAGAGCTCTCCATCAATCTACACATTGCTTTGACAATTCTTTCCAGCCTTGATCGCTCCCACCATGGAAGGTTGAGAGGGCTGGCTCTAATACCAATGTATCCTCTCACTTATAAACTACTGCAAAAACACTCTCATAAGTGCTCTCTCTCTCCCTCTCTCTACAGACAGGGCCCAGGACAATATGTTGGGCTGGACCCCCCCCCCCGGAAGGTATTTTATTTCTTGAGAGAAAGTCAATACACAGTTCCGCGTAGAGCTGCTCATACATAATTCCAAAACGTGAATCCATATGACATGAGCTCTTAGGCTCTCTTTCTTGGCAACAAGCCACTTGTCAATTTCTACATTACTTTCCTAATTACATACCACTAAGGGCAACTCTCGAGTCTTTGAAGCACTTGGTCACGCCAACCACCTCCTAGACTCTTGTTAGGCTCCATTGTCCTTAGGAAAATAACTCTTCCTAGTATCT